>NC_091501.1:6994733-7308223 GCF_947461875.1 Haliaeetus albicilla | reverse complement strand
ACTTGAATGGGCAGACCATGTCTGCTACACGGTGCTCACTGGAGAACGTACTTGAAGACGTGCACGTCTGCTGGTAGCAGGATCAACGAGTTTGAAGGGCCCCACTGACTCAAAGATGTGTCCCCCAGTGCCCTCTTCCAGAAGCTTCACTGCATATAATGTTGTAAAAGAGAAATGTGGGTAGACTGGCAAAATGAGACAAATGAACAGCATTAAAGTGGTGGGCTGCACATACAAGGTAGCAGATTCCAAGATGGAGATTTTTTACTTTAACAAAAAGGAGGAAGGAAAGTGTAAAAAGCAACCGTGACAGATTCTGTCAATAACAGAACAGCATATAGGGGATTAAACCCAGGAAAATCTAAAGCCACAACCCTATAATCTTTGCTATATAGAAAATATTAGAAAACTATGAGGTTTTGGAAAATTATTGCTCAGTTTGTAGCATTATGAGCGTTTATCAAATGGGATGTGTGACCTGCTAAGCAACTCAATAAATGTAATCCAAGATATAAATGCAACTGTCCAAAGGGCATCTCAGGGTTTCCTATAAATTTAGATATTAAATTGATATTAAGGAGGAGTTAGAGCACATTATGATCCCCCAGTCACCTCCAGTAAATACACTTTGCTCTTTGGTATGCTCTCACTTGCTGAGTAAGTAGAATAGTACTTGGTGTGAGCTTGCTGGCTCCTGGCAGCACCATTTACTAAATAGCAACAAAATTAAGGGCTAGTATTATTTACAGTGAACCTTTCCTCAATAAGTTAGTCAGTTTTTCCATGCAAAATGCTAAGGGCAGGAAGGATAATTTGGTGTCTAGAACAGGGTTAGAAACCAGCTTTATAATACAAGAACTCTCTGCATCCTGTCAGAGGCCATTTAGTCTGCAGTGTTTGCTAATATGAGATCCTACAGAAAGAGGGTTAAAATCTTGTTTAAGTCAAACTGCAGGCAGCTGGATGTTCCTTTACATCTGGAAACATGATGGCTGATATACTCTTATTTTTTTTTAGCTTATGTAACTGGATGAAACTATTTAGACTTCTGAGAAATGGGCACTTCAGGGACAGCTGAATTTGTTCTGACAAAACCTTTCCTTCCTGTGCAAGAGCTGGCCACCCTTGGTGTTCTTTCTGCAAGTGCTAGGAAATGACACCCTTACCTGGAGGGTAGCAGAGTTTCTTCAGGGAATGATGGATTTTTGCATTTTCCTTGAATTTCCAGAGGCCTCTCCATACATTCCCACCAGCACCTGCATCAAGGAACACTGCTAGGTTCAGTGGGATAAGTACTTGGGGGGAAGCATAGCTCTGTGCAAATATGCTTGTTCATACACCAAAACTATGAATGAGCATGGCTAATCTAACATGTTGGTTGGCATCATTGTGGCTTACACTAGAGCTATTTCGGTTATTCAGTTACTCATATTATCTTCAGACTGAATATCCCTTTGTGCTTTAACCTCCCTTCATAACCCAAGAGAGGCTGAAGTTATCAATAAAATCACTCCACTCTTTTGTACTTTACATCACTTTGAATCTTTTCACTGCTTCCTCTGTCTTCATCATGCCTAATTGCATTTCATGTTGTCACTCTCCTAAGCCCTGAAAATGCCATAATCCAGCCTTACCTTTCTTTGCTTGCATTTCTTTCATCCTACCTATCACAACATCCAAACATTTTCTTTCACAATTCCCTTTTTTTCCTGAGGCCTCTTGTAGAAATGGAATTACCTCTTAGTTCTAGTTTAAAATTCTTTCATCTTCTTGTTTAAAATCTTCCTTAAGTTCTTATTGTCCTGAAAACACTAACTCCCTCTGAATTAAGACTATGTGTGTGTCAGTAGCCTTCTTACAGATGTTTGAATATGAGGACTAAGACTGTCTTGTCCTGAGATTTATACAACTCCCAAATCAGGATAAAAGTTGACCTGTGTGGTGTGTCACAGTCCTGCATGGCAACAGGGAGAAGATAACATAGGATTTTAACTTTCTAATCCATTGTATAACTTGCTCAGTTCCTGAGGATGCCATATCTACTCCAGTTGCTGGGTTTAGCAGCTTTAAGTGACCAGGAAGCCAGAGGTGGGCTTCTCCCAGTTAAATTATTTTCATTATCACTGGCAAAGGGAAACGGAGATTTACACCTATTTTACTCAGTTCTTTAGGTATGAGAACTACAGCAGAGACTGGCTTGCTCAGGGTGACAGTGTTAGAGGATGGGATTAGAAATTCTGGTCTGTATGTTCATTATTAAGCAGTATAAACTCAATTGGCATACCTGCACATTTTTAGTAAAATAAGACCAGGATTTTAAAAACTAGGAGCCTGAACTTGGGTTCTTAAGTCCATATTCAGATTACTGTGACTAAATTTGACAGCACTGCATAGACTGCAGCTCCTTCTGACAACTTAGGGCTTCTGAAAACTAGACTAAAATGTGAATATTTGGTTTGGTAGCCACCTTTAAATTTTGTATTTTTTTATATTTTTTTAAACCAGGCACAAGCATATTCAGGAAATTATGTGACATTCACTAATGTGACATTTATCCCTATTCATAACATTTAATGCCAAGGAAAAGTGATAGTGCTACACACAACCTACTGGCTGATCCTTTTGACATTGCAGAAATCTGATAGTTTGTTTTTTTCCCTCTATTTTTATAGTTCTCTGCAGCTTGATCCTTGGCAAAAGCACATGACAGACAATAATTGCAGAACACTAACAAAAGAAACAAGAGAGGGTGAGAGATTTGAGACAGGAGATAGGAGTGAGCAGGAATATGAAGGAGGGACTTAATAGTCTCTCCTGGAATACACTGGAAGTCTCTGGATGTGTTAGCCAGGTGGCTGCTGGTGAAACTAGCAGGAGGGTTTGAGAAGAGGCCATTTTCAGGTAGTCTCAAATACCAGACAGCCTGAGAATATGCAACAGAACCTGAGTGCGCTCCTGGTCCGCTTCAGCGTGCAGTTAGCATCGCTAGCTGAGATCAGCGCTGAAGCCATCCGTAACTGCCAAAGGAGGGTGAGAAAAAACTAGTTGAGATGATAGTAACTACTTAAGCTGCTAACTCATACGTGTGAGAAGGCACTAGTAAAGGGAGTGTTGAGTACCATCCAGCTGAGTTGGCCAAAATGCGTGTAGGAATGATTCGCTGTGTGACTCACAAGGAAGAAGCGTTGCGACTGACAGTGTGGGACTGTGGCTGGTTCTTGCCGGGCAGGGCAAGGGATGGACTGCCACTGCCTGCCTTATAGGTTTATACAAAAAAGCATTTTCAACCATATAAATGATAATTTATTGCAGATATATTTCAAGCCACAGAACTTTTTTTTAAATTTAGCACTTGAAAGAAAAAAATTTGTCCTGCTTGTTTAGGTGCCAGTAGATGGCACACAGTCTTCCTGCTTATGCAGTTAATATGCAGGGAAAAAGCCCTGCAGAAGCAATCCCACGAGCGTTATTGAACTGGTAATAAGAAAGCAGTGACAGCAGAGTGTACAAATGCTGTTCAGACCCAGTTGGACTTCTCATGTGTTTGTATTGTTATGGTTCCAGACTGCTAATACCCTAAGCCTCAGGCTCTAACTTGAGCAGGAAGGGTTTATTTTTGGAAGAAGAATTTTTCCCATAGATGAGTGCCTGCAATACCAACTTTTTTTTTTTTTTTTTTTAATAAACCATCCAGTAAAACTTAGGCTAAACTGAAAAGATTTGGCCCAAAACATCATCGTGCCACTGAGAAAGGAACAGTCAGAACCCAGACTGTAAAGTCTGTATACTGAGATGCACTGCATTGCCAACAAGCATGTCTAGGAGGTGGTGGTGGAGAAGAGATGGAGCTGGGTGGCTCATGTATGCACAGATGAAAGACTTTGGCTGACATGCAATTCTGTGGGTGCCCAGCCACTGCAAGGGTGAAAAGCCACACTGGGCTGATCTGCTGTGGCCGTTCAGGGAGAAGCTGCACAGTTCCTGGGATTTGGTACATGAGGCAGCTGCTGGGAGGAGACCGTGGAAGAGGGGAGGAGCACATGAGAGAGCTCAGGTTTGGGCATCCAATATGTTGTAGTTATGAGCCTAAAAATCTCTCATAATCATTAATCTCTGTGAAAGATGCATTGAGCAGGGCTCTCTGGATAGCTACACTGGAGCACTGACATGTGGGCTTGTCATTGTAAGGGGTATCACCATTGAAATCCAATATATGAGACATCTTATCCTAAAATTCACTTCTGCATTGTCCTCTAAAACCCGTTTGATAAGGGCTTAGTTCAGCTCCCTAAACATATGTTTCTAGTGCCATCAGAGGTGTCTGCAGTTACTTAGTGATATGGAAGAGATGGATTTGACACGAGGCTTACTGATGACCCACATGCTCTGCAGGGGCAACAGGAGCCTGTGACAGATACCAGAGGGCACTCTCAGATGGTTGTGTGTAATCATGTTTAAGTAACTGAACTGACCCCAATGACTAGATCTCCACTGACTGCATGGCTGGGAAAGACAAGTTCAGATGCAGAAGCTGGCACTGCGCTCACCAAAACTTAAGCACAAGGGATCTCACCCAAAAAGTCAAAACAAGTGTCTTTTTTGAACTTCATATGTGCAGTCCAAGGCAAAAGGGAAATATATCCCCTTGGGATTTCTCTTCCAGGGTCACAGACCCAGAAAGCAGCATACACGTTAGACTAGGAGCCAAGGACTAAGACTGAAAGCCATATCTCTGGGGTCCTGTTCTTTGACCCAATACCTCACATGGATCTTCAAATCCCATGACTTGTCTCTGTTTATTCCTTTATATATAAAATATTCTTTCTAGCCTACTTTCACCAGGCTGTTTGTGAAGCTTAATTAATACAGTAAGTCCTTGTTAACTGATTCTAACAGTCTTTTTTAACCTTTAATCTTACCTCTTCATGTAATTTTTTGAGTTACAGCCTATCTTTAAAATTCATGCTTGATATTCTCCAAAAACTTCCAATCAGAATCTTCTACATACGGGGTTTTCCCCAAGAAAATCTTCTCATCACTCATTTAAAAGGCATCACTAATTTCCAGGTGAGTGCTGACTCAGAGTAAATAGTTATGAAGACTTTGGAAATAGTAGTAGAAACCAGCACTGTATTCCTGTTAAAGCCAATATGTGTTCATAAATGAAGCTAGGGTGGTGCCACCATGTTCCTGTCATTCAGCCATATTAAGTGTGTTACATAAAAGGTGACATTTCTTAGTGCAGAAAGGGAGTATGCCGTTCCTTTATTACATAATGTACACAGGAAGAAGGTAAATCTTCAGCATCTGTCGAGTTCAAGGGAAACCACAAAGTTATGAGGACTGGTCAGGCTCATAAAGCAAATGATGAAAACTGAATAACCCTCGTTTCTTAGTGAGAAGGTGAAGGCCTCCACCAAAATGGAGATTCACAGCTAATTATTTCACGTGTGCTTTGTGCTCCCAGTGGATGGTGCTGCCTTTTCAGTTATGTCCCCTGCAGCCCATGTTCATTCTCCTCAGTGAATCAGTTGGACCCTACAGTGGTTCACTGAAGGTTGAAAGGAATTTGATTTTTTTCATCCAATACAAAAGAAAAAAAATTTGGATAAATTAAAGAAAAATCTATCTCCACACAACAGACATTTTTGGAATTAAGAGATCAATATGCAGTACTTCACATGCATCTCAATTATCTTCCAGAATAGGAAGCGGATGTTTATAAACTGTGGACCTCGGATACAACAAGGGTTTAATTTCCCATTAAACCTAACACTATGTGTGTGTAGGTTGCAGCTAAGAGGGACAGTCCCACTCCCCTGCCTGTGGCTGTGCGTTCTCTTTGCCTCATATGCATGCAACCACAGGGCTAGAGAGTATTGCTTCAACTAGCTAAGCCAGCAGAAATAAAGTACCTCCTGCTCCAAATGAGTAGGATTCACTCAGATCAGTAGGCTGAACTGACTCATCCTGCATAGTCATAGAATGGTTTGAGTTGGAAGGGACCTTAAAGATCATCTAGTTCCAACCCTTCGCCATGAGCGGGGACACCTTCCACTAGACCAGGTTGCTCAAAGCCCCATCCAACCTGGCCTTGGACACTTCCAGGGATGGGGCATCCACAGCCTCTCAGGGCAACCTGTTCCAGTGCCTCACCACCCTCACAGTGAAGAACTCCCTCCTTACATCTAATCTAAATCTACCCTCTTTCAGTGTAAAGCCATTACCCCTTATCCTATCACTACATGCCCTTGTAAAAAGTCCCTCTCCAGCTTCCTTGTAGATCCCCTTTAGGTACTGTAAGGCTGCTATAAGGTCTGCCTGGAGCCTTCTCTTCTCCAGGCTGAACAACCCCAAGTCTTTCAGCTTGTCTTCTTAGGAGAGGTGCTCCAGCCCTCTGATCACCTTCGTGGCCTTCCTCTGGACCTGCTTGATCAAGCAGGTCCATGTCCTTCTTATGGTGGGGGCCCAGAGCTGAACGCAGCACTGCAGGTGGGGTCTCACCAGAGCAGAGTAGAGGGGCAGAACCCCCTCCCTCGACCTGCTGGCCACACTCCTCTTGATGCAGCCCAGGATACGGTTGGCTTTCTGGGCTGCAAACGCACATTGCCGGGTCATGTTGAGCTTCTCATCAGCCAACACCCCCAAGCCCTTTTCCTTAGGGTTGCTCTCAATCCACCCATCTCCCAGCCAGTATTGGTGCTTGGAATTGCCCCAACCCATGTGTGGGACCTTGCACTTGGCCTTGTTGAACTTCGTGAGGGTTGCATGAGCCCACCTCTCAAGCCTGTCAAGGTCCCTCTGGATGGCATCCTTCCCTCCAGTGTGTTGACCACACCACATAGCTTGGTGTCATCGGCAAACTTGCTGAGGGTGCACTCAATCCCACTGTCCATGTCGCCGACAAAGATGTTAAACAGCACCGGTCCAGCACAAGGAAGAGAACAAGACCTTCTGGCTGAGGGAGGAGGAAGAGAGGAAGGAGGGGAGAATGGGCTCATCCTGAGAGCAGCAGCCTGCAGCGGCACTGGATTACATGTATCAGGAAACTATACCATTAATATGTCAAACAAATTAGCCTAGTGTATTATACTGTTATAATTATACTGGAGTTATGCTAAGAACAAGCAATTTAATAGATAAAAGATAATACCAGCCACAGAACTTGATACCTTTTATTCCATCTATTCATATGCAGTAGTATTTTTTAGGCATTGTAAATAGTAATAATACCTCATAGTAGCAACTGAGATTAAGGTTCCACTGTGCAAACAGGTACTAATGCACATTTTCTAGGGAAACAAAGAAGGTGTGATGACAGCTATAGGTTAAAAGAATGGGTTATCATCCCCACTTTACAAAGAGAGAACTGAGGTATGCCCCAGTTAAGCAAGCTGCTTATGACGATGTGTATGAACTCCTCTGGGCATCTGGGAATTGAATGTATTTCTGTTGAATACCTTCATAGAGTGATTATTATATAGTGAGGGTGACCTTAGATGGTGGCAATCTGAATGGGAACAGCAACTTTGATAACATTTCCAGGCTATCAAATAGTTAAGAGTGAATTTTAAAGTTCTATTTTCAGCCCCTTCATGGTTGGGACTTGGATGCTTTTCTTTGAATGTTAATGAATTATGACACTTGGATTTACATCATTCATTCTGAATTGTTCAAATATTTATCTACCTCTATGAAATATTAAAATCTGTAAGACTGCAATATTTAAAATTCTAAAGGAGACCAAATAAATTTTTTTAGTATCAATGTATTTCTAATACTTTCATTTGGAGGCTTGTGACAATTTGAACATGGAAGACTGGTATTATATAAGCACTAATTAGAAAGTCTGCCTCTGTCATTGCAATAATTCTAATATTGTCTCAGAAATGTTAATCAAGGTTATTTGGAATCCCCTGTGCTAGCATTTCCCATACTACATGGTGTGCATCTTTGGGTACAAGAGGTACCTGCCGGATTTTGACACTGGAACTTGCTAATTGTAACCAGTAGGGAAGCAGACTTGGAAAAAATAATTTGGGAAAATTTGTGCTATTGCTGGGATAGTTATGGATTTCAGGAATTTCCTGGGCTAATAGTCATGTTTTTGAAATTCTGCAGACTTCCAATAAGACAGATCAAATGAACTGAGAATAATTTAAAATTAATCCACCAAGTTCAATGGTGAAATGCTCTATTCACATCAGAAAACACAAAAAATGCAATTCTGAGAGAGAACCCAAGATCAGAGTTCGAGGTTTATAATGATGAAGGGGCATTTTCCTCATCCCAAGCCTCATAGGCCAGTGCTGGAGACACCGTACAGTGTGATACACCATAATCTGCTGGGGCAAAACAAGTGCTCTTTGTAAGCTGCTGAGGTAGATTTCACATGCTTAATGAACAGATCAAATCAGGGCCGAAGAAACTTCTGTTTGTTATACTGCATTGGGGATTTACAGTTAGGCAGATTTCAGTACGATGGAGCATGTAAACCCAGCATGGGTCTTCCATACCTAGGCATAGATCAGGTGAGGAGCTGCTCCCAGTTTCACCTGTGGAAGTAAGAACAAAAATCTGGGCTGCAATGTCTCTCTTCTCTCCTGGCTGCAGGGTCCTCTTCCAATTTTCCTCTTAAAACCAGAGTGAAATAAGCTCTGTCTCTCTTGAAGTCAGTGGCAAAATTCCCATCACCTGCCTTTCTTAGCAACCCTCATCTTAATTTTTTCTTGCTGATCCAGCCAAGCAGTCGACAGAAAGAAGCTCTTCTCCTTCCTCCTCCTGCCATTTTGCCTGCTGCCCTGACCTAGGGACTAGCTCTTGACTTTCATGCCGAGTGCCTCAGCGTGCTGGAATTTACTGTCAGAAAGGAAACACTCCGACTGCTATAGGACACCATGGGGCATGTGTTGCTTACAGAGTAATGTCATCCTTTGGGTCATTGTAAGGCAGAAGGTAAAGCTGACAAGTGGTGTTTATCTGTCAACGACATCTTGTACATGCCTTGAAGTGTCTCCAAGCCGACTGTCTTGGAAAAAAAACCCCGCAATCTAGGCTTTAAAGTTTAATCTTCCCTCGTCTTGCTACATAGAGTAAGACCCCATTTGTGGATGCTACATTTATACAGAAAGTATTTCTCATCACTTCTCAACCAAGGTCATGTCTCATTTACATGGCAGAAAAGTAGAGTGCATGGCAGAGTAGGAAAGTCTTTTTTCCTGGTGGGTCTACAGTACAAGGCTGTGATTAAACTGAGCTGGGCAGGTGAAGCCAGGTGTCTTTCATCAACACCATTAAGTTCAGCAAAGATGTCAGATAAAAAGGACTGCCTTCACAAATTAGGTGGGGATTTAGGGAGCAACAGGTATCCTGAGATGCAGCAGTCTTCTATGCTGAGGTACTTCCCTCTTTTGCAAAAGTAGAGGTTGTGCATTTTTGGGATGTATATTTTTAGTCTTCCACTTGCCAGCACTGTAGAAATTGAAATAATTGATTTGTTATTTTTATTGGTAGAAAAGAAAAAATGCTCTGTGGGTTATCAGTAATATCAAAAGAAATAAATTCACCAAAACCTATAATGTCCTATTTTAGATACCATGTGTGGCAAAGGCAGAATCTGAGCACAAAATGATGTCACTATGATGTGATTCTGGTGGGAGGGGTGGGCTTGGGGACTGTCAAATCTCATTCTGGTGTCCTCCTGGAGAAGTGTGTTTATGTGTTCATCCTGATGGGAGGGAAGGCTCCGTCTGCTGCTCCTTGTTATTGTTTGTCCTTGGGCTCAGTAAACTGTTTCCTAGAGGTTCCAAATATGAAAAAATGGTTAAAATGGGTTTCTGTTATGTAAGACTTCAAAACTTTGGATTCTTTGTTAGTAGCGAACCAAGATGCTGTTTATTTTTTTTTTAATGAAAATGCATAGACACACCAGTGTTTTTGGGGTGATTTCCAGATTATGTTCTGTGTGGACTAGGAACTGTTTCCTGTTCTCATCTAAACTGACCGTTTCTGCTCAGCATTCTTATTTCAATCAATCATCTTTTGTCAATATCGATAAAACCTTTTGGTGGAAAATTTTTAAATAGTTTGGTTAAAGATTTCTCTCTGAGGTCTTCTGGGAATGTCCTGATCCTTTGGCTTAGTGACAAGACAAAGATTTTTCTCTGGCAACAAACAGATAATGACTTACTAGAATAGAGACTGAAGTAAGTCAGAGAGTCCAGTCCTAGGAATAGCAGCAAATATGAAGTTATGGATGCAGATCTAGCAGCTGCAAGAGCAAATAAGGGCTTTGGATGTTTGACCAAGGGAATTTATTAAAAACAGATGAGAGAGAATGATTTAATTATCTGACGCCTTGGTTAGCTGCTGTTTGGAAACTGCTCAAGGAGCTGAACAGAGTTAAAATAGGATACTCATGTTTTGGAAAGAGACCACAGAAGATTAATTGGGACAGGCATGGAAGGGAAAGGTTCAGAGAGTTTAGCATGTTTGGCCCCTGAGGTGGCTGAGAAGAGGGCTTACGGTGGTACACAAAAGCCATGCTGCGATGAGGATAAATTTTGGTCTGAAGACATTCGCCTTACAGAAGGGCGAAATACAAGGTCACATGCCTACTTAAGGAAGGAGAATATCAAGTTATGAGACGGGACGTTTCCATCCATAAACATGAGGCCGCCTGTGCAAACAGGGATGCTTTTAGCAATAGGGTAAGTTAATGAAAGGATGGCTGGGGATGGCACAGCCTCTAGTTCTATCTGCCGAGGGACAGGAGGTGGGCTAGAAACAAGGTGGAGCTCAGCTCTTTCCACCTCACGTTTTCTCTGAAGGGTCTGGCTCAGTCATTTGGCAAGTAAGCTGGCAGCTGAGTCAGAAGATGGTTTGTGGCCCTTTCGCTTGCTCAGGAGTTGTGTGTTCAGCGCAGAGGAGCTAAATGCTTCCTTTTCTGGCTCAGCTCCTTCACAGGATGAGTTGCAATCTCGTCAGCTGAGTCGTTGCTGTATACAGGGAAGCAGAACAGGACTGCAGGAAGAAAATGGTTAAAAAGCTGAACTTCATAGAATGAATAGATAAATGCGTTTATTAACTGAGAGCGTACAGGTTGGGTGGATAGATAATTGTAAGTATATTTAGACATTTCTGTGATCCAAGAAGCATAAGCTTACAGATGACCAAGATGGAAAAAAACCCAAAAAGGTCAGGCATTTCCTTGTCTTCAGTTTTTTCCTTCTTTTTTAACCAGCTTTAAAGCAATTTGGGCAATTGTTGGCCAAAATCAACATCTCTCCTGTATGCAGTGATGAGGCAAGTTTGGTGACTACCGTGCACTCTGCAAATGTGAAAAAGAAGTATAAGAAAGCAAGCTCTGACTAGTATCTATCTAATAGTACCGAAGTATTAATAATTGTTATGGCACAAGCAAGATGGAGTCAACATTGTGACAACATTTGTGCAGGAAGAGAAATAAACTAAAATGCCAAGGTTTATCTTGGATTGGAGTATGAAGTATCTGCAGGTGCTTGAGGCATGGACTCAGCTGGGAACTGGACTGAAACAAATAAAATTCGGCTTACTTCCTTAGGAAATAAACTGCTTTCCTTGTCACTGCTACTGCTAAGGTACACTAAGACATCACAGCCTAAATCTACCTGAGTGGCATCTTCTATAATACCATTAAAAATTACATTACAGAAAAGCTGCAACACTGGAATTTTTTATGGGAGTAAACCAGAACATAACATGAAATGCAATGAATTATACAACTATAATGTAAGGGTAGGAAAGAGTGAAAGGATGAGCAAATTTTCAGGTGATTGCTACTCCATAGTTCCAATTGCTTGCACTCTCGGCTTGCCTTTACAAAACAGAGACCTCAGGAAACACACATTTCTCTGCACGCTACAAAGGCAACTATAGTGTTTCGTGATTTTATTCTACACATAACCTATCTTCCCTTATTGCCTAGCAGAGTTTATAGAGCCAATTTAGTTTTCTAGCCATGTCTATACCAGTAAATAAAGCAGAGCTAGGGCATGGGTTCAAGTGTTGTCCTGTGATTATCCCCACTGGGGGATGGTCAGCACGTTCCCTGGTACCATTTTGGCTCAGGCCAACCACCACTCTCCCACCTATACTTAAGCATAGCTCAGGCACATGCCAGCAACCATTCCCTAAGGACATTTTGGCTGCAGTCTCCCTGTTTAGGGGTAGAGAGGGAGTTTTGCTGTGTGGATGAGAACCACGCACTTTCACTTGGCCTCTGGGTCAGTGAGTGGTCTCAGTACAGATTTAGTAGTATAAAGGTAATCCATGAGTTAGTCTGTCTTCCTGAGTATCCTTCTTCTTCCTGTAAAGGAAGCCGTTTAAGGCTATAAGGATAAGCACTGGCCTCCAATCCTTTCTCACCATAAGATTGCAGTGGAGGTCCTCTCTAACCCATGCAGTGCTAGACTGCAACCATATTTAATCCTGTTTGTATTAACAGGAATCCCCAGACATGTAGATCTGAGCACCTCTTGGCACACAATGGGTGAAATGCAAAGCAAACTGTCTTTACATCTTACAAGGGGCCACTAGGGAAACACCATGTTGGAGAAAATCAGCAGTCGCTCTTCATCCCCCTCTGGTTCCAGCCGTCACAGCATTTGGTGCGTGGATGTGAGTAGAAGAAAGGGGAACAAGAAAAAATGATCTCTGCAATGTTATTATCCGTTCATGCACCAATTCCCCACTGCCACCACAATCATACACGGACGGACAAAACCCCCAGTTACCTATTCAGGGTAGTGTTCTGTTTGCTTTCCAGGGAAAGGAATTATTTCAGTGATATAAAGAGGGTTACCTAGATAGTGATATGAAACAAAGGAGGAAAATGGCTTTTATTATTGCTTGGTTAGGTTCTTGTAGGCAGGGGTCTTGCCTTTCTCTGTATTTTATAGGCACATGAATCAGTCAAATAATAAAACACCATAATGAGTAGAGCAGAAAAAGCCAGATGATAGACTCGTCTTAAAAAAAGGAATGAAATGCCCATCCCTTATAAGGTGTCTATAAAGTGGCTAAATACCCAGAAAACAACAGATTGTAGAGGAAACAATCATGCACTGGCTACAGGATAAACAGGCACATGACCACTCTTCCATCTCTAATTCCTATTCAAAGACATGAAATATGATTTCCGTAACATTTGAGTGTATTTAGACACTGAGCAGCCTGTCTAGTAACCTAGTTCTTAATGATATGTGATCATGATATGAAGATGTGTTTTAATAGCGTGAAACCCTTGAGGACCACTTCATCTATTGCACTAATCACTACAGTTTTGTCTCAAAATCCTAAAAGGGCATAAGAAAATAAATCCTAGTACACCCTGATTAACTTGACCTGCATTTCTATTACCTATATATTAATAGTTTAAGTAGGAGTCTAAGAGAAGGGGAGCCCAGTGGCTTAGTTTAGTGGCTGGATGTGTATGCTGCAGATAGGATTTCCATTCCTTCTGTCTGGTTTCCTGGCTTGGCAAAGGCGAGGAGTGTTGCATCTCCTGGATGAGTGGAAAAGAGAGTATCTCTTCTCTCAGCAGTGACCTCTCCAGTTAATGAGGTAGCAGTGCTGAAAGGAACACTATAGTCTCTACTGAAGCCAAAATGAGGATGGCTACAGGAAAAGGACCCAAGAAAGTGTAGCAAATGTAAACAGAAGGGAGATACAGAGGGTCTTCACTGCTCTAAACAGGAACACAATAATCCTTTTTTCTTCATTAATACTGCAAAGTACTCCTCACTCCATCTTTCTCTTAAAGGAAGGAAATGAAGTTTCATTGCAGGCATACTGGCTATGCTAATTTGTCCCTTTCATGTTGTGGAAAAAGGAGTCAATGTATACAGGTAGTTCCTATAAGTTCTGCAGGCAGGAGGACCTCTTTACTAGCATGGCAGTCACTTTTTCAACCTCTGTCTGTGTGTGTATGTGTGTCTGCATGTTACAGAGAGAGACGTAGAGAGCGAGCGGTGTGGCTGAATTTAGAAAGTTATAGATGTTCTCATCAGCCCCATGCAATGCAGCAGAGATTCCTTCCAAAAGCCAAGGGAGCAGAGGCTGCAGACAACAGATGTGAGAGGGGTTCCCATAACTGTCAATTTTCAAAGTGTTTGCACTGAAAAGAGAGGAGGTGCTATTTTGATTGATATTTCAGTCGCAGTATATAAAGCAGAGGAATTCTTCTTACCCTCTGCTTGTTATACTGATCTGCATACTCTCTCAGCTGGACTTGGGGCTACTACTTACTGCATCTGAAAGACTGAAACTCACTGGGAATAAAGAATTCTTGTAACAATGCCGGAACCCACCAAGAAAGATGGTAAGCATAACAAATATTACCTGAACGTTTCTTAATTGCAGGAATTATGAGTACGCACACACACAAAACACTTTTTAGACCATCTTGCATATTTCAGCAACAAATAATATCTAAGAGTGATAGCCGTTTAACATTATTATATCATTACAGATCACTGATCCTTTTAAAGTAAGAAATTACTTTCAGGTAGGGCTATAGCACAAAACTGTTTTGGCCTCCAAGTATTTTAGACAATAAACAATGACTTTGTAGCTATATTGAGAAACTACTTGATTAGGCAAATGCTGTATTCACTTTTTAAAGACTGCAGGGTTTTTTTAGTGCAATTAGTGGTTTCTCTATAGCTAACATATCTAGACATGGGAAAACAGGGAATAAGCTTTTCTTACAGTTTAAAAAGTCAGCATGTTGATATGTTTTTCATAACATTTTATAAGTTATAGAATAGAAAGGGTGTGTTCATGAAACAATTTTAAGGTTCTGATGAAAATATATTCTATACGTTTAATGCATGAGTGAAGAATGTAGTAAGTTTTCTGTACAGGTGAAACTGGAATGATACATTTTGCAACACTACAGAAATTACTAATCTTTGTTTCAGAAGGATAGTTAAAGGCAGTAATGCTTGCCCCTTTGGTGGTACTATTAAGTTCATAGCAAAGAAGCTGAGTATGTAGTCTGATAGCGAGATACAGAATTGTCCATTGGAGGCTGCCCAAACAGACGTAAAATGTTCAGGGTCTATTAATTCATAACATTTTAAAAACTAGTATTTATTTTTTACTATTCTGAAAATTTAAGTTAAATAAACTTCTTATATTTGCATTACTTCTATAGACTTTCTTTTATTTTTCTTTCAAATTTAGACATTTTGGTAAGAATTTTTGATGATTATTGTTTAGCAGTGACAATATACACAGCTTCTGCAAAGCCAATAATGTGCAAACCGTATGTGCTTTGCAAGTGTTGGCAAACAAGAGGTATACAGGCAGGTTCTCTAATACATTCCCAAATGCAAAACTGAGTTTAATCTTAAAGATAATCTTGTGGAAAGTACAGAAGTCATGAAACAGCATTTATTTCCCATCAATTCTGAAAGATCCAGTAGGTCCATGCATGTAATTTGAATGAGTACATTTGATTTAACACTGACCTATCGATAGCATTTGCTTTATTTTAAAAGTATTTTTGAAATATTTTCTCTTTTTTTTGGAAGGCAAGAGCAGAGCAACTATCAGGAGCATTAGGCAGTTTCAGCACCTTGTTGGGTTGGGGGCATATGAAAACTAAACTTTTTGCATGACTGAGTCTTAAGCAAGTAGTGTTGACAGACCAATGTGATCGTTTTACTTACTGGCCCTCCTTAGTGCTCGAGGACAATGATGGATGAAGTATCCTTCTGAAAATAGCTACACCAAGTGCATGTATTAATATGAGAGTCTAATCCTCTATACCAAACCTAGAGCCAAGCCCTTTCTAGAGTGTCTTATTTGTAATTCAAATGATTTACACATGTATTAAGTGTCCTTTTTATTTGATCTCTTATTTGACTGGATATTACACAGTTTAATCAGAATGCATTCTGTGGCTGCCAACTAAAAAAAAAAACCCCAAAATATTTCTGCACTTCCAAAAGATAATGTACTTCAGAGAAAATTTGTTAAGAGGGTCAAGTTTCTAAAGGTTATTATTCTGTTTAAGACTAGATTGTTTCAAAGATGTTCTTACAATGCAGTGAGTACAAACACAGCTCCGTGGTTGTGCTACAAACTAAGTCTAGTAACCCTGCACAACATCATATTGACAGTGGAATAAATGTGATTTTTTGATGAGTCAATATTCAGGAACATAAAAAATATTGAAGCCTTCTTTCCTGATAGAGCTAGAGTTCACAAGTAGTAATGAGCTCTGGAAAAGCGATAGAATCGTGTTGCATGCTGGTTGCTCCCCATTGCACCCAGCTTATTTGCAGCCAGTAGATCAGGGTGATAACATGTGTATCTCATTGCACTTAAGAGATAAGCTTCTTCCTAAAGAATTTTTGTTGATCAAGAACTCACCTGAGCTGGTGGCAGTACTTGTATAGTAAGAAGTACTTACTATATTAGTGGCAGGAGTATTTGGTACCAAAAACAGTATGATACCACTGCTACTACTCGTACTAGCGCTACCAGTAAGAACTCAGAACATCAAGTGTCCATCAAATGCCCGTTCTCAAGGTAATTTCTAAGGCATGAGGGATTGAAGGTAATTAATTAATGAAGGTGAACCTTGGACTGACTACATTCTGGAAGATACCACTGGAAGGACTCTTGGAGAAACCTTTGAGGAACTTGTTGGCAGACTACAATAGAAAGCAGAGAAAAAGAGGCTTAAGGTTTCTGCATCACATGGGCACATAAGCAGTATTTTTCTGACATTTCCAAAAGAAGCAATCTACATGAATGATCCCATACTCCTCATTCTCATAGGTCCCGCCCGTTAAAAACAGCACACACAAGAGCAAGCAGCTGAGAAATCAGAAACTGGCTAACACTTGAATGTTAAGAAAATCTCAGCTTTGCATTTTTTTTTGCAATGTCTGAAGTACATAGCTACATTTTTTAGAGGCAGTGCTGTAGCAAGCTCCCAGGCTTTTTTTCAGGCCAAATGCTCTTTGAGCTATTTTAAGATTATTAGATTACTGAAGTGAGAAATTTCCTGACTTGGTGAGAGTGTAGACTCAGAATGTGCTCTTAACAAATAGGATCACCAAATTAAACACACCACTCAGCTTAGAGAAGGTTGCTGGAGCACTTCAGCCTGATGGAATTTGTCACTGTAGAAACAGGCTTCCATGACTAATGATTTAAGGCCTTTATTGTACTTCTAAAAAGTCAAAGTCCTATATATTACATCAGCTGTGGCTTCTTTGGAGTATATGGTAATGCTGTTGTAAGATAGTTTTGTCTTAGCCTGTTCAAAATTTCGTATTTGCAAAGTGAAGTTCACATCAGTGGGTTAACTGATCCTAGTGGATGACTAGGATAGGACTGTCATGCCAAAGACCTTCACCAGCGCATTTAAATTTAACAGCTTTTAGTTTTCCTGGTGACTAATAAAATAACCTTCACTCACATAATTACTTCCTGTAATTTATTGTAATCACTCAGTCAGTGTTTCCTCTCCCTCCTTTCCTTTAACCAATATTCATAATAAGAGCTGCCCATTAATTAGGTGCCCTCTTAAGCTGTCACAGGCCACGGCATTTGGATATGCTTTTGTAAAAGTGCCAAGTCTCTCAAGAGCAACGGTTTCAAACTATTTGTGGGCATCATCCCACAGGGACAGGTGCAAGTCAGTCCCCAGTAGGCAGCTCTGTAAATTTGCCTTATTTATTCTCCCCAGTCTAGGAAATAACTCATGGCCCTGAGTTAAGTGACCATTCCAAATTTTAAGCCAAAGTATTTATCAACTGTCTGCCAACTTCATTTTCTAAGGGTTTGCAAGCTCTGCTTGTATACTGCCTGGACCATCCACGTATTGGCAAGGAAACAAAATTAAAAATCCGCATGTCTACTTTAAACAGTGTTTTAGCAAAATCTTTTTGGATCTTTAAAAAGCACAGATGTAAAAGTTGTGAAGAAAACTATGTGCATATGTTGTCTGTTAGAAGGACAATCTCTAAAAGATGAAGCAATTTGTGAAAGGAGGTAAACAGACATATCAGTAGAGACTGCTTTGGAGATGTGGTAACACTGTTCTCTCTGAAGAAGCCCAGTTGAAACAGCCTTTACTTCTATTGGCTTTTCAACGTGACTGGTTTTGTTTCATGGCATGGTTCTTCTATAATTATATTTGCATTATATTTATGATATTTAAAACAATACCACAGTCTGGTGTGTCAAGGTAACAGGCACTGTCAAAGAAGCTAGCTAGTCATATAAATCATGTAAGTAGACATGTAGAGCAGAATTCCAGTGGGAAATCAATCTCAGTATCAAGGCTGGATAAGAGTTAATTAAAGTAAGATTTCTTTTAATATCGTATTTTCAAGGCTAGACAATTTTTCAGAGGTGAAAAAGAAGTTAAATGGAATTTCTGCTTTGGTATATGGATTTGGCTTGTGTCAAAATTAACACTGCTGATGGGAAGTTTTCCTGAAAATTCAAGAATCCAGCACATGAACATTGTATAGCATTGTTTAGTGCTTTCCATGCAGAAGACTGGAACTGTATAATCATTTTATTATGGCACCAAACTGGGTAGTGCAGCTGCTGCTGTCCTTGCTGCATAGATAAATGCTTCAGTGAGGCCAAAGAAAAGCATACAGACATCCATCTTCTGCCATCAGCATTGCTCCTCTGCAGGACTGACTGTAAAATGCATTCCTATTATTTCTAACTACCTTCAGTCTTGGAGCCAAATTACACTCAAAGTCAGGCCCATATATATCATTTACAAGCACTGTATTAAATTCACAGGTAAATGAGATTTGGTGGATGAGGGAAGGAGGAAACCCTAACCCCTTATCTTATTTTCCCTCCCAATTCTTTAGAAAGTTTCTCTTCATCACCTCTAGCTAATAAATTTAAAGCCCTCACGAACAGAAAGCAAACTTACGCCTAACTGTTGTAATTAGATCTGTTAGGGTGGGCCCCGCTCCCGTCCTGAGCCCTATAGACCAGTGTCCTCCTGCACAGATCTTGTTGCACACTGGGAATTGAGTTGTTCTTAGACTGTCTTTGCCCTTCCATTGCTAATTTCTAAGTGTTGCTCCCACACTTCCTTCTGAGATAGCAGAGCATCTCAGATTTATTCTTTGACCTTCCGCCTCCGCTGCTCCTAAGTTTAAGACTACTTTTCCAATCAGACTAATCTGATTGAAAAATCCCTACGCTGGCGAAGAAAAATCCCCAAACTTGATTTATTTTGGAATTTTTATGTTTTGTTTTATTATGGTGTAAATTGAAGGAACTACATTGATTTTTTTTTTTTTTCTTATACAATGCATTGATTTTATTTTAAGACTAGTGTAGGAGGATAATGCAAGATTGATCTGGTTTACTGTTCTTATGTGAGTTGAAAAGCTTGTCCACCCTGTGCAAAAAGCAGTGCATTTATGCACAGGAGAAATATTTAATATTACCACACTAAAATAAAAAACTCATTGAGTTTAGGAGGAAAGCAGGGAACGGTCTTTCAGCAGACCAGAGGGTGCTTTGTACTTGGCAAAACTGAAATTAGCAAATGCTGCCTTTGTGCCTCCCTGTACTGCACCTGTTGGGAAGATAAATAAAGGACTGCCCAGTTCTTTCCCCTCATACCTCCTAAATATATCACTTTAAGAGAGCTTTAAAAAAAAAACAACCATGCTACAGTACACTTCTGTTCCATGCAAAACTGGATGAGTTTCTTCATATTAGTTTCAGGGATCTAGTGAACAAGAAGGGAAGGTCTGTGGTCGCATAGCAAAAAAAATAGCAGCGAGATCTGGGGAGACTTCAATTATCAAAACATTAGTAGCTGCCACACACATTAACGGTCCTTGGAAAATATGTGGTACAACATATTTCGTGTTTCATGAGGGTACATCCAGAAGGTTCCTTGAAGTGGAAGAGCAAATCAAGTTTGAAAATAAATTACCTGGGGCAATTTCCATTGGGATAGGGCCAAATACTACACTCACCACTTGGGGAAAATGCAGAGATTCCACTAAGTTAGAGGTCCTAATTTAATAATTGTTCTAGGTGAGGGGAAAAAAGGTTGTTCTCATCCAGACACTAAGGTGGATTTGCACGGAATGTAAAAGTCTGTAAAATAAAGGAGAAGGCACATGGATAGAATCATTAACTTCAGTTGTAATTAGAATTTTCTCAGTCCCACTGCAAACAGCTTTGTCTCTTGAGTCTGAAGAACTGTGTGGCTGAGAAACAGCCCCTTCTCTTCCCATCCAGCCCTCTCTCTCTATTCTCATTCACAACTGAAGTGCTACTTCTGAAGACTCCAAAAAAAGCTTTCTCTTTCTCACTGCTGTTAGGGAACCTGTATTTGAAGCCATTTTTCCATCATTCCCTAGGGGAGTTTGACGCACTTTGTGACCACCGGGAGATTTTATTCTTTTGCTTTGAAGAGTAGTTGGTGTTTTAAGAGTTAGGGAAGAGAGGACTGACCTGACATGAATGTCTGTGCTAGTTCATTGCAAATTTTGATAAGTTCGCAACCGTACAAAGAGCCCAACGGTCTTTACACTGCCACGGAAGACCTTTGGGTTAGGAACCAGATACCCAGATGGGAGCGTGTGCAAGTGAACAAGGTGTCCCCACTCCCGCGGGACAGCAGGTCGTTACAGTCAGTGGAGCCCAGACTGCTGCTCAGCTGACCAGCCACCAGTTGCCTAAACATAGGTGCCTACTGCCATATGAGACACCCTGGGATACACAGACTACCCATTTTGGGCTGGCAGATATGACTTAGGACCTATGGGAGACCTGCAACACCCTGCAGTAGCAGCTAGAAACCAGAAGGGTATGCTACAGCATCTGAATGTCATTGATCACCTCTGTTTCAGAAAATGAACTGAGCCATAAGCAGCTATTTTATGGAGAACAAAAATCTAATTCCATTGATTGTAATGGTAGCTTGGACTCCTAGCTCACACCGTAGGTGCATTCATGTGTCTCCCTTTTTTTCTGAGTACCTTAACAATAAGGCTGCAGAGTTATTCTCTATAATTTCTTCAACTGGTGTTTAAGAATTTTCTGTAATGTGTAGTTTTATAAGAAGACACGGAGAGAGTTCCACTCCAGCATTATTTGCATGTGATACTCAGGTGCTCTCCCTCAATAAATGAGGAAGTACATTGGGCCCAGATTCCCTTGAGCAGAGAAGAGTGCACCCTTCTGTAATCTGCTGGGTGCAGTGACAGAAATAAAAATTAAACAAACAAAAAACCAAACAAGAACAATAACAAAAAAGAAAAGATGCTACTGCCATGTTTTTGTTGAGAGATCCAGCTGGTTTTACTTGCTTTATTTTTTATAAGAAGGAGTCAATGTATTTTATTTCATTTCATGGCTAAGCTCAGTGTTTAAATCAATTCAAAATTAAATTTCTTTTTTGTATCAATGAAAGGAAAAGAGTTGCATTCCTGTTCAAAGCAATATTAATTCCTCTTCCTCCTTTCTACTCTAGCTTGCTCTCACTTCCTCCAACAGCTTTATGCTGTTAGATAAATGACTGGTTACATCAAGGACATTTGTAGCTATGAGTAACAAGCACTTTTAATGTTAAATCGTAAAGGGTTTCTGAATATTCTACAATGTGTTCAACAAAACACATGTAGATTCAGGAATCTCCATGAATTCTAATTTCTGGAATTTACTCTCCCTAATTTGTCAGGTGTGATTTTAGCTCCTAGAGCTCACTGAACTACCAGGTGGTTCAGCCAAGATGAAGATGCTTGCAGAAGAGAGTGAATTAGAGTAAAAATCCAATTCTGTGTCCACCAGGATTTTATGTCCTAAGAAGCTGTTCTACCAAGCATGTTTTGGTAAAAGTTTCAGTTCACTGCTTCCTGAGATGCTGTAGGGACAGAAAGATAGGTGCTGTGCATTCAGGTAGTATGAAGATAGATTTCTGCTCAGACACCTCTCAGAACCCTAAAAAATATGCAGCGTTCGCAAAACGGAGTGGTTTCTCTCTGGCTTCCCGCCCTCGTTACCTATGTCTGTATTGCTAATGGCATCTCCACAGAGCAGTCAGTGGGACCTAGGCGAAGTGATGCAGGATGTCTTACATCCACACGGCTTAGAACTGCCTCTTCTGAAGAAGAACAATCCTCTACTGCTTGGCTAAGTGTCTTTATGTGTATTTTCAGTTCAAAGTGCCAAAATAACCTGTGGCCTCTGCTGCAGTTAGCCACGGTGGTGTTAGATGTCATAATACTGAGATGTTGCATGCCCTGCTCTCTGGTAGTGCTAGATGGGGGTTAATTCAGGACATTAGACCTCCTGGAGTTGTGTCAGGGGGTTGTTGAACAGAAAGTCAAATATAGCACACTCTCAGAAAAGTTCTAAAGTTCCCCCCAAAATTCACCACCCTAAAAATTGCTCCATGCTCTGCCTTGGAGTAAAGTTGTTTGTTTCAGGAAAGACCCTCATGGATACGATAACGTCCAAGTTGGTCAGTGCATGTAACTTCCATGCAGTGCAGAGAGTTGTGACTTCCATGTGACTTCCATGCAGTGCAGAGAGTAGCGGTACCAGGACATGGGAGCGCGGCTGGGTGACTCATTCCACAGTTTAGAGCCCCTCCATGTCCCTTCTACATGTTCCCAAAAGTGTACAGACACCGCAGCAAGAAAGGAGCCCTGCTGTATCTTGCTGCAATGGAACACGTTCAAGAGAGTTATTGCTCTCCCTTCCCTGGAGATTAGGAAATATTTCTTACATAATTCGCTATCCCCTGGCCCCATTACTAATTGAAAATAGCATGTGATCTACTTCTTAGGGCAGTTGTCCTTATATGTGATGGCTCCAGCAAGTTATTTTGATCAGGTGATTATTACAAAAAGCTCCGTTCTAATTTAATTCTCCATAGGATCAAATGGTGGTTTTAGTGAGCGTCTGAAAGCGTCGTTCAGTAGTACCATGATGCTTCCTGAGAGGGATCTGTATTAAAATACACACTCATCACAACTTTGCAGGCTCAGAATAACTTCCTAATTTTGATCATAAATGCCAAGAGCAGGTTGCAGTCATATACAGACACAGATGAAGATTCCCTTTTCATACAGGTTTCTGTTTATAAAAGTTAGCTCTGTGTGCATAGACATAAATTGCAGAGACATTTGCTCCACTTCTTGTTATTGAACTGACTGGATGGAACACATTAGGTAGGGGCTGAGCAAAAGCAACTCACAAACCAGCTCAAACAGTTACTTTTTTTCTTGAACGGGAGCCATGCTTTGCTCAGCCAGCATGCAAACCCAGTCTGAAAGCCTATTCCAGATTTTGTCTTCTCTCAAAACCCTGAAGTTGTGATGAAATTAAACTGAATATAGATGCAGCTAAAACTGAAAGAGACCCCAAAAGAAAAGCTAAGTGCTTCAGTTGATGGGATAGGTCTTACTCCTTGACATTCACCTCCTCCAGTGTGCTAGCGGACTAGAAAGAGCAGTAAGATGTAGTTGTTGAACAGTTGTTAAATTCCAAACTTTGGGTATTTTTGTGTTCATTTTCATAACTTTCTGACATAAGATCTTTTCTGTGTAAGAGAAATGCACAAGTTATGGCCCCTAGCACCAGTTCCAACTGTTCTAGAAGGAAGAAAAACTTCCTCTTATCAGTCTGAGCTGGTTGTGCAGTGTGGGAGGGTCTTTCACTGGTTTCTGACCTGAAATGAAACATTTCAAACCATTTGCACACCTGAATGTACACAGCACTGCATTTCTGTCCTTTTTCAACAGCTTCATTAGTTTCCAGTACCCCTAAAGCACTGTTCCTAGCAAAAATTACAGAAAACACTTATCCCTGGTGATGTGGAGAATATCCGTGGCTAGAGATATCTAGGAACAGTCACACGAGAAATGCCATGCAGATGGAGTAATTCACTGACAAATACCTTCTCGGTCTCGTGCTGTGATATTCATGTAGATCGAGATACACATACACACGCTGTAGCATGTTCTGTATCTTCTGTTTTTATAAGAACATAGTATCTAGGCCAAAAACCTTATTTTAGACCCAAAGAGGAGCATAATACCGATGGAGGCTGTGGCTGCCACTCCTCCACAGATGCAGACTTCAGTGAAGGCACAGAGGGTCAGATGCCTGATGACATTTTTTCCATGGCATTCCCTCCAGCCTTACTAATCTTTCATCTAAGCTTTCCTTAGCCCTATTTTTAAAGGGGAAATCTGACCTCTGTCCTCTGCCCCTTTTTCTTTGCCCTTGTTTTGCATTTCCATGTTTTGCAGTGAAGGTTTCTCTCTTACCCAACAGCTTTTTAGCTGGAGAGAAAGTATATTCAGTGAGCTGTGACTGTTATTCATCTCAAATGCATTTTGCTGTCATGCTTTGTAAGAGCTTTCTTTTATACATGTCACTTACTGATTTACTGATGCAAATCCCCACAGTTTGCAAATATCCTGCTGTGGTGTTTTCCCTAAAGGCAAAGTTAAGTGATTTTTTTAAAGCGAAGGCTTATAATTCTCACAGTTATCTTCAGTGCTGCAGAATGAGATTGAGTGGTAGAAAATGTAACAGTATTAACACAGAGGGATGTATGTAATTTCGTACACCTAACACCCACAAAGGGACACGCGTGACTTTCATGTACATAAATATTGCTGCACGATCCACCAAAGATTTGCCTAGTGCCATAGGTCTCTGGGACCTTAAACCTCCTAAATTTGCCTACAGAAAAAGTCCTTTCTCTCCACATGTGCAAAATACTTCTAAATGTTTTTCAGTACAATGCTGAATTCCAGGCATCTGAGCAACAATAAATATTTATATGCAAACAAGCTTACAAAAAAAGAAAGCTCCCAAAGTCAGTACATAGAATTCCCATTAAGTAAGCAAGTTTCTGAGGTTCAGGGTAACTTCTGATTCTTTTAGTGTTTGATATCAGCAATACTGCAACTCTGACACAAAGCTTTCCTGCATTGCCAGTTATGTTTGGGGTGTTTTTTAATTCTTCTCCAGACTTAATTACAAATCACCTTTGGTTGGCATGTACATGAACATAAGCACTCACAAAAAATAGCAGCCTCTGAATTTTGTAGCCCATAAATATGATATACCCTTAGTAAACTAAGAAAGTGGATGCTACCACTCTCTTTTTCGTCTTGAGTGAGTTATTTTCTAAAAGGCTGATGATGGAAAATTAGCATTGGGTAAAAAAATTCAGGTTGACATAAGTAATGGATTATTAGTGATTAGCTACATGAAACGATCTCTAATCACCTATGCGCCTGACAGCCCTTTGTCAGGGCTCCTCATTACAATCCCATTCTGTAAGACATTGTCTCTCAAGAGGAGGCGGAGTACTGAAGTGCAGATGACAGGAGAGTGCTCTTATCTGAAGGAAGTCTGAGAAGACTCTTCCTTCTTGAAAAGATCAGAGAGTATCAGATTATCTGTCACCCACTGTCAAATAGCCTTGAAGCAAATGCTTTTCTTATTTGGTATTTGGACACAGTCATGACAGTGTTTAGACACAGTTGTAGTACATATTAGTTTGACAAAGAGCTGATAACAAGCTGATAAATTCAGTCCTGGGGAAATCCCAACATGTGCGTATTTGGGTTTGCCCTGACGCTCAAAGAAAAGTTGATATTTCAAAAACTATGGAATGGGAGTACCAGCAGGTTTTAATTTTAAGTTGTTGAAATGTTTTAGTCTGAAATTTGGTTAAAATGAATCCTATCAGCACGTCTCAAATGCTTCCTTTTAAGTTGCTGAAATAAATTGGATTGCACGAACTCATGTCACCACAGCTTTATGCTGGTGCCCTCACTTTCCCCTAAGAGCCAGGCTCTCTAAGTGGAAGGATTTCCCACTGTCTGCACATACTCACCTGCCTCTCAGGACTAACCCGAATGCACCGAACAACAGGAGAAGTAGTCCTTTGTGGAACTCACTCCAGTTATGTAGAGCATCAGGTCCATAATGCGATTTTCATAAAACAATACTGCAATTGATTTCCTTGATTCAGAGTGAAATATTTCAGGATAGCTCAGCAAAACAACAGTGGTGTGTTTTGGGTTTAGCAAGAGTGAAGACATTTTCCTCAGTTAAGAAAATGCTTCCTGAGCTGGTTTGGAAATTATCTGGACAATCTGAAAGGAAGTTCTTTACTGGTTAAGTATTCATCTCTTGAAATAACTGCCCTTTCAACTTTATTGCTGACTTTTATCCTATAATTAGAAGTGCAACTGTCATTGAAAATATATTGTTAAATTTGAGGAATAAATTACTGTCATTCCTGAGTGGCAGTTCTTTGTTTTATGAAGATTTTAATCCAATAATCTGGTCCACTTTATTACGTTTTGCAGCTTTCAGAAAGGAAGTTAACATTACTCAGTGTACTGCTATCTCTGGTATCATATTGTGCTGTCTTTTGCTTTCATTTTTCCCTAGGGAACCTCTTGAACTAAATGAAAATATTTGCTTCCAGAGAAAAATTCACAAACTATTGCAAGGAAGGATAGGAAACAAAGAATAAAGTCTATCTGTTGCCATACTTTTTACATGGGATCAAACTTTACTGATGAGTGAATTAATTGATTTCAGCAAATATATAACAAAGATTAATTAGATTTGGGTTATTTAAAACAAGAATTTCACTTGCCTGGGCTAGGAGTAATTTTGAAAACTTGATTCCTTGTTAGGACCTGCTGCCAAAAAATCATCTTATTTTACAGGCAATTTAACACATTAAAAATACGTTGCAGCATTTAATGAAACTAAGAATGTACGAACTATGCTGTGCTCATACATTTTGGGTTTATGCAGAAAGACTGTCTCCTGAACACAGGAACCAACAAAACCTGGCTCTCTATGGCTCTGTGCCTTTTGTCCCTGCAACTACGAAAATACAGATCACTGCATTTTGGCCTATGAGCCAGATCACTGATTTTTAACCCAAAGACAAGAATCAGAGCAGCTCTGACTCCTCCACACTCCCCGTAAGGAATAGGAAATCATTTCAGACTTGCATTAAATTGGTGGTATATAAACTGAGATGGTGCCATAATACAGGAAAGTTTGAGACTTTCTATCAGCAAGATGCCATTTGCAGGAAGAAGCTGACTCTGGGTGGAATTTCCACACTTTTCACTATGCAAACATTATGGGGAAAATGCCTACTAAGAATTTTTTTAGTGACATTTGGGATTGCATACACTACATTTTATGACAAGTTTTGCAATGATAGTTCAAAATAAAATGTTTTTATTTCCAAACATGGAAATAAAACTGAACACATCAAGATGTGGAATAAAAGATAAATCAATATAGCCACAAACAGACTCTTGAGAATTTTTCAATGGCTTTGCAGGGACAGCTGTGCTGACAAAGCCTTCTCATAAAGGTACAGTTATGATGGCAAACTGAATTACCTTATCAGCACAAGTCACTTTGGTAAACACTGTAACACATTTCAGCAAAATCCTTTTGGTATATAGATGGTGTAGCCAGCAAAACTTTGCCTATAGCATTTTGCAGGACAGATAACATCACAAAATTTCAGTTTTGGAAGTTAAAAAAAAAAAAGGTTGTTTGTTTTTGTATTTTTTTTAATTATGGAAAAAGTCAGAAAACTGCAATTGTGAAAAGCTCAATGGAAAAAACATTTAGTCAAAAAATGTCAGCTGTGGCCCTCAAATTGCAGTCTACTGCTAGTCTATGATGAGATACAAGCATGAATACTCTTTTTTGTCTTAGATGCACAAGTGCTCAGGAAATAACTTTTATGGATTAATTTCTTTGATATAAAGTAAGAGATGAAAGACACAATGGAATTATAAATGGAATTTAATTACTCCATGGTGGTGCCTTGTGGGCTGTGTAGGTTAAAGAGTTTGTGAATGCATGGGAACTTGATAACTAGCCTAAATCCACCAACTTTAACTTTATTTCTCTATTTCAAATACTGTCAACGCTTGGCAGCCTTCTAGTTTCCAATTACAGTACATAGGCAACTTCAAGACTGCTAAGCAAGTCTTGCACCATCTGATGAAGGTGCTGACTGCTGATGGCTGCCTCCTATCTACCAGAAATTAAATATGGGGGCTTTTAATGCATGGATGACGTAGTCCTTCGCTGGACAGTCTACTTGCATACACTTAGAAGAATATAGATATGTAAACAGACTTTTTATTAAAGAAATTACTTTTGTTCAAGGTCATGGTCACAGTGTTCTTTAGAGATGAATTCCTATATTAAAGCAAAGTTCTCGTAAGAAATGAGGAAGATGTGGAAGCTTACATATGATCAGATTTGATGTAATAGCATCATTTTAGAAAAATGGGAACTGCAAGGAAAACACACTAAACAAGCAATGGTTGCTTTATGCACTTCCATAATTATGGATGGCAACGAAGACAAAATCTAGAGTCACCAATTACACTGCAGCTCCTCAAGTGGATCTCTAAACTGTTTCTTTGGTGTCTAATCCATTCCACAGAATTCACTATTGTTAGGCTTTTGTTCCAACTGTTCATTCATTTTTTCAGTCCTTAAGTCAGGGAAAATTCTGCATTTATCCTATGATGGTTTGATTGGATCCGCAGCCCATAAAATCCTTTCTAATTGGAAGTAATTAGATTATTCCTGAAACAGGAGTATTGTAGGTGAAATTATACGCTGGGACTAATTATTATCCTTGGTTTTGTTTTTTTCCTTCAAGCTGAAATTCGTTAGGAATGGTTTTGAATTTTAATCATACGCAAAACTAAATTTTTAAGCAAACTCTTTGTTAAGTTTATTTCTTCTCCAGTCCCCACCTGAAGATGCACCACTGGATTATGATGCATATAAATACAAATATGAATATAAATATAAATAATTTCAGCTTCAGTGAACATGCTGATTTGTTCACTTTGTTGCAGTAAGAGACAGTATTTAATATAAGGCTGCTGTTTTCATGTTGAACCAGAAACAGTCACAGTGAGCCAAAACAGGCGGTTTCATCTGTCTACACCATCATTACAAGTGGAAACAGAAAACAGAAATACATTAATAAATTTATTAGTCTGGCTCCATCATGCTGTTGGTCACAATAATAGTCATCTAAGCAGCCACCAGTGCACCACTGCTTATTCACTTCAGTCCTTTAGAATGACTTTTGCACTTAGGACCTAGGACTGAAGTCTGTTTAGAATAGTTTCTGTAGTTTTATTTTAAAAGTAACATAGAAAATGTCCATGGATTTTCATAAAAAAAGGTAATGATTTCAGCTGGCATAGTTTCTTGCTTTCAGTCATATTGGGAACAGTCTGTGGAAGTTGCATGCAAATCAGATTATTTCTCAGTGGAGAGCTGAGACTGGTGAGGCAGCGGGCAGACCCTGTCTGCATGACTGTGCTCAGGTTTTGCAGAATGCTGAGTATTCCACTCTTTATTGATAAGAATAGTATTTACTTCAATTTAAGTCCAACTGAACACATTAAGAGTGCTTTTATTGATAACAGATGACTTTGAATCAAGCCCTCTATTTCCCAGCTCCTTTAATCTGGGGTCTGATAACAGTATTGTTTCCCAATGAAATGCTCACCATGCTCTGGTAACCTCTATAGTTTGTTGAGCAAGTTCCTGTCTTCCAAAAGGTGAGGCTACAGCTTTTAATCACATCACTGATGCCGCTGTGACTCTGTACTGGCCTGGGTGAAGTGACCCATAAAAAATGGTCAAACCATTTTGAGCCATTTCTCTTATTCAGAGCACTTGTTTTGCAGGGAATGTAAGTAACACTGAAAGGAAGAAGCTTTACTGCTTTTCTCTGCTGATGATCTGGACATGAGGTCTGTTGAGCAACTGTTCCACATCCTCGGTCCTTCCCTGCCCACCTATTTCAGTGGAGCATCTACCCCAGGAGAAAGCCATGTGCCCCAACGGCAGTTCTCGTGTCTTATAGGGGCCACGCACAGGGGACAATCCTTACACGCGACAACTGCACAAGGGCTGGCGTGAGCCATGCTCTCTCCCCAAACTAGCATTTTGTCTATTTTTGTCCGACTAGCAGAGTCAGCACTTTAGGAATGCCTACGTAATAGTTATATTTGTCTAATCCCTTGAGGCTATGTCCGCAAACTTAATCCACCTACTTAAATTTGACACAAGTTGACAGGTCTTTGTGACAAAAAGCATTAAGTGACCATCCTCATGCTCTTTGACATATGAAAGTCGCTTTAATATGCTGCTGTTCCACAGACAGATATCATACCTGTCTCCATGATGATGCAGCTATAGTCCTCGTTTCCCTTTCAGGTAAATGAGGGTAAGCCCTCTGGTCAGACTGAGTGAGATCCTGAATCCCTTGGCTGTTCAGACCAGAGTCTTTGCTGGGTTGCAACTAATCTAGATCTAACTGCAGGGAAAAATTAGTGCAGGAGACTCTCCTCCCTCTTGTGAATGTTCCAGCCCGGCGATGGTGAAATGCTATCTTTAGACTTTGTGCAAGCCCTGATTTAATGCCCAAGGTCATTTCCTTCACCTAAGGGGAAGAAAAACCCCCACTACTCATTTTCCAATATCATTGAGAGTTCCTAAGCCTACCCAAAACAAACCTGGTCATGAGTACAGAGTTGCAATGTGAGAAGGGTTATCCAGCCAGACCTCTTTCCCAGTACACTTGCTGATAACCTGTAGCTCTCGAATGGTCTGAACTGCAAGTCTCCAGAATACTTTGCTCCCAGCACAGTAGTAGAGTAGGACCTGGCGACTGTTTTAGAACTGTCAGCATGCCTCATCATTATGTTTACACTCCAATGTGAAAAGTAATATATATAATGTCAGGGAGTTGCTATGCTTGTTGCTGTCGCAGAAGTCAGTGGAAGTGGGAATTTAGAGCCCTTGAAAAAAGGCCACCACACATAAGTACCCTGCCAGTTCCCTGCCAAAGCTTCTTGTGGTTATTGCAGGTCGGATGTCAGTGCAGCCAGACCTAAAATGGAATTGAAATTTTAAATAATGATAGTCCCAATTTAACATGGTTCTGAAGCATTTCGGTAACTTTAGCACATGGGTAATCTCATGGAACTTTTTAAACCTTAGTTATCTTTATGCATAGCAAGAGATTTTAAGTCTTATTTTATCCGAAAAACTGAACATGGTAAATGTGGAACAGTGATGGAAAATTGTTGGTAATGGGTCAAGTTGCATCTCCTGCTGATTTTCAGGAGTGTATGTGTACATGTACATTTATAAATCACAAATAAAAATGTCTTGGCTCTAAGTGCTCATATCCTATGTCGAACTGGATCCTGAATGCATCTCATGACATGGCTGAGGCATGAAAGCATTTCTGGAGATGTTATTTAAGTGACAGTTGTGCTTTCACTTTATTTGCTAACTATACTTCTTAATATACTATACTTTCTGAGTAGCCACATAGAAAGGACTGGTAAGTTAATTCCTTTTCTTGCTGTGGAATTATATATAGCCAGCTGCTTTACAAGCTTCACAACCAATGAATAACCCAAGGTCTGTGTTTAGCAGGACACAACCCACTGAAATGCAATATTCTTGGCCTCTTAAATAAAGAACTGCAAAGGAGAGACCATTAGCTTTTGTCTTAGAAACTGTGAGGCAGAAGTTAACTTTAGGTGTTTAGTAGAAGGCCCCGTTGACATTATGGTATCAATCCAGCGGTAACTGAACCTTCACCAGCCTCTTTCCCCTGTAGCTCAAGAGGCATCGTTACGACCAAGAGAAGAACGCTTCTTCTCCCAAGGGGTGAGGAGCACATGCTGGAGGCAACATTTTCTCCACCGCCAGCCCCACTGACAATGCCTCAACAGAGAACCATATTAGGCCATGGGGCTGCTGGGAATGGCATCTGGGGACTCCAGTGAGCATGCCTCCTAGGGAAGGAGCACAACCGTAAGCTGCCGGTTGAGTGCACAGAGCCCTTTCCTGGCTGACAAGCCTGTTGCAGAGGTCAGCCAGAGAGGGCTATCATTCTTTGGGGAGGTGGAAACTACTCGGTGCTATTAATGGGTTTTTTCCTGGCTGTCCTCAGGAATGGAACTGTAAGCCTAGCATGACCATGAAAGGGGTCGCACATGGCCAAAAGATTATATTGAAGTATCTCCCATGTCTCTGCCACCCCCAGTGCCTGGAACTCTCCCCCTTCCTTTTTTTCCTCCCACACCATACTTCAGGTCTCTCCCCTGAGCTCAGTTCTTGCCTCAATTTTTGTAGCAATAGCCCAAACAACCTTGAATTATGGTTTAGGAAAGAAACCATGGACTTCTTGGTCTGGCTTCAGTCATCATCCCATCACAGAATTGCAGAATAGCTGAGGTTGGAAAGGACCTCTGGAGATTGTCTAGTGCAACCTCCCTGCTAGCACCAGGGTCAACTAGACTAGGTTGCACGTGGTATTGCTCTGGTTTTTAATATCTCCTTGTATGCTTGCATGTATGAGATGAAGTTTAGACTATAATAATAGCGTTTCAGGTCTGGTCCGTGCTGTAGATTTTGGCTAACACCTGCGCCTACTGCTAGGTAAGGCAGGACTGGAAAGTTGTGTGATTTCTGACCAACACTACTGTGTAATAAAACCATGAAATACCTTTCAGAATGAAAGAAAATCTCAAGGCAAGTCCCTCAAAAGCCTCATAACCTTTTCATCTGAGCCTGGAAATTGCTTAGTTTGGTGAGCTTTTGTTTATAAATTTGTGGGTCTTGCTGGTGACCCAGGGAGAATTTTCTAATTCAATGTTTGTAAGAATACTCCCTGTTTCAAGCAATTAAATTTCAAAAAGACAAGTATACAGTCAATAATTTTCTGCTGTTACTTTTCCATGCAAGAAATAGTCTTCCATGCCACAGAGATGTTATTTTATTCTCAGTGGAAGCAGTAAGAAATGTCATGGTAGTAAAGGGAATATGTTCCAAGATATACTTTTTGTGGTGGAATTTTCATATGAAAAAATTTAAATATTTTCCTAGGCCACAAAGCAAAACTTAGTATGTTAGTAATTAGAGAAGAAAAAATAAATTGCTATGAACCTAAGTAAAGCTATTTTTTTATTATCAGACTGTGTGTCTGTTGGTCTTAAATACACATTCTCCCTTTTATTCCATAGGATGGGTGCTGTGACCAGAACATACAGCACTGAGCTCTTTCCCTGTAGTGAGGGATTCTCTTTGGACCCTCTACAAGGATTTGCTATAGCATCCACCTATCTGGCTGGAAGTTCCTAAACCATATCAAATTCACACACTCAGCTTAAAATTACATTTGTATTAAAAGTATTCCTCCCTTTTAAACATTAAATGGATTTATTAAGAATGAGAAGTATGTTTTAGTTATATTTAGACCTGAGTGCAAAGGAATAACCTTACCAGCATTTCTGTGTGACAGAAACCGAAACTTTATTTCCTGAATATGACCTGAGGTGGGGTCCCAAAGGTTAATACCCATAACATGACAAAGGTTAGTCAGAGCCATCTACTGTTACGGTTAAGGATTTCAACCTTTTAAATCTTTGCTTGTTGCAAGTAGTTGAACTATAAGTCAATGCACTATCTCCAGTAAATATTGCTATTTTCAACCAGTGTAGAGTCCTAAGGCTTTTACAGGTTGAAAATAAGCTTCCTGTAACATTTTAAAAATACATTTTGTCTAGTTAAATTGTTCTTATGGTTTTAGTTCGCAGAACTTGTCATCCCAAAAGTATAACATTTAAATAGGATAAAAAGCCTGGTTTCTATATTACACATCTGAAAGGAAAGTGATTTAGATTAAAAACCATGATTGAAAGAAACAAAAATCAAACATACTGTAAGTCCTATGCAGAGCAGCTAAGATTATTTTTTTACTTTCTGCTTGCACTGAACTCTAGATCTAATAGTGTGGTGAAAATGAGATAAAGGTCTCTGCATTCTCTGTGCATGATCCTCCTCAGTTAATGGATCCATTACACTTCACAATAAAACTCATATCGGATATTATTCTAGTTGATGGAAAATTTGCTTAAACATAGGATATCATCTGACAGAAGCATATTGACATGGTAAGTTATACATTTAAGCATAGGTTCAAGACCAATTGACTTAAATCAAACCCAAACTTGAAACTCAACTTGGATCCCATGATGTTCCAGAACTGCCCTAAACTGGAATTGCCAAAAGGTCCCAAAATTTACTGGGGCCCTCCTATATAACTTAATATGAATACATGCAGGTAGACGACCTGTGACAAGCAGGGAGAGACCTTATTGCTCTCTACAACTACCGAAAGGAGGTTGTAGCGAGGTGGGTGTCAGTCTCTTTTCACAAGTAACAAGCGATAGGATAAGAAGAAATGGCCTCAGGTTGCGCCAGGGGAGGTTGAGATTGGATATTAAGAAAAATTCCTTCACCAAAAGGGTTGTCAAGCACTGGAACAGGCTGCCCAGGGAAGTGGTGGCATCACCATCCCTGGAAGCATTTAAAAGACGTGTAGATGTGGTGCTTAGGGACATGGTTTAGTGGAGAACTTGGCAATGTTGGGTTTACAGTTGGACTCGGTGATCCTAAAGGTCTTTTCCAACCTAAATGGTTCTATGATTCTATGACTACTATATCTCTCCAGACTGAACAAGTTCAGTACCCTCTCTTCACAGAGCATAAACTTTAGGCCTCTGACCATGTCACTCTGAAGATGCCATATGTTGCATGTATGAAAGCAAGAAAAATTTAGAACTGCATTAAAACATTAAATGAACCAAAACCTGCGTCCACATTCAACAAGCATACACCACATGTGTGAAAAATATTTGCTTTTACTTGAAGCTCAATATCTGTCTTCTTTCCTCATTTTTCAGAGACTGAAACTGAAAGTGCACCACCACCTCCAGGTTAGTGTAAAAAATGCTAATTTGCACTGTAACACTAACAATGGTTGCATGAGAGTAGATACTGCACAGCCATAATATGATTTGTGTTCATTGTCCCTTTGAAAGTGAGAGGACAGTAGGAAAAGTAAGAAAGCCCTGAAGTAACAATAAGATTTTCTCACTTCACTTTGCCTGAATGTTGGTTTTTCAGATTCAATTTTTGTTTGTGAGAGACTTGTTGTTTGTGTAACGATGCAAATATCCTTCAGGATACAGGAAAATGATGATGACTGCTTAAATTCTGAGGCTAAATTATGCTGTCTTTTTTGATGCTGGACAGCATCTAATTACCAAAATATTCTCTTTCATTTCGCCTCGAAGGTACACTGTGAGTAAAGTTGACAGAATCAAGCATGGGATTCATTTCACCTAATTTTAGCCATCTAAAGATGAGGTATCTTGTCTAAGTTGTTCAACCTATGGCGAGGATCCTCAGTCATACATGCTCATCCAATGGGCATTTCCTGGATAACCCATCTAAAATGTCACTGGATGTCTGTGTATAGGCAATTGCCCTGAGGAGGCTGGTTGTCTAGATTGGAGTGGGTGAATAACTTCCAAGAAGCCAAAGTTAGGTGAGGGGAAACTCAGTCATAAGGACTAGGGCTTCAGGTAAAGCTGAAGCTCTGTGCAAAGCTGCTACGTTTTCTTTAGCAGGAGCTGGAAAGGTGGGCAAGCCTTTGCCTTGTGGGTTTGATTTGCACTGATTAACTTGAGTTATATTCTCTGATGCTGGTTAATACATATATACATTATGCATGTCTAATTTAACCACTTCATGAGTTTTATTCTCTGTATATCTACCTGAACAACAATACCAAACAGAATAAACACTCCCCAGGTGTTAAACCTGCATTTACTTACAGTCTTGCAAACTGACATTTTACAAGGCTGATTCAAGACATTTTTGTTTAAATGATACACTTTCATTAAAAAATGACAAAGTCTGAAGGTAGTGGTATCATTTGCCACAAGGGGTTTAATGTTTAAATAACCCATGTATTATTTTTATGTTAGGATGAACTCTTTCATATTGCATATATTTGTAAGGAAAATTAATTGATATTTCATTCATGATGATTGTATTTTACTCAACCATAAAATCTGTACAGTTGATATTCAAGTAATTATTTTCAAAATATTCACACTGAGGTTCTTATCTGATATACTTTGTACTTGAATTCATGTTCTCCATCAGTGTTAATGTTTAAGTAGAACTGAAACAAGAAGCTACTTTTTGTAGACAGAAAGGAATAGCATCTCTGAAGCATTATATTAAGAACATCTATTAACATTTTCAAATAAATAACATTTTCTTCATTTCTATTTAAATACACAGGATTAAATGCAAAATCACTCCTATAACCCCCTTCCTTTTCCTCATACCTGTACTTCCTCTGCAAAACAAGTAGGGTGTCAGTAGGCACAGACCAAACTGGGATATTTCTAAGCTGGAAGTGCCGGTCGCTTGTCCTAGCTTCCTTCTGCCTGAGTCAGGACTCTGTCATCTTGCATTACCAAGTGCTATCACACAAAGAGGGAGGTTGGTTGTTCAAGAATCCAAATGCTATAACATATAAATATTTTATTGGATGTAATCAGCATCTTGAACTACACCAGGAAATTTTTGGGAAGCCATTGTAAAAGCTCCTTCTAGATCTCAATGTCAATGTCAAGCCACCAGGTTGGTATACCAAGCCCTGATGAGGTTTTCAAATGGAATTTAGGTATGTTACCACCTGCCAAGAACAGGAATTCTCCTAATTCCAGTTCCTAGGGGGAAAGGAAAGTGTTACTGTAGCAAAATTCCCATTAAAAAGGAACAGGTTTAACCATCTGGCCAAGATGGACCACCCGACAACTGGAGCTTGGAAATTTAGGGAATCCAGACAGAAGCATCCGGGAGTCTGTCATGCTTCCAGAATATGGACTTGTCTTCCACATTTCAAGTTTTACTTTTGTAGTTACCGTGGCTATGCACATGTGAACAAGAAATCAGGATAATCATAATATCAGCTGGCTCTTGCAGATGTTTCCTCCAGGGCACAAAAGTTATCTTAGCTCCATCTTGACAATGTTAGTCCATTGACCTTGATCCAAACCCATATTCTATCAGGCAGGTGACAGGTAAGTTTGCCACAGAAAGTCATTGTTCATAGGCAGTAGAATATCGAGTGTTTTGACCTTGAAGACAGCACAATTCATATGACTTGACAAGTCTCTAAATGGCCTTGCATGCAAATTGAATGAGATAGGAAATCAAAGAGAATAGGAATCCTATCAAATCCTGAAATAGAGAAAGCGTAGAAATTTTTATTTTGTTGAAAATACAGTCCAAGTTTTCTCATACATATGAGGTCAAAGATAATTCACATTCACTTGCTTGGAGTAGACGACAAGCTGGGAACTCTTCTGATCAAGAAAACTAAAACCAAATAGCCTGGGAAACATTATGATGATAATGACGAAGATGATGATAAAGAATTAAGAACACCCTCAATACACTCTCTCTGTTGTCTACTTTGTCTTAAGGATAAACCGATTAGGGTGATGGAGCTCTGCATACCATTAATATTTGGCAGTATCTCATGTCTGATCAAATTCCATTCAAATTAACAATGATATGTAACTAATCTCAAAGGCTTTTGTAAATAAGCCCAAGAACAAAAGACTAACAACTGCTACTTCTCAAAATCCCAGTATTTTTCTTCCACTGCATATAGGAACATCAATCTTATGAGACTCATTCAAAAAATAGAAAATGCATTGATATGCACAGAGTTGTAAAATGCTTTATGGGATTACAGCTGTATATTACATATAAATGTATATCAATAAATCTTTAATTTTGGTTTTTCAATATTAGCAGAACCTAGAATACTGCTGTATTTTTTAATGCTGTGTAAGTTTTTCTTTTTACTTTAAGATCCTCTCAAAAATATGCTTGTACTTCCTACACAGAACAAAAAACACCGCAGGAGGGTGAAACTGGAAAGGGTAAAGGTGAGTCCAAAATCTTATTTAAAAAATGGGCAGTAAAGAGAACATTCCTAAATGCTGTTCTGATGCTGGATTGCTTGAGCTTTAATTCACAATTTTGGTGCCAAATTTCAGAAGTGTGATGTGAAGCTTCCTGGACCCTTTTTCTGCATGATTTATTCAGCACAAGGAAATTATGATACTTATGAGTATCTTCAAAAATTCTGCAAACAAGACTGACACTTTAGCAACTGTATTTATATAGACTGTGTAATTAATAGGTCAAATTTCAAGTGATTTGCATGAGCAGAAAGCCATGTTTAAGTGAACCTGGATGCTGACACTGACCAAGCTTGCTAAAACTCAGATACTATGCACATTGGTAGCTTTTAAATAAAGCAGACAATCTCCTACTGTCATTCTAAGCTGTTTCTATTCTACCACAGAAACTTGATATTGCATGTTTTACCTTTCAGCAAAGTGCAATAGATTTTTTCATCTGAAAAAAGAAATCACACATTCATCTTTCTGTCCTCATTGGGAGCCCAGCAGCGGAGCTCATTAGAAGTTCTGAAAAATGTCTTTGAGGACTGCTGTGAACAAACACATAACTGTTCCACTAGCAATGCATGTAAAAATCAGCTCCATTTTTAATATGCATTTTTGTGGTGCTGAGATTAGGCTCCAGCTCTGTTGGCAACTCCTCCGGTTACAAAGATACATTTTGAGGCAACTGGGCCAAATTCCACTCCTTTTTGTACTCCCTGCCAAAGTAGAATTCAAACAGCTCATCAGCTAATTTTGAAATGAATAATTTTTTTTTTTCTTCATTCAGATAAAAGGCTAAACCAGGCAAAAATATACGTATAACTGATGCAATGCTTGCTTTTCATTTGGCATGGTTATGCTTTTTCATGGCAAATCAAGAAATGGCTTGGTTGAAAATGTATTCCAGCTTTTGGTCTCTTCCAGACAAAATCTTGCCTTTTAGACAGACTGGATGCATACTTGATACTTGCAGATTTATTTGGCAAAAGCATGCATGGCTATTTTTCTCAGCAAAGTCAAAATATAAACACTGAGAGTGTGTGACTCAAGCACCCTTTTGAAAATAAAAATGCTGAACCAGGATTCAGTGCATGTTGTTTTGCCAGCTATCTTTGCATTGAGCAATTATTTTGACATACAAAATTTCGTGTGAGTAATCAAATCTGTCATCTTGGTAGTGGAAACACAATTCAAGAATAATTTGCATGCCTAATGATAGGAAAAAAGATGAAGGTCTTACCTCAAGCTATTGCAGCAGTTAGTTCTGCTTGCTTTAATTTTGATATGAGAGAAATGTTTGTTCCCGAACTGAACATGAATGGTGTTTTCCCCACTGCTTACAAGTCTACATTTTACTGAATAAAAAAGAAAACATGGTAGGTATCTTATCAAATACTTCTATTATCTTTTTATACATTACTATGTTTCTGTTTTGAATTTCGTGAAGAACACAGGTATTTCCTAAGGGGAAAAAAACTTTCTTGGTGCTTACCCCATCTAGGATGATTTTGCTACCAAAAAAATTGCTTGAGATCCTAGTATGGGAAGTGTTTCCAGTTTCAGTCCATGGTGGCAGCAGCTACCTCAATAAGAATTCCAGTGAAAGTCTGAATACCAGTATGTAGAAAGAACGACCTTCTGCCATGCTCCAGTGAAACTGCCAGCTCTGCAAAGCAATGTAGATGCCATTACCAGACACTCAGTAGTAATTTTTTTTTTAATTAGGTATAGTGCAATTGTTCCTATCAGCTCCTGTTTTGTTGCAGAGCATAACCAAGTAAGAGAAAGTGTATTTTCTTAGAGTGATTCTTTCATGTTTGTCTGCCAGAAGAAAATCTTTGTAATGGTGAGCATAATTCACAGAATGGAAAAAGGTTCCATTTTTCCAATCTGTCCAAAATCATGTACACTACCAAATGAGTTGTTCAACAAGGAAACAGGGACAGAACCAGCTAGAAGTTAGCTTTTGTAGAAGCTATTTATAAAAATGTTTCTGTAGCTTCCAAAGTAACGGATTTGGGCGGTTCCCTGAATGGGAATGAGGTGGGAAAGATTTTGTATCTGAATTCCACTGCAATTTTACGATACCTGTGTGTTAGCAGTTGTGACCTCTTTGCTGATAATTTCTAAGGAACAGCACACCGCAGGAACCTGGGACAGCCCCTCTCTGCAGCAGTCAGGCTGTGCTGCAACCTGGCATCTAGGAAAGAAAGCTTGGTAGGCCACATAAACCACGTAGTCCATAATTTTCACGTCATTTCTAAGACAAAGTTAACAGCAGAAGTTAGGAAGATAAAGTGTACCTATCTGTGTGTCTGTTTTACTGTTCTATTTCTTTTTAGTAGTTACTGTCTGTGTGAAATTACATATTTATGTTCCTTTATGTTCACTGTAAAGTTAAGAAATGGCAGACAGTGTGATAAATTCTTTGTTATCTGTGGTTATTTTGCTGTAAATTAGTAGCTCAGAGCAGTAAAAATAAAATTTTCTTGCACAGAATAATCTTTTATAGCATTTTGAGTTTCAAAAATATCGAAATAATGTTGTAAAAAATTCAGGATATATATGATCATCCATTTTATTTTCAGAGAAAAAAGTGACTCAGCAGAAATCTCACCAAATTTACTATGTTATCCCATACTCATTCAATTTAAATTCTTCTGACTTCGTTTTTAATTTTAGCATTATCTTACAGATTGAATATTGTTATAATTGTGTTCCCACTTGCTGGAATAATAATTGAATTTTAATATCAATTTGCTCATTCCTTTTTTAGGTCAAATCCAGCCATTCAGAGAGCTACTAAACTTTCTGCATGTTTTACTGATACCTTTTTCTCTAGGTTCCATCCAACCATCTACTAAAACGTTCATATGGTTCATTCTTGTATTTTTCCAGGTTTCACTTATCCATTCATCTCTCTACTAAAACTTCCATTACTGTATGTATGTACTTCATTTAGCATTTGCAAATTGCCAAGTCCCCTCGATGGGACTGCTGAATACTCTTTGAAAATCAGATGGGTAATTGAAGGCAACTCAATTTTAAACTCAGTCTCAGATAGGTTAAACTGCGCTCAGTAATTTCAGCATAAACCAAAATGATTCAGCCAGTTGGTTGAGTTACTCCGTATTTATGTACCATGAAGACAAAGGTTGACTCTTTGTGGTGTTGGTCTGTCTCCTGCCTTAGCCCCCAACACTTGCTCCGGTGTGCAGCAGCACAGGTAAATGTTAAGGTTCTCTGAATTCCCCTGCAAACCAGCATCGCTCCCCTGTTCCCCACGCTGCCTACGTACGCCTGCCAGATCTCTCATGCCAGCTCCGGTGGGCGTCAGTGAGCAAGAGGAGGGAATAACAACAAAGAAAGACTAATTACTTTACCGGCTCTGTTAGCTGATTAAATCAAGTTTAAGATGTTCTCCAGTGGAGTCAATTCCAAAATTCCCCTGTTCGGTTCTGTGCCAGGCTTTTGACGTTGACACGTAGCTTTCAAGTCTTCTTTTCAACAGCTGAAAAATAGAAAAGTAAAATAACAGCTTAATATGATTTTGCCACTTCTGCAAAACATTAAGTTTATCAACAATGCGACTGATGGTAGAATAGCAGCTTCCACTTTTGTGTGGTAGATTTCAAATCAAGGGAAAGTAGAAGGTCTAAAAGTCTTGATATCAGCAGTTCATGTATAAATCAGTAGTTATCACTTACATTATGACAGAGCTTTCTAGACTCTTGCTGGGTCAGCAATCAGAAATTTTAATATTGAAGTTACAGTAACTGTGAGTATAAAAAATTTTACATTACCTGCTTCTGAGGTATGGATTGTTCTTTCCTCTTACAAGACTCTACTCCTGATGGAACTCCAAGAGGCCTGGTCCTCAGTTAATGTGATTGTTTAGATACAAGGAAATAAATGTAAATATCCTATTTGTTAATGAAAATGTGCCATAGATGAACAGAAGCCAAAGAACAAAATATCTATAGAGTAATACATCCTACTGACCTACTGTTAAATGAATGAAGTGACTTCTTCATACCTAGCTCTTATGCAACAGATTGCTAAATATATTCCATTAAAAATTTACTTGCAGAAGATAAGGATAGTGAACTAATGATCATAGTTCTACCGCCAGGTCTGGTATTTTTGCGATATTTGTTATCTCTAAATAGAATTTATTGCCAACATAAACAATTGTTCATCACAGAAAACAAATTGCTTATAGCTGTTGAACCATTTTTCATGTTTATTCAACAGTCATTTCACTTCATCCTAGAAGCCTGAGATATAAGGAGTTATGGATTGATAATTACCCACTTGTCAGAACAATCCTACTGGCATGTATTGTTTTCATACTCTTTCCATTTACAGCCTATTCAATTGTGCTTTCATTTTGATACTTCTGAAATGTTTGTTTTGTTTTGATTTGCTTGTGTTTGATGTTAACATTTTGTTTGAAAAATGATAGATTACCCTGGAGAAACCCCAGCAATCCCTCCACAAAACTAATAACAACTTGTTGGTTTAGTTTTTCAAATGTTTAAAGAAAATAGAAGTCAAATAGAGTAGTCCTTTAATGATGTGATTATCATACATCATCATGTAGGGTGCATCCCATCAAATATTTTGTGCTGATTGAGCTTAATTACTTTTTTCTGGCCAGAGAGCGTATTCTGTACCTCTTCAAGCCATCATTAACCACAATCGTGGCATTATTGACAAAAAGAGCTGAAAGTACACTTTATACTTTCATGAAATATGGAGGAAGATTTGCAGTGGAATTACTTAGCCTTGCATTCGTTTAGTTGCTAGCACAATATGTTAAAACATCTGACATGACTTCATCATTACTGGGCTTTCACTGAAAATCAACATCTTCAACATCTGCTTATGCCATTGGATGATGCAGGTGGTGAGAACTCTTCCACTAAAGAATTTTTTTTTTTCTATGAATAAGAAAACATTTTCGTAAGATAACACATTAATCCTTCATGTGTAGGCTTCCTTCTTACAACTGACATCCTCCTCCCAAGGGATTTTTAAAAAGAAGTTTGATGAATCATTAAAAAGGAATGAGTAAAATGTTATGGCTAAGTAGTTATATTCTATTAACGGACTTTCAATTAGCCTTCAGTGGTTAAGCAAGCACAAAAAATTAGTATGACCAGTATTTACAAAAATGCAACTATATTTTATACTTGGTTTTGTCATAGTTATCACATTTGTCCTTGAGAAAATACAGACAAATTATAACTTTAAGGTCAAAATCAAATGGTAACCACAGAATTAAAATTTTATTCTGGAAACCCAAATTTAAAATCTAAAAAAAAAAAAGAAAAAAACCTCTTTAAAAATGTGGGCTAATTGTTCAACTGTCTTTTCTTCCACTTTGAAATGTTCTCTAGATTTCCTGATACCATATGAAAGACATGTTATCTTTACATTACATATGTATTAAATCCTCAATACATCTAGTTTATTCTAGCCTTTCAAATGATACATTGGTAATTTTAATTTATTTTTTTTTACCATTAGGCTTTAAGACACTAAGACTTTTTTGTATATTTTTACCAGAAAGTGATATCTCTGAGGTTTCTAGTGAACATCTAAATTTCGAAGAGATGTAGGAGACTCTTGTAAAGATAGTCTTTACCTTATTCTGGTTTTCTAATAATCATGATTACAGTATTTCAGCTTTAATATAAGTTTCATGTTTTTCCAGGCTTTTGATTTATTTAAATATATACCTCAATGTACTCTATGAGATTAAACATTTTAAAAAAACTGGGTAACAATCTCTTGTAGTGACCTAATACCTGATGATGGTCAACTTTTAGTGTGATTAAAAGGAAAATCCAGTGTGATGATAATAGTTCTGTCCTTATTTTAAATTATTCTCCTGTAATATGGGGAAAAAAAATAGTTGTTTATACCCTACATTTTAAATTAACATTCTGATACAGAAATTACAAAGTATAAATACAGGGGACTATTTTTAAGTGTTGCATATCTTGATTTAACGATGCTCAATCCGTATATGGTGCACATTTTAATTGCAGACATGGACATCAGAGAAATGGCATCTTCCTCAGGTCAGATATGTGATTGACCTTGATTTCATTGTGTCTTTTTTGTATTTACTGTGGATTACATCTCTAACAAACAGAACCACTCAGCAGCTTTCATATAAACTCATGATTTAATAATAGATCACAGTCCACATCTCATTTTTCTTTTACTTGCTTGAAAGATTAAGGTTTACCATTTCAGCTACTGAATTACGCAAAGCTTTCTTCATCAGTTTGAAGCTTCCATTGTGAATGCTCCTGACTATTATGATTTCTTTCCCTCTCTTTTGCAGGTTTTACATTTTCACATAGTTGTTTTAAAGCAGATGATCGTCTGTGCTTTCAGTTTATGTACTTTTTTATTTGTATTTCTTTTCACAGATGAAGATGACACTTCAGTTAGTACTCCACCAGCAGGTTAGGACTGTGATAGTACTTTGTGTGTGTATGTATGTATGTATTTTTCTTTTGACTATTAATGAAGAAAGAGTCCAAACCATTGGACTGAACTCAAAACTTACTAATTAGAGAAAAGGTTTTTGGAAGTGCCCTACATTAAATTAATCTCTGTTCAGAAGTACGAGACCTTCATACCAGATAAGTTCCTTTCCAGTCCTGTCTTGAGGTCTTTGATAGAATTTCTGGCGTTGGAAGGTAAAATATCGATTAGCAGCTCTGAAAGCAACTCCCCTTATTTTTTCCTGTCAACAAACATAGGGTGCATTTTTAAGGTTAGTCTTGAGAGCAAATTCCAGAATTACAAATGAAACAGACACCTTATGACTTCAAAACAGGTTTATCCACATAATTGTCTACCACATCACCTTAGGCCATATGACCTACGAGGTAGTTTGAATGTACTGCTCCAAGCCACTGCTGCCAAGCTGGCAGATAAAATGCTTTTGGTTGTTGGCAGTAAAAGAAAAGCAACAGCGCTGGGGTCCATCATGATAGATGAGACATGGGCAAAATTTCTCCATTGCTTGCTTAATATGTTTTTTAAAACTCAACTGTGAATGAAACAGAGATATTGAACACAAGAAAATGCTTTGCAGTGTGTCGAATGAAAAACATGCTCCTGATTATCTTCATTGTCCTAAATGATTGCATTGTCTTGATTTCTTCCAAAAGAATTTGCATTATTAACTTTGGGCTGAATGCTATCTGTAAAGTCAGTAGCAGTATATTTATTTACAGTACTACAGGATCTCATTGGTAAAAGCTAAATATACAAATGACATTGTGAATCACATAAGCCCTAAAATTTAACTTTAACTATTTATCATTTTTCTGCTCAACCTAGATAAATAAACAGACTATTTAATAATTCAAAGTACTGTCCCCTCAGACAAATATTGAACAACATAGATTAATCTGTTATCTGGAACTACACAAATCATGAAGAAAACATCAGCTTCATGGAACCCTTCTGAATATGAACTACAAAAAAGGGAAATCTTGAATGGGAATTAAACTAAACTAAACTAGTTTAGATTTTCTAGAGAAGAGGGGGAAAGATTTCTGAGGTTTTTTTTCTCAGCTGTTCACTTCCTTTTTCTGGTATTCCAGTAGGTCCTCATGGGTATGGTCCTAAATATCTAGTCTAATCTGCTTGCATGAAGAATCAGTGTTCTTAAAATCCCAATGATCTGAGGTCAGTGACGCTGTGATCTCTGAGCTGGTGTCATCTAAATTGCTCTTCCCTTTCAGATGGGATGTCTAAGCCAGCGGAAAGAAAAGATTCAGGTGAGACCTCCTGAAAAACATGATGAAACACTCCAAAATTTACATAATACAGTTATTATTGATACTTGATTTCTTAGATATAATATTTAATTTTATTTTCATTGTTCATACAGTATCAAACTGTAACTGTTGAAATACATTTAAGTATCAGAGCAAATAGGCTTCTAGCAGCTGAACCAGGAGTGAGAGAAGGCTCTGCTGCACAAGACAGGACATGTACCAGTATTTTACACATACATACATACCTATCTATCTATATCCATTTCTATATAGATAGATACGCAGCTATTCCCTTCCTCCTCAGCCTACAGGGTGACAGTGGCTTACCTGAATGCCACGCACAAGCCCCAGGAGATTGTAGGAGAATGGCTTCTTCTCACAGCTCAAAGGACGGTGGGGAAAACTTAGCAAAGTCATAACCTCTTTCTTCCTACCCTGGCAGGTAACGCATACTACACCCACTTTTGTGGTTTCAGGATTTGCAGCCTCTGGAACAAAATGAGCAGCAGGTACTTCAACCATGGTTATTGACCTGGCATAGCTGCCTATGCCAGCCCCCTGAGCCAACATCCAGCCCACGTTTTGTTCAGTTTGTTTAATAAATAGGAAAACATTAATATCTAAAGGTGACGATAATATTTAGGTGTTATTTTATGTGGTACCGAATTAATGACTCTATGTAAGCTTCTTCCATTTATTAATATCCTTTTTCCATTTCACCCCGTGGCGTGTTAGGTTTGTTACTGCACGTGACCAGGTCCCGTACCGAGCACTGTCACATCATTCTGTTCACACCAGTAACCATCACTTGTTCTTACATTGTTTCCATATACTAGCACATTATACTGGCATAATCTAAACATCTAGATTATAGAGACAGTATATATAGATGTGTATCTATATATATTTGTGTTCATGTATGTCTATGTAAATGTTGTCATATATGTGTATATACATGTGTGTATATACATGTAAGAAATATTGTACAAGCAGACATATACAGAGGTGTTAGGCACACCACCCATAATTCACTGAAAGACTGAAAGGCAAAGATTTTATAGCAAAGCTACCTAGCATTTCTATACCTTTTTAAAATTCCTATTAGGCTTTAGGATAATGAAAACAGTTTGGTTGCATTTTCCCATGGTTTTCATGAGTTGTGGTGCATTCCTGAGTGATGGAAATTTTCATGAGTTAAAAAGGTTACCGTAGCAGTAATCTCTACATAGTAGGAAGACAATTCTGACTTGTGGCAAATGAGTTTCTACAGAAAATACTGAGCAGGGAAAGGAACTTTTAATTTCAAGACCAGGGTTTGACTAAGTGACAAGAGTTGTGTGACTGGTTCCTCATTTATGCTAGTTATGAAACCAAAACCAAAAGAGTATTGGATAAACTATAAAAAGCTACCTTTGCTTCTGAAAGAATGAAAAGTTCAAGGGGAACAAGGGAGCTGTAGCTCTGATTTGAGAGACAGATGGCTTTGTTAATTATGGCTGTACATTTCCACATTTGCTCTGCTCTTCAGTACTACCACAGCAGCACTGGCTTTACTCCGTTTCCCCTGTGCACTAGCAATAACTCCTCAAAAAAAGGAGACGTGGCATTTGGGCTCCACAAGTTCTCACTTGGAATATGAGACACATGTTTTGCCTCTCTGCAGAAAGGGAGCAAGTAACGGACAGATGTTCACTGCCTTGTTCTCCCTGCCTTTTCTGTTAGGAATCAGCTTTGGCCATGGTTTTGCGTGTATTTGCCTGAGATGTAAATGTGTAGCACAAAGCCAGGGCTGTTTGGATGAGCAGAAAGGCCAGAAACGCACAGCTGTGCTGGTACAGTTCTCTGCCCTGGGGAGACCGCTCACTTGCTGCTTCTCTCAGTACTGCTGCTCCTTTTCGGTTCCAAAATCCCAATTGCCAGAAGAGAAGGCACTGTGTCTGAACATATGACACAATCATTTCCATCTGACAAACTATTTTTCTGTAAAATATCAGCCAAAGCCCATGTCAGGACATGGTACTGACTGATCCCCAAACTCTCTGCTTCTATCATGGTAGAAGAGATCAAAGTTCAAAAGTAAGCTTCATCCCTGCCCTATTTTGTGGACAAGGAGGAAAAGCTAGCTTGTACAATTGACTGAGTTTGGGCTTGAGAGAGACCCACTGAAACTATGCATCATACGTGTTTTGTTTGTGCTTATAGCTGTTTGTGTTTTCAGAACCTCCATCTCTTCTGAAAAACAAAGAGCTGACCTTTGTGCATTGCCCTGTAAAGCACTCATGGTTGAATGCTGATGCCATTTGAGTTGCTCAGTACCCGTCTTGGCTGATCAGGTTCCCCTCTCTTCCTCCCTGATAGTTTCATTTTCTGTCACCAGAGGTAGCGTTCTTGCAGGAACTGTACACAATGTGACAGCCAAGCAATGGATGTCAGTGTGAACAAAAACTTACATATCTTTCAGGACATCTGAAGAGAGAGGTAATAGCGTTAGAGAGTTTAGTAAGTTCAGGTAAGTGTATTTTGGAGGGAGTAAAACCCACTCAGATGATTGACATTTCCCTTTCTCTCTGCATCTCAGTATGGTCTATTGGAGAAGGAGCTCCAGAAGAGACGGAAAAACGCGATGACTCCCAAAAATCCACTTTATTCATCGAAAAACCTCAGAGCGGTTCAGTGAGCGTTGGTAAGTGCTTAGAAACAAAATCAAAAGCGACTCCCAGAGACACAAAGACTGAGGCAGAACGGACGTGCAGTTCCTGCGACACGCGGCTTCTGCTCTCAGCTGCAAGTACTTCCACGGATTTTAGTTGGATGTGAACTCCACTCTTTGAAGGCAAGAAGGACTGTACGAAGAGGAGCAAACCCCAACTGTTTAATTCAAGACAAGCTCAAAATCTGATAGTTTACTGAGCACAGTGGGTAAGAGGTATAGTTTCTGGAGAAGAGACCTGGTTGCTGTGATGCTGTTGGCCGTGCTGTTATTGATATGTCAGGAAGGTCTACCCAAAGGCCTGCAGCGTACCTGAGAGATTGCCGGGTCAACTTTTGTACCCTACAGTTGTGTGTAAATTAGCAAGTAGACTAATAGGAGCAGCTCTGCAGGGAAGCTGGTAGGGTCACCCCCACCGTAACCATTCTGGGGGACTTGCTTTGGACTAGGTCTGCTTTAGTCCAGTGGTCTATATACCTGTTAGCGGTTGGAGCACAGGTGGCAAACTCTCAGAGCACATCTTTGGTTTTAATTTCACCCCGGAGGAATCCAGTTCAAGCACTGTGAGGACTTTCTGTGTTGTGAACCAGAGCACAGTAAATGGGGATGGTCAGGAATTTCACTTCCCACCTGCACTCCTGAGCCATACTATCCCGGTAAGGTTGCACCCAAAGGAGGGTGGCAGCAATGGTGAGAAGTTCAGGACAGGCTACTTAATATATCTGTTATGTACTTGGGTACACTAAGACGTGGTCAGATAGGGGTTTTGGCTCTATGCATGCCTATTATTTTTCTGTTTCTGAGTAGAAAAAGAGCATTTGGGGAGGAATTATTTGGAAAATAAATATAAGGAGTTAGTTGTATTCTCCTCTAGAGCCCGGGAATGTTAGGATGGAAACTCAGCAGGGGCTGGGCAGTGGTGTTCTGAAAATTGGGCTAACTTTTACTATTCCCAAATTACTGTTTAGAGAGTACTCTTTCCCCTCCCTTCTCAGCTTAAAGAATTCAGGATAGAAATGCACAAAGAGCTCCAGGCTTTCTTTTCTGGACTGGAGTTTATTTGTGTTACAACTGCCTGGTAGCCTAGGAACACCCGTGCTTGTTTTAAGCAAGGAAATTCAAATATTGGGAACAATTTGCCCATGACAACACGGAGCTTTGCCTCAACTAATTTATCCTGCTTCTCAGTGTCTCAAGCTCCACACTGACATGGGCAGAAGGCTTCCAGACCCAGAATCATTAATCTCTGTAACACTGCAGTACTTTCATAGCCTGTGTGACTCCATCTGATTCTTACTGTTGTGGTAGAGCTAGCACATGGAGACTGGAAGGAGCAGTAATAAAAGAAACTTGTACAGACATGACTGACTAACCACATGTTCCTTAATGCCTGCATTATTCTTTTCTCTTTTTAAAAGGTGGGAATATTACATTTATAGCCAAAGTAGAAGCCAAAGATCTTCTCCGAAAGCCAAATGTTAAGTGGTTTAAAGGAAAATGGATGGACCTGGCCAGTAAAGCGGGGAAGCACCTGCAGCTGAAAGAGTCCTTTGAGCGTCACACTAAGGTGCGTCTTTGCTTTTCCTTCTTAACGGTGGCAAAGCTTCAAAGAGAGCTTAAAGATCAGTTTAAGACAACAGGTAGAAATTCAAGAGCAGTGGATTCTAACCCAGGCTTCCCCATGCAGATTTCAGTGATGATCTCTGACCCTGCACAGAAGCAGCCTTTTCTGCTCTCCCAGCGCAGGACAAGTAGTGGTGGCGAAATCAAAGTTTTCCGTTGCCGTTTCTGGGTTCCAGTTTCTTTCCAGAGCCCTTTATCTGAGTTATTCCTTGCTCCTGGTTTAGGCCTGAAAGACTAATCTTTTAACTTCTGCTTTGTGCAAATGTACCCCCTACATTAATGAACAATTATGTTTTATTTTTAGATCCACACATTTGAGATGCATATCATTCAAGCTAAGGAAAACTATGCAGGGAACTATCGCTGTGAAGTATCTTATAAGGACAAGTTTGATAGTTGCTCTTTTGACCTTGAAGTCACTGGTAAGATTCCACTTGTGTCTGTAAAGCTTTATAAAGATTTCTTTTTTCTTTAACTTGAAATGCCACCTAATTTTGTTCAGAACCTTTAAATGAAGAAATGCTTAAAGTGAACATTTTTAGCATAGAGCTCAGAGCATTCTCTTAAGTGTCTGTAATTTATTGTTTAAATGAACATTGGGATAGATTGCATGCCGAGATATTTATCCAAAAATTAGAAAAGCTGGCAGATAAAACTGGTATTGAATTAAAATCAGGCTCTGGCACACAGGATGGAGAGCTAGGCTTAGGGTTATCCAGAGAGTGAGGCTTCCTCTGGCAGCGTCCGAGCAGAGGGACATGGAGTGGTCATGGCTCGCCAGGGCTTTGCACCCTGATCCGGCATGGTATGGTCATATTCCAGAAAGCTGTTTCTTCCACTCTTCATCAAAATAAAGCATAGCACAATGTGGAGAGCACTGGGGAGTCATGCCTTTGTCTGCTTCTGTGTTATACTTATAATCTCTTCCGAAATGCCAGGCACCGGCAGCCAGTGCACAAAATAGTTGTTCACCCTCATAAAGTACACCTACCGAACAGCCTAGACTGGGCTGTTCCTTCACCCGTCAGGGGGAGCCGGTCTCGGTCAAGGGGACATTTTTCGGCTGACTGCCAGCCGGAGGGGCACAGGTAGGTGTCTGTATTCAGAGGTCAGCGAGGCGGGGGCCAGCCTGGTTGCACCCATTCGCTGGCTGCAGATCAGAACCCTTTAATCTGATTCAGGCTGGCACAAATAGGTAATTCACACGAGGGGGAATTCCTCCTGGCACCAAGAATCAACGTGAGTCTGTAGCTGTAGAGAAGACTGTCTGTTTCCACTGATGCTGAGCATACTGAGAAAGTGCAAGATGCAAGCAGGAGAGAAAGCATAAGGAATGGGGAGACAAAAAGGCCAGAGCCTGCGTATAGGCAGGGAGCGGATTGGAGAGAAACAGCACAGAGACAGATCTCCTGTGCAGAACTGCAGAAAATATTTTGGAGAAATGTATTAATTAAACTTAGCTTAGCACTGAGCAGCTTTGCATTTACCAGAACTTAATGCCAAAGGAGACACACAAACTGTGGTCACTTTTACCAGGAAACTGAACAAATTTCATATGCCAAATTACACTGATTACGTAAATTACATTAATTTCAAATTACATTTTTAATTCCTGTATTACTGTTATCTCATAGAATCTTCCCAAGCTGCTCCATCCATTGACATCAGATCTGCTTTCAAAAGAAGGTAACTTCAAACAGTGATCCTGTGAAGCTCCTCAGTAATGGATGGATGCTGGTAGCATGCACAGAACTTGCATCAGTCTTGGCAGACAATTGTATCAAGTACTTTAAAAAAATGTTTTTGTAAATAAAGATTAAAGAAGTGGGGTTTAGGGTAGTTGGTAGTGGATAGAATGAAATAGTTACAACACAGAGTACATATGATATTAAATACTCTACCGTGAAATTACAATGTCATTGCTTTAAGGGAAAATGGAATATTTAAGGCAATTAAATATACGTTTCTTTAGAGTTTTTAAAAGCATATTTTCATTCACTAAAATATTCTACCGCATGTTTCCTGAAAGTTGTCAGCTACAGTATGAAAGTTCCTGGTCCCAATACTGTACTGATTAAAAGCAGAGAGAAAATTCACACTGATTTCAAGAAGATGGGATCCTGCCTTATGTTATCTTACAGAAAAAAAGTGTGTCATAAGGCCATCATTACGGAAAAACTACAAACAATATATTGCAGAGGGCATAAGATAAAGCATTGTGTCTTAAGTTTTGTTACCTTTGTGATAAAATAGCAATTCAAACCAGTTTAGGCGTCATCTTTACATTTTATGGAGAAAATTGTCTTAAAAGGACAGAAATATTCAGAATGAAATTGTTTTACAGACAGAAAATGAATTTGTTTGTTATTTTACAGATACAAGCAAAGCTGTGATTCAGAAGTGACTGCTTTTATTTAGCGGGATTTGATTTAAAGAGTAAATACAAAAGATATTACACTCAAGGTGCACTCCTTTCTTGAGCACATTTTTAAAAAACTGCAATAATTATTCTGCCCAAGCAGATGAGGACATCTGAATATTGTCTGATTTTCTAAGTAATATCTTGCATGCAAAATCTGGGATGAAATATTGGCATCATTTGATTTAACATTTGCAGGATTTTGCCCTCTTTACAATTACTAAGGGCATTTCTTTTGCCTGTATGTGCTTTATAATAAGGTATTACTGCTTAAGGTCACATTATAGAAAGAAATGCACCTTCACAAGACTGTGATTCTAGCTGTAAAAATGTACAATGTACTGTTTATTCTTTTTTAACTGATTTCTCCCTTCATTTAGAGAAAGGTTAAATGTTAAGTGTAATGCTTTGCAATCAGTATTTGACACAGCTATGCATTGTTAAAAGCACCACCCAGCAATGCGAATCTTTGTTTTACATTCACAGCAAAAGATCAGCACAAGCCCTTTGTTTTTATACACATACACTATGGAAATGAAAAACAAAGCTCATTGTGTTGACTAGCTCACATTTATTTGTGTTACTGAAATCTAACACAAATCTTGGCAAATTTATGTATGCAGTTACAAAAATTTGTCACCAAAGTATAATAACAAGCAATACAAACCTTTGTGTTATTTTTCACAAGTGCCTAAGGAAACATAATTTCATGTGAAAAAGAATACAAGTTTGTGTTGATTTTATACCATTATTTGTGTGTCTGGACAGTGTTGAGTATGAGAGACATGTAGAGCGTTTGCAATGTGTGTTGTCTAAGTCTTCCTGTATTAAACAAAGATTTGATTTTTTTCTATTAATAACAGCGGTGATGGACAAGACGATGCAGGAGAACTTGACTTTAGTGGTCTCCTGAAACGTAGGTGAGAACCAAGTGATGCAGTGAGCAGGTGTGGATTGCAAACCATTAGGTTCTCACACAGAAAGAGTCAGGTGTAGCATTAATAACTTCTTAAGAATTTTCTGACCTTTCTTTTTTTTCAATGTTTCTAACTATTATTCTCATAGTATAATATGCAAGTGTTCAGTTAATTGTACCTTTAACTGTGCAGAAAAGAAACCTGAGATTTGAGTGCACTGGGAAAAAAGTGAGCCACAACCTAAATTGGCCAATAACATTTAGTTTACTTGCTATTTCTTTTGTGTTTGCATGAAGGGTAGAGGGGGACAATTTCCTACCCGGGGATGAGCAGTTCAGAAAATTGAGACTGGTGCAAGAATAAAAAACTGCAAGGGTTAAATTTACCTCTTTGGGTACATCTTAATTTGATTTCATAAGCATCCTGATATGAAAAATCATATAGCATGCTTTCAAACCATAGACATTGGTATTAATTCTTTGTAACTTTCTGCTTCGATATGTGCACACAAATATTCAATGGTGTTTTATTCAACTTAAATGCTGTGATGGAGAAAAACTTGGGCATGTGTTTCTCTGGTTTGCCTTGAAAATCTGGTGTTACGATAGTTATGCCTCTAGCTATTTCAGATCTTAAACCCAGTTTAGTCTTTTAACAGGTTAAGACAAGATAGTTAATTCGTCATTTTTTTAAATTTATCACAGAAATTCTATATGCCATGGAAATCAATGGCAACTGACTGCAGAGAACTGGAAAAGGAAATAGATCCTTTATCTCATCTGCCACTTACTCTGAAAGAGGAAAACCCAATATGCAGTATTAATTACATAAAAAGTTCACAATGGGCTCGTGAGCTATGATGGTGAGGATAGTATTTAAGCAACTAAAGCAAACAGGAAAGGCTGAATATAAAAGTAGGCGGTGAAAGAATTACCTGAACCAATTCAAATCCACCAGGTCTTTGGTTTTTTAATCTTCTCATCCCTAATTAGGATCTGCAGTTTGACTTTTTATCATACTAATACAACTTACCAGGACTGTTCTCATGACTGCCTGTGGGGTGTTTTATTAGCAACATGAGAGTTGCATGTAAGAGGTCTTGCTGGTTTTGTGTAAAGAGAAATGTGATTTAAGAGTCATTATCACTTCACTAACAAGTAACACACGTGTTTTGTAAGATAAATACTGTATAGCCATATAAACATAGTATATCTATCATGTGGTTAATGGGCAAAGCAAACTTTTAGTTTTTAAACACTATTATTTGATATTGGTCAAATAGGTTCGTCACCTCCTTGCTTCAGGCACTGACATGCAACCTCACAGTTCCGAGCTTAATTGAGTACAATCGCTAATTAAGCCCCAGTATGGATATTAGTATCCATTTTTATGAAGACAAATACACATTTTTGTAACAATTTTTTCAAGATGCAATGCTGCAGGTGCATTCCTTTTCTTTTGTATGGTTATATAACCAAGGAAAGAGCTAGAACTTTTCACCTGTGGTGCATAATACTTGAAACATGTTTTTAAAAAAAAACCTAAATGCATGGAATCTATATACTGCCTATTTTCTAATTTCATGCTGGTCTTGCAGGAAGAAAAACCAGTTCTTATCTCAGTAAGCCACTCTGTGACTGGTTATGCTTCGTCAATGCAATGGATCAGTAATGGCACGAAATTCCAAAAGGCACAAGATCTCAAAAACACTCAAACATTTAGGTCCTTTTTTTTAAAAGTACATCTTTCAACGAAATGCACATTTTCGGGGAAAAGATCTGAAAGCGATTTTGCGGAGACGTCGGTCTGCTCAGGAAATTCCAAGCATTGTTTGCCCACTACCCACAGCAGAACCTGTTGTGGTGTCAGAACAAAGTTGGTTTGCTCTAAGTGTCAAAATTTGTTCTCCAGTTACGCAAGAGGGAAAAAGAGTCTGGAATTATTTCAAGCTGGTTGAAAATCAGGATACTCTAACCGATCCTCATTCTCAACTACTGCCTGATTTAATGGGGTACATTATCTCCATTCCCATGGAGCGTACCTCTCCTTGGCATGGACAGGCGTTGCATGGCAAGCGGCCAGCCCTGGGAGAGGAGAATGCCACCCCATGGGGTGTGTCAGCTTTTACATTTATTTGCAAGCTGATCTCGACTTGCCACCATGCAGAAGGAATCTCACTGAAACGCCAGTGTTCGCTGTACATAGTCAGCCTCCCCAAAGCATGAGCACAGATAAAAGTAAAAGGAATGAAACATAGAATTTCATAGACGAGATTGTCTAACAATAATTCTAAGATAACAATGTAAGTATTGCAAAGATTCCTCGGTGAGAAGTTCTTTCCTTTTTGAAATAACACTGGCATATGAAAATTAATAAACCTCATGGATTAAACAGCAAAGTAGTTTTCCATAGTTCCTCATCCAACAACCATGCAGAGATTCTCAGGGACTCCCAGTACTATTTCTGCATATGTTAAAGAAAATTCTCTATCAGACTTGATAGAGCTCAGCTCTAACAGTGTCTCACCCCAAAGCTCAGTCTTTTTTTATTTCTCAAATGTTTATTTTCTCACTCTCTTCTCAAAAGTACTGATTTTGTTAGACCAACTAGATCAAATCAGAGTGATCCTGGTCTGATCCTCCTTATGTACAGGAAAAAATGTCTAGATTTCTGCTCCAATTCCCGGATTGTTCTAGCAGTTCACATTTTTGAGCTGAGCTGTCAATATAAAAAATTATCATTTTGTTTAGGATGCTTCCATTGTTCTCCCATTTCATGGCTGCCATTGTGAAAATAATTATACTTCTCTTTATTGGTTGTCTTAGCCTGAAGTTGCAGATAGTATTTGAAACTTCTGTATAAAGGTGATGCTATTCACACAGGCCTCTGAAAACACTTTCCTGCTCTTAAGACTGAGATAAACATGGAAGCCAACAGATCCATCTTGCAAGTCCAAGCTGGTGTGGAAACCTCCAGTTCCTATCCATATGCCAACTTTAAGTAACTCTGAGAAGCACTGGTGTAACTATAAACAGACCCAGATTCCCTTGGATTTCAATGTCCTTTCATTGGTCACCCCTAATAGCAGTTAGAGCGACTCAGGGTTTGAAAGCATTTTTATATAATTATGAAATATATGGATTAGTCTCAGATCTCAGTGGTGCCATCATAAATTGTAACTGATTCCACTCAAGTTACAACACGTAAAATTGATTTAAGTGGGATTAGCCCATATGCTATTGTAGTACTACATTTTCAAATTGTATTTTTTCTTTTAAATAATGAAGCGATACAAAAACTCTCGTAACTGATTACATCAGAAAAGGCCATATTAAGACTTATATCCAGATTCTGCCTGAAGTAGTGTAAAGTAAGGTGTGAATGTCATTCTGAGCTATTCCACCTGCACTGAATGACATAAAAGAATATGATGGTTGCCTTCAAATTTTGATCAAAACTTTTCTAACCTCACCATAGATTCAGCTTCACCTTTTTTATGGTGTGATAAAGCCTCTCTAACTCTTCTCCCATAATTTTATTTTGCTGCTGTTAGGGAGATTAAACAGCAAGAGGAAGAACCTGAGGTAGATGTGTGGGAGCTCCTGAAGAACGCGAATCCCAGTGAATACGAGAAGATTGCTTTTCAGTATGGTATCACTGATCTGAGAGGCATGTTAAAGCGTCTGAAGCGCATGCGCAGGGAAGTGAAGAAGAGTGCAGGTATGGATAAGGCAGAATATTCTTATGTTCAGCAGCTCAAACATGAGCATCCGCCTTAAAAACCCCAAACTTGCTTTATTTCCATGTAAGGGGACTTGCACGCTACAACTCAAGCTTGTTACTGCAAGGAGTTAATTGGAAGGAGGCTTTAGTCCGCTGTGGTTAGCGTAAACACCCTAACCTATTCAGTGCTTACCAAAAGCGTCCCTCCCTCTTGGCCAAACAGTAGTTGCAACTGGAACAAAGTCCCCCAGTTGTGTGGAAGGATGTTACCTGATCAAACAGTATGGAAATTAGACCTTGTGTTATCATTAATATCTTCTGCTCTAAAATAGAGTCACTCCAAACACATTGTTTGCTCTTCATAATTTCATTTTGCACTTTATCTGACACGCCTCTGAAATCCCACCTGTACTAAAACTCCTCCACCCTGGGTTGGGTGAGGACGTTCAGGCTTGTCTTTCCCCATCTACCCTACTGAATAGTACGAGTGGTGTAATACATACATAAATGTAGATATGTGTTTACCTTATGTGTATATATTTGCATATATAAAATATATGTCGCATAATATGTATACACACACAGACACACATGTAAATACAACACACTATCCATTATACTCTTGTGGCATTTGCTTGTTCCTGGAGAGCATTTCAGACCTGGATGCAATGTACACACCTGCTGCTCCACTGCTTTCCTGGAGGAGTCCCTTTTGTGTAGGTGAAATCCTCCACAAATCCAGCTGTAATCCAGCTGCCTGATATACCCTCTCTCCTCATCCATTACCTCACATCATAACATGTGTTATGTTCCTACACGTTAATTTTTATTTATATTTTTCATTTGCTGGTATATCTGATTCTGGCCACAGTTGAGGGAGGGAGAAATGGAGTCGGTGGGCTTTGGCTGAGCCACTGGGGCAGTTTCTGTAACCAGTGGAGATCTCAAGGGGCTGAAGCCCAGGGAAACTCCTCATTTTCCCCCAGGAGTTCAAAGCAGGGCTGGAAGCTGGGGCAGGAATTGTGCAGCTGGCAGGAAGAGCTGCTCCCTACCCAGTGCATCACGTGGGAGTGCCTCAATGTTTTACTGGGAAAGGGGCATCTCTCAGCTTCTAGGACCAGTCTGTCTGGTCCCTCTCCCCAGTTTGCTGTTGAGTAAGATGGAGCTTCCAGCCATATCAGGATTTTTCAGTGGACAGGGTTTTCCCTACAGGAGGGGCTCTAGACATTGGGGAAAACGTCTATCGGAGTGACAGGATGAGAGTAGGGTGTTCTTCCCCTCACACCACCTTTATTATAAATTGGAAACTTTTACACTGCAACAAGATAGATAAAAAATCCTTTTCAGATTTAATAACTCTACTCCTGTTGTGTTGATATATTCGGTCTCCTGCAAGCAGACATATGCATGATATAAACCTTAGCAGAAATTGATTACTTAGCCGTGGGCAATTTGTTTGAGGCACCATTTATTTATTTATTTTTGAGATACAGATCTCTGCTCCCCTGGGTCTGACTTTTGTGGCTGGCAATATCTAAATGTTGATCTTAAAGTGTTTTGAAATGTTTGAGTTGCATCTGGCCTTACCTTGCCCAGAACAACTTGGCCTACATTTGCACATCTCAAAGAACCTTTTTGAAAAGCCCCATTAGGATTCACAGACTGACAACTTTTGCCTGGTTTCAAATATTTTTGCAAATGTTTTGCAGCTGTAACATTTATCACAAGTGGAACTGCAACGTACACCTTGCAACCTACAGAAAGAATCAGGAAAGTTAATTTGGCTCTTAGATAAACCAATGTGTTTATTCTGATAGTGGGAAGCTCAGTAGGAATTTCAGCTTAAAATTCCCTGTTAACCTGCATGGCAGTGCTAATAGAGAAGTCCCTTGTAACAGATCCATCGTAAATGATTCCATGGCACCAGCTGTATACCATTTTATTCTGACTTCTCAGCAAGCTGTAAAAGCTACATCTACCCAGTCCTATTCAGAATACAGTCACATTGCAAAGTCATGAAGAGATACTAGCTTGAACTTGGTCAGGATAATCAGATCTGCATAGGTTTGCATTTACTCTAATGTTTCTAGAAAATAAACTGATTCATGTGGACTAGCCTAAGAATATAGATTGATGCATAACATCATGTGCATGTATTCTGACAGCTTTGGCGAGGTTTATGCAATGTCATTTCAGCATTCATATTCTTGTTTTCTGATCTTCTTTTATAATAACACTTGGCTTCCACAACAGCTTTTGCCAAAGGTCTTGATCCTGCGTATCAGGTGGACAAAGGAGGTAAAGTAAGGTTCATGGTGGAGCTAGCAGATCCAACAGTGGAACTCAAGTGGTATAAAAATGGCCAAGAAATACGACCAAGTGCAAAGTAAGTGGTTTTATTGTATGTAAGCAAAAAAAATGGGTACCCATGTACTTCCCTGACAAGTGTGTTGCATAGATCTATCTCTGCTCAGGTTGCACCGACTTTATTTCTGATTTTCATTATATGTGAAAAGTATGCAAATAATGCTATATAGCTCATAACCCAGAAAAGTCCACTGTATGTTAAATGTTAATGCAGATTGGCTCCTTTGCCTCAAGAGAAAAGAATTAAAGATCGTCAATCAAATATGGACCCATTTCCTACTTGGTAGTTAGTAAAAAATTGGGAAGCACTGTGAGTAAATAAATCACTTGTTCTCAGTCCTATGTCTGAAGGAGGTCAGAATCTACAGTAATTGGGTGCAAAGAGGAGAGACGTTTAACATCACATACTTACCCACCTGGCTCATGAACCACCTGAGGAAAGGGGAGCAAGGTTTGTCTCACCTCCCCCTACCCAGTTAATGCTCACACTGAAGTCAACAACCTCCGTTAGCTCAAAGTGACTTCAGTTGTGTGCAGCAGGTCTAGTGTACCCCGAGCTGCTTCATCATCTCTATCACCTGCATACTGGTTTATTCTCTGGTTTTATCTAGAAGAAGTGGCTTTTCAGGTGCAGACACTTGAGTACAGGTAGAGCAATGGCTGGAAGTTGAGCCCAGTCCCTAGTGTGGGCACAATCAGCTCTTACAACCTGGTGCAGAAAATCCCATTCCACAGTCAGACACAGCTAGGAATGACGATGTGCAATAGTAATGCACAACGCTGTAAAGTTCCTCAAATGTTCCTCAGCAGCACAATACCCTAGCAACTTTCTCCTCTGCCCTGTGAAAAAATAATTAGCAAAAGCTCTCTTACAGAGAAGGGGCAGATTTCCTTCATTCTGTTGCTGCAAAAGTCAATGAAGGATTTCAATTAATATTCCTAGTTGACAAAAAAAATGCATAATAAAGAGGGTACCTTTTCTTTAGCCCCTATATCTGCCATGAGCAGTTCAGAACTGTTCTGCAGCCAGCTATATGGACACCTCTCCAGCAGAAGGACCTGGACTGAATGCTCCAGTGCATTTCTTCCAGGCTGCTGAAGCAGCTGTCAGATGCTAATGAGCTTTGGTCATTGCAAACCTGGAGCAGATCTAAACTGGTGACATAAAGGTGAAAGGCTCCATATCCCATTACCAAAACCCCATATCCCATTACTGATCTCTTGTGCCATCTGGCCTACCAATAATATTAACTTCTTAACTTCGGCTATTATTATACTTCACAAAAATGTTAAGAGTGTTGGAATGAGGATGGTGTCCTATTACTGGTTATTTTCATCTTTACTCATCTAGAGTTTCAGACTCCATTTTAATTGCCATCCTTCAGAGTCTGCTCATTTTTTTTATTTTTTCATATCACCCAAGCTTGGGATTTTGGAACAAGCCCTAAGATGCTCGTTGTCACTCTACACCATAGCTCTTTTTGATAAAAAGTCTATGACAGTTCTGTTGAATCTTGGAAATTGCTTCCCAGGACAATTTTTCCCGTTCTATGTAAAAACCAGGTTTTTCACCTCTAATAATCCCTAAAGCACTTTCTACATAAAACAAAAAGGGTCCAGCAGTTTTGCTAATGTATCTTTGCTGCATTCCTGTTCAAACAGATACATTTTTGAGCACAAAGGTAACCAGCGAATTTTATTCATCAATAATTGTACGATGACAGACGATGCTCGCTATTACGTAACAGCTGGTGATGAGAAATGCTCCACAGAACTGTTTGTGAGAGGTAACTATGTCAGCTTGCTCCTATTTCACCTGCTGTAGGTTGGTGTGGCTTCTTTGGCTGCAACAGAAATTAACAGGGAATATCTGGTTCAGTATATTTTTGAATTTGTTTTAGCAGCCCTTAGGATCACCCTGTATTTCTGTGATCCCTGACCATTTTTTTTCCTCATCCTGTATTTAGTAATTTACTGAAAACCCTGAAATGGGGATACGTTTGATTTCATACTGTGCGTTGGGATCTAGTGGGGCTGTGGTCCCCTTCATAATTTCAAAGCCATTTTGGAGACTCATTTGTCATAGCATTGGCTTTCCCTAACACCACCCTTAGGTACCTGATGACCCCGATACTCTTGGGCCAACTGATCTGTTTCAAGTACCCTCAGATCAGGATTTCTAGCAGTTAGTTTTCATTCCATCTGCACAGATTTAACAGAAGACTCTATCAAAAGCTATGAATGGGTGGCCATTTCTTCACCCTTTTTGCTCTCATGGTGTTGATAGTCTTACTGATAATATTCATGGCATTACTCACACATGCACAACAAAACAAACGGAAAAACAAAACTTACATTGAAAGAAAAAAATCATCAAATATTTCAGAAAGCTATTTAAAATAATGGAGCCCACTGCTGCTATAAATATCATAGGATAACTTGTACAATCCCTTACTATTAAATAAACTTGAGTTTTGATAGCAGAAATGGGTTAAACCAATAAGGGCATCACATTATGTCATCAGGTCATCTTATTGTGCATAACGGGCTATAAGACCTAATGAAAATGCAGCTTTATGAGAGGGATCTGTGGGAGGCAAGAGGGGAACGTCAGCTTCTCATGTCGATCTGCCTGGACAAACTGTCAGTAAAACGGGACACAAGGCAGGTATTAATCTGAACAAATGTTATATTTTTATTTAGCATATTTCTTACCAGCATCTTAATGAGCAATCGCTTTTCTGCTTTAAGGCAGAAAAAAATGCACTAAGACTGATATTAGAATTTTAAAGTACTATCATCTTCAATAGCATGATTTTGAAAACCTCTTTCACTTAGTTTTCTCTCTCAGAATGTAAATCTGTAATTTTCTGTTTACAAAGATCCTCCAATTTTGGTGACCAAAGGCCTGGAGGATACCAGTACCTACATTGGTGAACGAGTAGAACTGAGCTGCGAAGTGTCTGAGGATGATGCAAATGTGAAGTGGTAAGCCACACTTTGAACAGATATTGTTTTCCTTGAGAATAAAACCCAGAATATTTTAATTGTAGGCAAAAATGTGGACAGTTTTTTCTATACTAGTGAACATGAAAATTTTTAAGAAAATGTTAAGAAAATCTCAAGAAAACATTATTCAAAAATGTAGCAACAGAAGAAATATCCTTACACATTCATGGATGGGTTTGTTTAACCTTTTCTTGTGCCTTAAGTCTTATAAAGTCTTCTTTGGAAGTTTCGGTCTATGGATGTCTTATTTGCACAGAACTTCTATAGGAAAAATAATGATTCTTTGTTTTCCATTAGGTTTAAGAATGGTGTTGAGCTTACCAATGAACCTAAATCTCGGTATCGAATCAAGGTTGAGGGTAAAAAGCACACTTTGATCATAGAGGAAGCTGCAAAAAATGACAGTGCAACTTACTCAGTAATGACAACTGGAGGCCAATCAGAAGCTAAACTTTCAGTTGATTGTAAGTATCATCCACCTTCCTCTTGAATTCGTATGTCAGAGTTTACTAGCTTACAGAAATAAATAATTTGCTTGCCTTTTCCTGGGGGTTTAAAGGGAGACTTAATTTCCATACCAATTTCTTTGCTGCAAATCTCCAGAACAGTGACTTTCCTTTAGACGCTGTTTGCAGTAACAGGCAATGACCTAGGTCCGCTTGAAAACTTTCTGTCACTCTGTTAAGATGGAAAACAAACCTATCCATCCAAAGATATAACAGCTCAACAAAGTGATTTCGAGGGAAGTATCTGCTTTTCTTTAATCCTTTCAGGTTTTCACAGGAAAGCCAAACCAAGGCTCTTTAGCCAAAATCAGAAAAAAAGTATGTTGGAAAAAATGAGCAGTTCTGTAACTAGGCATACTGTTAATAGGCATCACAGTCACTTGACCTGAACTCATAGGCACAAACACACAACTATGTAGCTCCCTCAGTATTGTTTGTGCAATATATTTTTAAAACACCTGTGGTTTTTTGTGAAATGTATGTGCCCATTCTCTAAAGTTATCATACGTTATGCATAAACATACGCTGTTCTAGAATACTCATACAGCTTCTAACTGTTTTGTACAAATTGGCAACCTAAGCACAACCAATTCATGCTGTTCTATTATCAAGTTGGAAATTATCTTCCACGGCTATTGAGCTCCGTCATCTTTCCTTTCATGCAACTTCTTCTGAGGATTGTCCTGCTGGCTTTCTATAAAACACTGCCTTTCCCATCACTTTTTGTTTCCTACATCAGATTATAGTCAGGTATTATTTATTGCATACATATGGTACTGAGTGTTCAGCCTGGTCTACAGCATCTAATCTTCCAGAAAGTGGAAGTGAACTGGGGCGCCAGTTCTCAGACTCAAATTTTACAAAAAGCTAGTAATATCTCTGGGTATTCATAGGGTGAGTTAAGGCAGTTTAGCAAACATAAGAACAAATAGCATATGAAGTTAAGCTTACTGGCCAGTCAGCCTTTACTACCAGCCTGACAAAACAGGTTGAGAACTACAGTCCCCACTTGTGATGAAATACTTTGGTAAATCTCCAAATTATATTGGATCAGCTGGAAGGGCTATGAGAGCAGTTAGGTCACTGTTAAATCACAGGAAAGATGGGTTGTAATCCCTTCTAGTGCATAGGTCTGGGGACACACGTCTTTCAGTTCTTGAAAGTTTCTTACTGGACTCTGGGGTATAGAAACACCCTACCTGCAGCACCTGAACACCAGAGAGGGGACAGCATTCAAATTATGCTCCTGGGCTTACTTCTTCTACTGGCAATATTCATGGAGTTTCCCCAGATCCAGTATTTTGGATCACCCTTTCTAAGGCATCATACTACATGAAAAGAGGTTAATTTATGTGGCTTACATGTAGATATTACTGGTATTTCGACTTGAGAACTTTATTATTGGAGGCTTTTTTCTGATTTGAAGATTATTGTGATGGCTAGTAGCAGCTCCGTGACAGGATCATGAGCTATTGTTTGATATTAGCATTAAAATCTCTGCTTTTGTTTTCCTAAGTGAGACCACTGAAGATATCACTTGCACTAGAAGACCAGACTGTGAGGCTTGGGCAGGAAATCCACCTGAAGTGTGAGATATCTGAGAACGTGGAAGGAAAATGGTACAAAAATGGGCAACTGATCGAAGCTAGTGACCGTGTAAAGCTTTATCACAAAGGAAGGTAAGCCTGTTGCGTCTTGACTTGACTTTTGATGGAATGACACTGTAGACCAGTATGTGGGTTACTTCACTGAAAATTATCTAGTAATCAAGCCTAACCTCTGCCTCTCAAACATATTTACTTTTATCATCATAAAAGCCATGTCTCCTTGCCCCCTTTCACCTCGTGTCTTTTGGCTGTGGAGGACAATAATCAAATCCTCGATCCATCTAAGTTCAAGCTATTAATTTTTCTTGACATTGCTGTTGGTGTTAGTATGGGATATTAAGTAGTAAAGTAAAATAATTGTTAGACATTATTAAAAATATATAGCTTTTGAATGTCTGTTTCTCTGATGGCTTCTGTTTGTGTCAATTCAGACCATGTATCTCTGACCACGCAAAGTATGGGGAGATATCGGGTCCCTTTGCATTTATAATCTGCCCTTTTTCATGGAAAGTTTGTCAGTTTAAAAAAACCAAAAACAACAAAACAAAAAACCAAAACCAAAGCCAGGTACTACCTTTAACTACATCCCCTTCACTTCAGCTTAGCAAACCGTACATACAGCTGGGAACCGCATTTGTGAAGATGCTCCTGACCAGGCTATGAAATGTTTGCACTGACTCCATAAGGCTTGCTAAGTCGCAGTAAGGGACAAGTGCCAGCTGTGCAATGACCCCTTGCTTTGACATAAGGTGAAGGAGCTCCCCACAACCCAGGTAGGCCCATAGGGTCAGGTGAGGGAAAGGGGAGCAGGAAGGGCACAGAGGTGAGTCCTACCTTGAGCAAAGCTTAGCCACAGCAGGTCATAGGAGAGCAAAAATATCATCGTACTAGAGGACGCAGTTAGCTAGTAAGAGCAGAATATGCTTCACCAACCCATTTCTTCATTCTGGCAAACGAATAGTAGGTTGGATCATGTCACAAAGATGGTCAGAATATTCCAACAATAGGATCACCTAAAGATTTCTTCTTGAACAACCAAACTACAATCCAGTGGTGGCAGCACAGAATCCCTGTGTCAAAGAGATTACGCTCCTGTATTTTTCTACTTCTGTGTTCAAACAATGAAAGGATTAGAATTGGTTACACTATTTGGTGTTTGTCTCAATAATATTTTGTACAAATCACACGGTATTTAATCAGCTAAAATACCACTAAGCAGCCAGCAAAGGATTTTTCATCAGTAATTTTACACACTTGCACAGATCTCCTAAACTTTTCACAGATTTTTCCTTATAGCTCCAAGCAGTCTTTAAAAATAATTGACATTGATTTCTTTTTCAATTTTTCACAGAATCCACAGATTTGTTATAGCAAGCGCTGCTGTTGATGATGAGGGTGAATACATGTTTGTACCAGATGCCTATAATATTAATATTCCATGCAAAGTACATGTTGTGGGTAAGTATATGGCACAATGACTTATATGTAACATCTCTTTCTCTGACCTTTGGAAATTAAAAGCAGTGTGAAATACCCTTGATTACAATCAGTTTGTTTCCTCTGAGCAGACATCTACCAGAAAAAAACAGACGTGCTGCTTTGGCAAAGTGCAAGTGAGCTGGTCAGAGCGCACTTTGCCTGTGCTCAGGATCTGCTCATAGTTTACAAGCTTGGGGGAGCAACCAGGGAAGGTTTCTTGATGTTGAATTCCTAAACCTAAACCACTATTAAGAGTATGTGTAAAACACCTGTTGCCGTCCTCTTTTCAGCTACACAGTGTTGTCTTCTTTGAAGAACTGGCTTGCTAACATTGCAAAATGTGATATGGTTTGGTAAAAGATTAGTAGAATAGGTACATATTTACCTATTTCCTAAATACGCTAAATGATACCTACAGAGCAAAATGTTTCTGGCCAGCTTTTCTTCACTCAGCAAAACATAGGGCTTGTTAATGATCCCAGTCTTTCAAACAAAAATAAAACAAGGCATTGACTCTTCCCACAACAATACCTCACTGGCTTTTAACTGCAACCAGCAACTTGGAAGTCAAAAGGTGAGCAATATCAATGACCAAACTTTTAGGAAGTTTGTTCTGTAATTGAAGCTGAAAGAAGTGGGATATCTGTGTTAAAAAAAGTATTGGCACAGTTTAGGGAGAATGAAGAGGGAAAGGGTACTACAGGGGTATGCCCACCAATATAACTTCCCATACATTAAAAAAGTTGTAAGAGGATATTAATGTGTTGTTCTCCATACACATGGGGTACAATAAAAGTGACCATTTCATTTTCAGAAAAAGGATTTGGGTTGAGAAAACTTTTAAACTGTAAGAACAGTGATGTCTGAAGTGTGGTAAAAGGTGCTGTAGAAAGCCTGCAATGGAAATTCTGAAGAGCCACTTAGAGGAAATCTCTCTCAGAAGTTACCTGAATATACATAATTCTGTCTTAGGAAGATAGATTTTTTTGTTTGGTCTTACTATTCCAAAATTTCTATGGTGCCATGATTTTTTTTTCATCAAACAACTATTTTCTTAAAAAGAAATTTTCTTTGCAAATTTTCTTCTGAACAAAAAATCAGTTGACTAAAAATACCAGGAAAATACAAAGCATAGAGCACATTTCTCTATGTTGCAGACCTGTGCCAGGTCACTGAACTCGGAGTGGCAGCCACAGGGCAAATTTGGACAATCTCTCCTTTTTTCAGATCCTCCTAAACTCCACCTGGATGGTCTTGGGGAAGGTAACACTGTGACAGTAGTGGCAGGAAACAAACTACGACTTGAAATCCCCATCACTGGCGAGCCAACTCCAAAAGTCATGTGGAGTAAAGGCGACAAGGTACATTGTCATTATACACGTTTCTTTAGCTTAACAAGGGGCCTTTTCCTTCAAAAAATAACCTTTAGCCATGTGAAGACATTGATTTTAATAGCAGAAAATAAGGAGGAGATGCATTTTACCTGAAAAGGCCTCCTTGCTCAAAAATGAAGGGTAAAATGGATAAATATTATTTAGTATATTTTGGGTCTTTTTGAGGAAAGGTTGAAATTAACAAAGGAAAAAAATATGGGTTTGCTATAAATAAATTGTTAAGGGGAGGGACATACAAGATGCAGAATAAAACTAGTGAAAATCTACAAAATCGCTACTTCTTCTGTACATACCGCCCAGAATGGCTGCTGGGTTTTGACAGGAAGGCATGGGATGGTCTGGTTTTGGAAAATGAATGATAAATTCTGATAGAGTGTCAAGTCTCAAACGAAACAATAGGCTGGGCAATTGGTGTCTTGCATCTGGTGTCTTAATGCAAAACTTTGCACAGATCAATCCCTGGCTGTGTAATACCAAAAAGCCACTTTTCACATTTAAATTTTTATTGTGGTATGTGGAAGCTGGAACATGTTATTGTTACTGGATTTGTCAGAACTATCTGGTCAAATCTCTAAGTACTATTTTTCAAATATTAATTGTAGTATCACCACTGTGAACTTGTCCAAATAGGGAATTATTCTAGGAGAGCTCTTACTCCAAAATATGTGCCAGCATTTGAAATCTGTGAGGACAAACTACTGATCATTCTAATCACTCTGACCTTTCAACTGAACGAATTATATTTTGACCTGACTTGTGGGAGAATCCACTACTCTCTTTCCATCAAATTAATGACAGGTAGTGTTGACAAAAGCATGTTCTTGCTCACAGGACAAGTAAGCCTAGTGTCTCTTCCTTTGAAATGCAATGGCTGAACTGATCACCAAACACTTACCGTATTTTAAAGTTACTTATTTGTCCCTCAGTTATTTTGTCATTTTTGTGATCATTAGGCAACTGAAATTCTGAGCTTTAGTGTGCTTTTTCTTACAGTTGCTTCAGTATTTTTGGTGGTGTCCTGTACTGCATTTGGATTTTGATTTTTGAGCATTTTTATTCTCAAATCCAGAAAAGATGACTTTTCCCTCTGCTTACTTTGATTCCTAGTGGATCACAGACAGTGGAAGAATACGGGCAGAAACATACCCAGACAGCAGCTGTCTGGTCATTGATGCAGCTGAGAGGGAAGATTCGGGTCCTTTCAGAATAACGTTAAAGAATGAGGCTGGAGAGGACACAGCTCTAATCAACATTAAAGTGGTCGGTAAGTCATGTGGAACAGTGCACGTGAGCCATGTCTTTTAGCACAGCCCTCTTCAATAAATGCTCCTTTAAGAACCCTATTTTTCTGCACCCCAACAGGACACAAATTCTTCTTCCCATATCCGAAGGGTCACTTCTGTAGATGCTGTCCTTCCTAGCTACCAAACTGTGGTAGATTCTCAGAAAACTTTCATTTCTCTGTTTATCCCCATTTTCAGATGTGGAATTGAGACGCAAGGATACTAAGGTCCAGTGTTACTGAAGGACACAGGAGCTTAGCACGGGATTTAAGTAGAAGTTAATTATCACCCCGCTGCCACCTCACGCTGCAGGGACCAAACTTATGCAGCTGCCTCGGGCTGCCCTTAACACTCTCTGTTCTCCGTTCTCCATATGGCTGTGGGCTCTGTCTTACCACATGCCCTCAAGTGTCTCTCAAGTGTCTTGACTGTACTGAAGAGTTTGGCATTTATCCCTTCCTCACCACCTGCCAGGATCCAGAGAGACCTTCTTTCTTTCTCTCTCCTCATTAGGAACTCGTGTTGCACTTCAAAAACTATTCAGATTTGTTTCTTATTTGACATTTTTTATTTCAGCCTATGTGAAAAGAAAGAAGTCTGGGGTTTTGGGTTTTTTTAAAAATAATATTTCCTTTGTTTACAACAGATGTTCCTGATCCTCCTGAGGCACCAAATGTGACTGAGGTGGGTGAAGACTGGTGTATTATGACCTGGGAACCTCCAGCAAATGATGGTGGATCACCCATCTTAGGTACATACTTTCCTTTTTCTTGTGGTGATGCTCTAACAAAGACAAAAGAAACAAACACCCAAAAACGGACACCATAGGATCAGAGTTTAGCTCAGGCCCTGGAGAGTTGGATTATCCAGTTGCAAGGATGTCCTGCCCAATCTTCGACTTTATCAGATACCTGTTTTTCTAATGCTTTGAGATTTCTCATTTTGTATGTTGCCACATTATCAGTCTCCCTGTTTGAAAGACAACCTCTTATAATACCAAACTTTGGACAGTTAGCCTGTTTGAGTGTTAGCAGGAATTTCAGAAACAATTTACTGAGTAAATTGGAACATCTTCTAATACACTGAACTAACAGGAAAGTCAGAGGGGCTCAGAGGCCAGCAGAATCAGGCCCTTTTCACTCTGAACTAAATACAGAGGTGGTGTAAGTGAAGCCCGAAAAAAGCTCGTACGTGGCCATGAAAGCCAAAGAGGTGCCAGATAGCTTGAAATGGGAAAAATTTAACAATAACACCTAAAGCACTCTGAGGTGAGAAAGGGATATTGAGGAGTATCCAGAAAAAATGCCATTGGGCAGTCAAAAAATAGACCCCTCACTATTGAGCTTTAAGCCACCACTTACTATAATTTGTTTTGTCAATAGGATATTTCATTGAAAGGAAAAAGAAACAAAGCTCCAGGTGGATGAGGCTGAATTTTGAACTGTGTAAAGAAACAACTTTTGAGCCAAAGAAGATGATTGAAGGTGTTGCTTATGAGGTCCGTGTATTTGCTGTTAATGCAGTAGGCATTTCCAAACCAAGTATGCCTTCAAAGTCCTTTGTTCCTCTAGGTAAGTAATCAAGAGCATAGGGATAGGCATGCATTTAGAGAATTATCACTAATACATTATTACAGTCATCTAATTACATAACTGTAGTTCTTATTGCACTTGTGTTGCTCAGGACCTGTCTTTATTAGGTGCTGCATAAACTATATGTCTATCCCTGAAGGATTTATAGTCTTTTATAAACAAGAAACAAGGATGTATAGACAGAGAAATGGTGCACTACAATAAAACAGTGACATGCTATAGGTGAGCCTGATACGGTCAATACTATGGTCAATATGTTTTAAGGACCAGAAATAGTAGTTCCACATTTTTGTGTATCATAGGTACCTCCTGAGTCAATAGTCAAACTATTGGCAGCCAAACTGGCAATTTAGAGAATTGATAAAAATGATGGATTATAGTCTTGGTTGTTTTATGTGTCTTTCTCCTGCTAAAAGTTCAGTCAGGCACTGGCTTTTGACCAAAAATGGTCAGGAAAAGGGACCAGAAGTCTAAAGATCACTATTTGCAGGCTGAACTGTATGAAAATGAGACTTTATTTCATGTTTCACTACTTAGGCTTGCTGATAGATAGTAGCTTGCAATTTAAAAAGGTACAAGTATTCACAAATAATCCATACACTTCCATCAAAAAAAAAAAAAAATCACAGGTATACGATCTATCATAAAGGTAGAAGTCTATGGGAAAAAATTAAGTGAATTTGCCCAATATTGCAATAAATCATATGATAAGATACATTTGAATAGTCCCTAAATTCACTCTATGCCTCATGGATCCCCCTTAGCTGAAGCAGGGGCTTTTTTCCCAGAAAGGGATCACATATTTTCAATGTCCTTTTGCAGACAATCCAGATTAGGCTAGGTCATATTTTATACTATTGTCCATATAATCTTATTGATTTATATTAATGTAACAGCTAGAGGGCCTTGTCATTCACCTAGTGACAGATTAATTTGGTGGCCTTTTCATAGGAAGAAACAGACTTTCAAACTATTGTGACAACTACAAGTCCCCGTAAAAGAAAGGTGTCTTGTTCCGTAGGCCAGCAAAGGCTCCCACCTTGCTCAGTGGCACCCCTGTAATTGCTACAGCACCCTCTCCTCCTGCCAGAAATTACCTGCTGCTGTAGAATACTCTACTTGCAACTTCTCTGCTCCACCTTCCACCTCTCTTTGTCCTTCTCACTCCTCAGCAGGAGGAATTTAACTCTGGGTTAGGCTGCGAGCAGATATGGGATGAGGTACCTGCTTCTCCTAGTTCGGTCCTAATTGGGAAAGAAGTGCCAGGGATGATTGGAAATACCGGGTAGGCAGGGTTTAGCTTGCCACCTATGATGCTAAATTAGAGGAACGCACCCCATAAATGTAAACCTTTAATTGTAACACAGTTTTCTGCCTTCTCCCCACTGCCTGCTTGCTTCAGCTGTTACCAGTCCCCCAACTCTCCTGGCCGTGGATAGCGTGACCGATACCTCCGTTACGATGAAGTGGAGGCCACCGGACCACATCGGCGCGGCAGGGTTAGACGGCTATGTTGTAGAGTACTGCTTTGAAGGAAGTAAGTGACAACGACCGTGGTATGTTACTCATAGTGAAAGTAGGTGAGACTTTCTCCATTTTTCCTCTACGGGTATCAGGTGCTCTCACTTTAAGGCAGAGACTAATCAGTCAGAAAACCTGAAGCAGCACGGTTTTGTTCAGGCTTCCTTAGATTTGTATTCCAGATCCCACTCACTGATTGTAGTTCAACCCATCTTACATTTGATCGGAAATCCAAATCAAAAGCCAGGTAATCTGTTGGAGCGTACCAAGTACCGTGTTAATCGCTATCCTCTTTTTGGAGCTAGATGAAGAGTCAACGCAGTAAAGAGTGGGTGGATGAATGAATAGGAAGTAATGACTGGCTATAAGTGTGGTCCAAAATATGTGCAGGTTGGCTGGGTTTTAGGGACAGGAGGTCCTCAGTGTGGTAATCTCTATCTTGACATATTACTAATTGGCTACTTCAAGTGCCAGTTCCCAATACTGAGGACAGACGGCCTCTCCCATAGCTGGCTGTAGAAGTTACCTAGGCACGCAAAGTTCCTGTCTGGATGTTTAATTTCTCCAATGTTTCAGTGTAGTTAGATACAGGGTCTTTAACTATGTCCATCTAAGACATAAATCTATACAGAACTGAAGGAGAAAGATAAAGATGAAAGAGAATGAATAAACTTAGGAGAGTAAAGTAACAAGGAATAGCGAAATAGAATATATATTTTACAAGTAGAATCTTTGGTGATCAAGCAGCAGAAACTTAGTATTTTCCAGCAGATTTTCTTCTGAATTGGCATCAAATGAAGTCTATTTCAAAAAGTAAAATCCATCAACACCTGGGTAAGTATCAAATAGCCTGGAGTGGTATGTGCAATACCTAGCCTCTGTGGGCAAATGCCAATCAGTGGGACTCCAGCAGTGTTGTGTATTTGGTTGAATGGGACACTGTTCTCTTCTGCTACGCTAGCTGCTGCTCTTAACTGCATTGTAAATCAAGTGATGAGTTGGAGACCTTTTTTCATCAAGGCGTTGATTTCAACAAAAGCTTTTCATGAATGCAGTCCGCAGCCTGGAGACAAGAGGTAGAGGATAGAACTTGTTATTCACACTGTCACGTGTTTCAGATTCAGACAATCCAGGAAAACAGTAGTTCACAAAAGTGGTCAGATACCACAGGAGCAGAGTGCCCTCAGCTCTCACTCAGGCGAGTGGGAGAGGGAGTGAAGAAGAACCACTGGCTTTTCTCAGGAGCACTCAGCGTCTTGTAGTATTGAGCTGAATATCTGTAAAGGAACAGGAACAGACTGCAAGAAGCTCAGAGGTCTGGAGAAGATTACCTGAAGGCAGACACAGCTGGAATGGTAGGAAGGGTTTTCCTTGTATATTGGGAGGGAGCTGTGGGAACAGCTCAGAACGGGTAAGCTTGCAGTCTTGCGTCAAGATGCAGCATTCCTATAATGTTTCCATTGCACAGGCAAGATGTACGGGAATATAAAGGGGACTGTCAATGTGAGGACTCCAGTGTATATTATGTATATTATGTACATTATGTTCCGTTTACTATTGGTAGGATGGCGGGGAAAAAGTTAAAAGTGCTTGTACTATGCTACTGTCATAAACCTCTTGACATTATGCGATATCCAAATTAGGCGCCAAGAGAGGATGAGAAATACATATATACGCTAATGCAAACTGAGGTTTTCAGTGGAATCTTCCAAATCTACCTTTTAAGGACTATTAGACAGAAGATCATTGTATACCTGTTGAATGGAACAAATTCTTTACTTTTTTTTTTTCAGATAGGTTTAAAACATATGAAGATACAACAAAATGGCAGTCAAGTCTGTCATTTTATTGTTACCCACCTCAGTTAAAATACAATGGGTACAATGTATTTTACATAGCTTTCTGAGTGTTTATGTATATCTATATATGCCTCTTATATATGCATATACATCTATATATACACAATTGTCATTATTTATGTATATATGTTATGAAAATGGTTAGGAAGAAGCAAGCTTAGTAGAAAATACCAATTAAAAAATACTTGTTATTGGAATATACATCCTTTTCTCTGTGTTCAGCCCTTTTTTTCTTTCTTGCAATATTGCAGTGCCTCCTTTTCTCAGCCCTTTCAGTGCCTGTTCTGCCTCAAACTAATTTCTTCTATAATGTTTAATAACTCTTTTCAATTTCAAGGTACTTTTTATGACTGTCTATATTCATTCTGCCATTCTTTTCTTTTAGTTATCTGTTTGTAAACTCATTTGTCTTTACCTTCTCCATTCTTTCATCGTTGTCACTGAAGTAGTTTTAAAGTGGGCTTTTTTGAGTCTTCCTTATCATAGCAATCACTAGAAGAAATCACAAACTGAAAATAGAAAGACAAAATATATATATAATTATAATTTAGAAGAATCATGTACCATGAGCATTGGTTTGGCTTTGTGAAAATTGGTATTTCCCTTTAGTCTGAACCTCATAGCTTGATTAACATGGTGGACTCTTGGACTTCCTTAACCATGGTAGCACCTTTGACAGCTCTGTGTATATTACTGAACTGGAGTCTCATCATGAGTATCTGGATCTGGCATTGCATAGGTGTGAGTAACGTGAATATAGAACTCCTCAGGGCTAGTTTACAACATCCAACTTGAACTTCTTGCTCTGGTGATGTGGAGTAGACCAAATCTTGTTGATGCTGGAGAAGTCAATTCCTAGCAATGTATGCTGCCAGCTGGTTCTTGTGTGACATTTCAAGGGTAGTCTGATGAGCTTGGCCCTAGTTTTCCCTAGGACATTGTGTTTATCTGCCTTTAAAGGTCCATTGTACCTGCAGATGTTCTGTTTTCATAGCTAGTAAATAAGCACTTCAGACTCTCTGTTCGCTGAGATCTTTGCCAGTGTACCCATCCAGGACCATGCACAGATACTAGAATAGTATTTTTATTATCCCCAAAATAGCCAGGTCCAGGATTCCAGGAAATCCAGGGCAGTGTTAGCTTGGCCCAGGAAATAAAGCCTTAGTGATTACATTATATCTGTCATCATCCATGGTTTTGGCCTTCTTTTCTTTCTATGTTGCCTTTAGCTAAATGTGTTCTCTTCCTCTGTTTCCCCAAGTTTTTTTCCAAGACTTCTCCTTTCCTGTCTTTCTTACTCAGAATTCTTCTCTGAATTTCTTCTCTCTTCTATGATGTGTTTTCTTCTCCTACGCTTTCTCCCATCATCATTTTGTTTCATTTCTCTCTTCCAAATGTTCCTTTTGTCTCTTTCTTTTCATCTTTCCAGGGCTGTGATCAGGCCCAAAGAAAAAACCCCAACCTTATCTTCCCCTCTTCCTTTATCCTTTAGCTTTCCTGTGAGCATCATGTGTAACTGTTCTTTGATCTAGATGCCCTCTTCCCATCTCTTTCCTCCCTGCAGTCTCCCTAAATACGGGTCCTCTAAATCTTTAAAGCCCAGCATCTATCTTTGCATACTTACTAACAGGAATTGCTAACCACTGACAAAATGCTCCATCTGTGTGAAAGTGGGTGTCTCTGATTAATTTTAAAGATGGATTCTCACAAGGTATATCGACAGATCTGTCTGAGGAATTGGTGGAGCCACCTTTTAACCTGGAAGGTACAGTATTCAACAAAGGATATACATCTTCTTTAAAGAAAGAAAAACTCTCTTCTTAAAAGTAAAGATAAATTTCTGAGAGTGAGTTTTAGGGGCAACAGTCTACAGAATTTGCTGTAGTACATGTATAAAGGGAGGGGGGGGTGCTAGGGAAACAGTCATTGACTGCAATCCTTTTCTACTAGAAGCTGAAAGAAGCAGCTTGAAGGAGACCTTAATCCCTAAAAGTAAGACACACAGTTATGAAAATGTACTACAGTATTGTGCTCTAAGTCTGCAGGGCTCTCTAGTTTATAATAGTTCTCTTATCTTCTGTGCCGATTTTATAACGCTGTCTTTATATGGTCTGGAAAGTATTGGTACTGACTTGCTACTGCATAAATCTGACTCGGAACGTCAAGGTGCCAGCAGTGTTAAAGCAATCTACGTTTGGAGGACAGGGTGGGAGAGAAAGTATCATTGGTAATTGAAGCTTTTCTGAAAGACTGTACTCTTATGATCGCTCTATGGATTACATGCGACTGCCTAGGGGTAGGATAAAAAATCCAAGAATGCTGTAATTATGTGAGTAATTCTGACAGCCTTCCTTTTTTAAAAGCATGAGGAGAGATGGCATTTCATTGCAATTTGTAAATATTCTGCGTTTCTCTCATCCCTGCACTCTCAGTGGTACTTTCAAGGGAACTCAGTACTGGTTGAAATTAATTGTAAAACCCATTTCTCTCCAAGGAAGCTGTTAAAGCAATGATGAGTGCTTTTGGAAATATACTCTATGTCCCCCTTGTTTTCTATCAGCCAAATTTAATAATTAATCAGTTTTCTCTCTGGTACAATTAAATGATAGACACATTCTAAAAACATTTATTTCTCTAAATATAAATATATAATCAGCAGAAACCCTTTAAGGTTTGAAACATTCTTCCTATGTATGAAAGTGAATCAATATCATGTTATCGCATGATTAGAAAAACAAAATAGAGGTATTCATTAGAATATAATGAATCTATTACTGTTCTGTAATATTCCTCATCTGTGCAGTGGATGTATTTCTAATTCTCTATTCTTTCGATTCGTCCTCCCATCCTCTTTGCCCTAAACTAGCTGATGAATGGATCGTGGCTAACCCGGAGCTGACAGACAAAACGAAGTTTACTATCACTGGCCTGCCGACTGGCTCGAAAATCCTTGTGAGAGTAAAAGCTGTGAATGCTGCTGGTGAAAGTGAGCCCAGGTACCATCCACAGCCTATTTTAGTCAAGGAAGTGGTAGGTAAGATCCTCCTGCTACACTCACCCGCAAATACACTCTGCTTCCATACTTAGTTCTGTTTTTTTAAGGCTAATACTTACCTGTTGTTGGAATGATGATATGGCCTTACAAAGCCATTGTGCAGTGGCTAGAAATCATGAAACCATCTTTAAAAATATTTGTAATTCTTTTTATTTGTTTTATTTCTAAGCCTTTATTGCTCAGGCTTTCAAGGCTTTTTTTCTGCAGAACTTGAACTTGATGTTGCTTTTTTAAGTTGTGCTGTTTCTTGCCTGTTCCTACCACCATAGCATTTGGTGTTACAAAAACCGATGGTGTACTGAATGTAACATTGTAGGACTAAGAAATTTAAAATACCTCATTCATTAGTCACTTCTGGGAATTGTAGACCACACAGTCTCCTATTTATAGTGATGCCCACCAGTGCTGCCTCAGTTAGAAAAGAAGATAAAAGTCAAACACAAGCTTTTGGCTTTTTTCAGAACCTCCAAAGATTCGTCTACCAAGACACTTAAAACAAACCTATACTCGAAGAGTTGGAGAAACTGTGAATCTCGTTATTCCTTTCCAGGTAAGAACTAAAAACACTGACAGGAAAATACTCTATTTTTCTTATACTGCTGCTTTTTAACTTATTTCTGTATAACTTTGGTAGGCCGGTGAGTTAAGCAGATGTGGAAGCACACTGAAGTACATTGGTGCTTGAAAGCTTTTGCTTTGACATCCCAAAGAAATGATGTTAAGCCAATTAATGAATTGGGTAACTAGCCCAGGCAGACTGATTTGTCATCTGTCATCTACAGGACACTTATAAATCCTCACAGTAGACATTACGTGTGAGATAAATAATCTCTAGCACAATGCAAAATGGTTACACTGGCAGTAGTTAGAAAGGGTATCAAGGGTGGGACTGTAGCATTTAATCATTTTCTTGTCATGAGAGAGGAAAAGGGAGGGGAAGAGTGAGCAGTTTCACTCTCTCCTATAGAAACTGCAACTTTTAAATTCTTGAGATCACAGCTGTAATATGACTATTTCCAAGGATATAGCATGTTTTGCCACAGCATTGTGTTAACCTACAACAGTGACTGCCTCTCTACTTGCAGGGTCCTTATTCTTCTGAATACAAGAATTACAGCAGAATTCATTTCTATTTCAAGTCTGCACACCTAAAGATACTGGGTGGGCATGATCTGGCTTCTACAAGGCTGTTAAAAGCCTGATAAAAGCTTGATCAGCAATACACTGCAAGGTACACTGCTCTTGAGAAATTAAAGGAATATTCTATGGTTATTCTCTAAGATAAGGCATTCAAAAAGGCGTGAGGTTACACTTTTTGAACAGCATCTACAACTTGTTTGCCTCTGGAAGGCAAATCCCATGGTAAAGCAGGTGGAATTCACTCTGAGTACCTAAATCGTGCATTACTAGGCCTACAAAAATGGCACAGAAAAGACGTCAACCTAGCCTACCTAACAAGTATTCCAATTGCTTTTGCAATGAAGGAAGAGAGTTTGGGATCCCTGGAGGACTTTCCTCTTTCACTGGCAGTGTACAGAATGTAGGCACTTCCAGAGGGTGAAATATTTTGTTTGGCATTTTCTGGTTTTTTCACCTTTTTCTTGTAGAAAACTGGAAATCAACTGTCAAATTTAGCCAGAAAGTTAATTTTCTGATTTAGCCAGAATTTGCAAATATTTTCAGTCTCCTGAAAAAAAAGAAAAAAAGAAAGAAAACTGCATTTTAGGTCAATTAATATGATTGCATCTCATATGCTGTATGATTTAAGAAAGAATTCTCAGTTTCTTTCAGGACGGTTTTTACTTCCCATTTGAGGAAAATGGGAAATAAACCCATTTTCTCTCCCATCCTTTTCTTTCCCCAATATCATATACAAATTGTTTCCTGGCTTCTTACAGGGAAGACCAAGGGCAAAAGTATCATGGCAGAAAAATGGTTCTCCAATCGACAAGAACCAAATCAACATCCGCAACACTGAAAATGACACTATCATCTTCATCCGAAAGGCAGAAAGGAGCCACTCTGGAGAATATGACATGAAAGTGGAAGTAGAGAACTTGGAGGACAAAGCTACGATAGATATTCAAATTGTTGGTATGTTTTGAGAAACAGAAATAAATGCATGCCAGAGAAGCAGACTCCAGCCATTCCAAGGCTATAGGAAAACAGAGGAATCCCAAAGAGCATCTTTCTCGAGAGTGATAACTCTCCACGTCCACTCACTTGGCTACAGATTTGTGGTCTCTAAGTAAAGCTCCCTACACAATGGCAGGTGCTTGATGGAACATGTCAGTCCCTTTTTTTTCACTGTTATGCTTTTCATGTTCTTGTCTATCCAGGATGTAAGCTTTTTCCTGTTGAGTCATATCCATAGTCAGAAATGGTAGTAAATTCATAGTAACTTTGTCACAAGTGTAACGTGAAAGAAATCCTAAATGTTGAAAGTACATGGAAGTAGGAAAGACAGACAAGAAAACACATTTACTTTTTGGTTTTACCAATCTATTTCTTTACATAATAGGCAAAACTGGTAGCACAGCCTTTATAATGATTGTCTGACTTTGTCTTTTAGGAACACATCTTCAACTGTTTTAACTTTCCCAAAATATGATGTCCTTATGCAATTAAAGAGCATGTGCATATTAGAAACCATACACACAAAGTGGTCAAGTTACTTTTTTCATAATTCTGACATGTCTTAACTTTGGAAAGTTTTATTTTGCAACCTCAGCTTTCTTTTGACGTTGGTTTTGGTATCTGCGTGTTGTGAGAGAGAGAGAGAAATTGAACTAAGTGGAAGATGTGCGTAGGAAAGACAGAGGCAGAGAAAGCAAAAAGTGGAAAATGTCAGCTGCCTTATTTTCGTTATAGATCGCCCAGGGCCACCAGAGGTTGTAACTATTGAGGATGTCTGGGGAGAGAACGTAAATTTATCATGGAAGCCACCAAAAGATGATGGCAATGCTGCCATTACTGGGTACACTATTCAGAAAGCAGATAAGAAGAGTATGGTAAGTAATAAGGAGATATTTAAAAGGCTGATGTACTCATGAATTCTCCCTTTTAAAAATAAAAAGCCTTACATGCTTGAATTGATGTAGGTGGACAAAGCATTGATTAGTCAGTGTTCAGAAAATCTGCAAGGCATCTCTAAAAATCATAAAAATCTCCTATTCACTGTATCTAAAGCCTAGAAATGGAAATGTTTTCAGATGATGCCAGAGAGGAGGACTAAAAAGGAAAGGACGGGTGGATTTGAGGGAATTAATTCTGCTTTTTTTCCTCTGTCTCAGTAGAGAAAATAAACCCCCAAAATATTAATTCAGAAGTTAGGAGGTTGCTACTAGTATCAAAATGTAGTGCTGTTGTTTTCAAACCTGTGATGTCACATTGTGTAAGTCATTGCCACTCCTTGCTATCCATGGCAAAATGGTACTTAAGTAATTCATAAACCGCTTTGAGATTTACAGATGAAAAGTGCTATATAGAGATGTTTATTATTTTCATTAAACTACATTCATTAAATATGAATTTTGCACTTCCTCAAAAGAGAGTAGTTGGATTCTTACATTTAGCACCTACTGGAAATCTAGGACAATATTTTGGGAGTTGCCTTATCTAAGGGAATCTTTTTGCCACCACCCCACCTCCCACTTCAATATGTTGATCTGCTTCATGGTCTGATCAATTCATTCTTCCTGTCCCATTATTTCCCTTCCCGTCCTTCATTTTTTCTTCCTCTTCGGACTGTAAGAAGAGATGGTCTCTGTACAGTGACCAGAACAATGATGTCCCCTGTCTCTAAACTACTGTGTTTAGGAGAAAGGAACAACAGTGGTGTCTGGGCTCCAGTGTGTCATGGATCATTCAGGTCATTGTTTCCCCACATTCTCCATGGTGGTGAATTCTGCAATTGTGGCACAGCTGGCCTTCTACAGAAAACTGTTTTCCCCAGAGGCACTTTGGCTCTTAAAGATGACCAAATATCAACAAAACCTGTGGCACACTGAACTCAGAACAAGTTCATCTTTAGAAAAGCAAGGAAACTATGTAGGGCAGAGTAAAGAAAAGCAAAAACATTGCTGTGGCCATATTGCACTTTATATTAATTGCATTTTTAGCATTAACCTCTTTCATCTCAGTTTGTTATTTAGGTATTGTGTGCTAGGATAGTACTTACATGCCCTGTTACTGCTGCCAGACCAAAGCACTAAAACCCACCTCCCCATCTGAGCCTTTAGATATCAGAGGACCACCTGCATAAAATTACATTTCTCATGAGCACTCAACCTGTGAAATGGGACGCAGATTAGTGCATTGGCCTCTTGTGAGTACATGTTGCCGCAGGCTGGTACATGCTACTACTTTCCCCTCGCAGCCTGCAGTTTTCTTATCTGCAGCAGTACCTTCTCCGTCAGCAGCGTGGACTAGGAATGAAGGAACCTGCCTTGCCTCGCACAATACAACCTTTGTAATAACAGATTTCCTAAAATGAATCCTCCCAGCTAACAGAGTGTAACAATTCAGTAGGGTTCATTTTCCATTTGGCCTTCACTGCTCAGTAGTGCACTCTGTGCACTCATTATCACTCATTTCATTAATTACTGTTAGCTTCACTATTTTAGTATTCACTCACATTCCCTTAAAAGAAAAATCTTGCTCCTGCAAGCTTGATGATTCTTCCAAACAGTTAATGGTTGAGAGGCGCAGGGGGACGCGGGGAAGCTGACGCTCTGCGTTGGTGTCTTTCAGGAATGGTTCACGGTAATGGAGCACTACCACCGCACCTGCGCCACCATTAACGAGCTCGTCATAGGAAACGAGTACTACTTCCGAATCTTCGCTGAAAACATGTGCGGCCTCAGTGAGGATGCAACGATGACCAAAGAGAGCGCTTTGATTGCAAAGGATGGTTAGCTAATTATCCGTTCCTTGTCAAAAGGGAAGGGGTGTGTTCAGAGGCTGGAAGGTGGTGAGAGGTAAAGGCCATATCTCTAAAGCCTTCCGATGCATTTCTAGCCCCAAGACCAGGTACAAGTAGCATCTAAGACATTTCATATTAGGACTTCTTGGTTTGTCCACACAGTCGTGTTTTTTTAATTGAGAGTGGGACATTTTTCCCATGTTCTGACATCCTCTACGATCTTGGATCTCAAACTCATGTCACCGCTGGCAGACCTAAGTGGACAAGAGCTGGAAGAGGAGTAAAGCTGTTGGGTCAGAAGCAGGGGGTCACTGCCTCCCACTGGAGACTTGGCATCAGCTGGGCAAACTCTCCTGCCCATTTCAGGCAGGATCCAACAGATAAGCGTAACCCTCGCTTCACATCCCTTGCAGGTAGAGCTGGACAAATTCTGATTCTGCGGTCAGAAATCCTGACATTTCAGAAATTGCCAGTTTGAAATGGTATTGTAAACTTTAAAAAAAAAATAAATTAACTGCCCCTTTATGGGAGGGAAATTCTACAAACAGGTGGTTTAAAGGAAGAAAATCAAACCAGATCGCCTCAGTTTGTCTGAAAGGAAGGAATACGACTGCCACGATGCAGAGGACAGACAACCTGTATAACCCGCACAGCCAGGCTGAAGGACTGATAGTCCAGGGCACTGGACCCTGCTTCCATTATTAAAAAGAAAACTACCTCTCTTTTAGAAAGGGGCTCACGAGCAAAAAAATGGCTACAGGAATTGCTTTTCATCACTGCTTACTTGCCCTTGTCATGAGAGCAAGTATCAGGCCTAAGCTGCACTGAAGTCAGTATGAGAGCTTGGATCAGGTCTCAGTGAAGCAAAGATATTTAATGATACCTGTGCACAGGAATAGATGTCAGTCAGTCCAGCTGTTTTAAATGCCAGCTTAGTTTGTGGGTCAAGGTGATTTATTGATGGTAATCTCCATTGCAAAGCAGGGATAAAGTGGAATTGAGAAACTAGATTTTACCACGTTTTCCTTGTACGGAAACTACATCCATTCAGGTGTCTGTATTGTTAGCGCACTGTATGAAGCAGAAAGAAAATGGATTTTCAGATACAGAGCCAGTTTGTAATCAGAACAAACAGTGAAAAGTAATTGGCAACAGAGTGAACAAGGCTTGTCAGGGCAGACATCCCGCAGTACATCAGTCAGGATCCATCCTGTTCTGTAATACACAGGGCACGCTGGCAAAGACACAGAATAAATGGGTATTATTTTGTATACCACCTACTCGGGAAACAAAGAGAAGCTCCCAGACATCTATGCCGTAGCATGACCGAGGGCTGTAGTCACTTCGCAGGTGTACTTCCAGCCTCCCCTACAAGTGCAATTACTAGAGTCACTAAAGCAGTGCAGATCAGAACTGACTCTTTGTAGCCGCTGAAGATGCTCGAGTATTTAGCTACATGCCAACAGTCTTTTTATAAATATTTTATTTTCATCTCATAGGTAAAGTCTACAAATATCCAGTTTACGATGATTTTGACTTCAGCGAACGGCCGTTGTTTACTCAGCCTCTAGTGAACACATTTGCTGTAGCTGGTTACAACGCTACTTTGAACTGCAGCGTTCGGGGCAACCCCAAGGTACAGCAGAGCTCATAACAGTATCAGTTAAAACACGAGAGAGTTTAACCTGACAATAAAAATCGTAATACCATTTTTACTATTTGTCTCACTCACGAGCCATGCTGAAGGCAAAAAAAAATGGTGTGGGCTCTAAAGAGTATACTACCTGTGTTATACGCATTATAGTAGTTACTTAATCCACAGATAACTCCGTGAAAGGGCAGAACCTCAGGAAAAGGCTGGGCTATACTGGGGCCGGCACTTACAACAGCTGTACAGTTAATATATCAGTAAAGGTTGCTACTAAAATAAAGCCATAATTATTCTATAAAAAGCTAATTATGCTTTAAGTAAGCGCATTGCAGGAATACTCTGGGGACCATGCTGATTCTCAGGCCCACTGTGCAATGCATCTTCCAGTTTCTTTTGGGTTGTGTCTTTTTGTGATCTATTTTCTGTTGTGAGAAACTGAACTGACCTAGTAAAATGAGAACTCAGGAGTGTTTAAGAATGTTTGCTGTTCACTCTCTACCTTCCCAGTTTCTGACTGGAAATTACTGTGAAAAAACATGCTTTTTTTATTGACTTAGAGTAATCGGATGTCAAAAGTTATTTCTCAGATGTTTGCTATCATCACACAGCACCTCTTATATTGATAATAGGCTTATATTTATGACTTTAATTATGTGATAGGAGCTGCACTGAAAAAATCATGCTTAAAAAGAGATGCATGATGCAGCCCATGTTTATGTTTGAGTTAAGGATTACAGTTTCCTTTCTATTACTACTTTATCTATTTTGTATCATTTCTGGAATACTCAACTTTAGCTGAACATCACAAAAAGTAGTAAAATATTTCAGTTCATAGGTTTATGCATGTGGGCTTTCTTTTGTTTGTACCACAGCCCAAAATAACCTGGCTGAAAAACAAAGTCGTTATCATGAATGATCCAAAGTACCGAATGTTCAGCAACCAAGGTGTCTGTACCTTGGAGATCCGCAAACCCAGTCCCTACGATGGGGGTACTTACACCTGCCGAGCAGTCAATGAACTTGGAGAGGCAGAAGTTGATTGCAAACTGGAAGTAAAAGGTAAGGGTTTTAAAACATTACAAGTGCCCTGTTTGTCTGAACACCATCTACATAGGAGTCAAAAGTATGCAAGGCAAATGCAAAAGGGAGTTCAAACAACTTTTTTAACTTTCCCAGATGAAAATATTAACTTGGTTAGGACAAAATAAACTATATTGGTTGCTTTGATTTCTTTTTGAGGACCAGCATGCTGTGCTTATTGTTATATTGTCTTCCCCACCCCCCCGTGCTGATTCACATCTTCAGTGATTGCAAGGACTTCTTCCCAAGTGACAAAAGGGTAAACTGTAACTCTCAGACCTATGCCACTTACCTGAGAAACTCTAGTAAGACTCAGCCATAGAGCTCTTTGGGAAAACGTTAAGAAAATCATCTTGGATAAGAGACACATCTCTGAAGGAAATGGCAAGGGGAAAAGGAAAGAAGGAAGAAGGATTAGTTCAAGGCAGACTGTCTGCTTTAAAATTATTAAACAAACCAAACATTTGCTTCAAAGGAATTTGTTAGCAAAATCATGTAGCAAAACCCAGTATTGTTCCCAAGGACACAAGCTAGTTGATACAGTTGCTGTATTTGCTTTAAGAACAAATATTCAAAACTACGGATTTTGCAAATACAGGGAAAGAGGACTAAGTAGGTTAGCCTTCCACAACTGAAGACATGCTTTATTTTCATTAATAGAGAAATTTTATGAATTTCAGGGAGTTTAGCATTGACTGGGATACCATGAATGGCAATAGGGTTTGGATTGGACTACTAATGAATAATCTCAGGATGATATTTTTCAGAAAATTACTTCCTAGGAAAAGATGGTGTCATATTTAGCTGGACTAACTGCCACCAAAGGCTTTTATTTCAACTGTGGAATAAGCTAACTATTTCTGAAAAAATTAATCTGAGGTTATAAGTAAGGAAAGCTGCCTAAAGCCAGCTGATAGGAAGTGTCTAACTCAGGCATTTAGAGGGAATTTAGGCTAGCTGAATATGGCCCTAATTATATTATTTCCATCATGCTAGTCTATAATGAAAACCATAATATTTAATATCCTTATGGACTGTATTGTGTTTATTTTGGATTTCAATTTCCATTTTCTGTATTTTCTTATGTATCTTGTCCCACAGCTCAAATCTGCTAGTAAGAAGCCATTGCAATAAATGTTTGGTCTATGAAGTTGAACATTTAACTAAATGTAATGAAAATATGCATAATATGTTTCTTAATTTCATGATTTATTTTTAAGAGATTGTGTTTAAAATCATCCTGAAAGTATGATTGTTTTCCTTAATCACAGGCAAACTTTCTATTTCACAGCATAACAGAAGACCTCATCACCTGAGAGGGTTGCTTCATCTATTTTTTTATACTGAAAGGCCAAGTTAGTTTGCTATTTCATTAAACTTCCTAAGTCCTCAAGCCCTAAAGTTCTTAGGCACATTTACACTCAGTTGTAACTTTTTAGTCTTCAGCACTTTGCTTGCAGTACAACCAAATACTACATTTTTAAATACAAGAAGCTGGTTTTCTCTGTCCTTTGTTTTACGAAGCATTTTTTACATTTAATGTGCAGAATACTGTGAAACATTTTTAAGATAAGACATAATTTAACTAATATCTCTCCATTTTAGGAAGTCCAAGCTCCAAATGTTGCCACAGATTACATATTATTCTTCAGTAGTTCCCTTTCCAGCTGTTGTGAAATACAGATTCTTCTGTTGATCTTGGAACTTTTTTTCATTGAATATCAGGATGAATTACTTCGTTGGCTTTGAAGCATAATACAAACACCATGTTGTTACTCAGGCTTTCTTTTAATATGTAACACTTCCCAAGAAATTGTTCACCAGCAGCGGAAGCTGCTCTATGTTAAGAGTTTTTAAGAGAGAAGTGTGGGGAGATTTTTGCCTTTGATCAATACAGATGGGGAATTTAAATTCTTACATTTATGGACTGGTATCTGAAATAGGCTGGGAATGCTTAGACCCTTTTCTAGTCAATTAGAAGTAAAGTATCTAAGAGAAAAAGCTACAGTTCTGTTCATTAAAGTGGTCACTAGGTACAGCTGAGATTATGTCCCTGCTGATTTTTGCTAACACATGTTTATTTAACTTTCATAAGTCCAGTTTTCTGAGTAGTGTTCTGAAATGGAGAGCACATGATACACTATGTTCACAGGCTGCCAGACCTGTCCCATTCACAGCTGATTCTTTCCATAATGGCTGCATTAAAGATTAAAACAAAAAATACTATGTCTGGCAACACAGCAGCAAACGTTTAGGGTAGACAACAGTCAGAGCAGTGAAGCACTAGAGCAGATTTCCCACAGAGGTTGTAGAGCCTTTGGTACCAAGAGCCTTTAAGAGCAGCTTAGAAGAATGACAGCAGTACAATTTGTTAGGATTATGATATGCACTAAATGACATCTCAAGATTGCTTCCAGCTCTGTCAGTCTGAGATTTTGACTCAGTTCTTAACGCTGCCGATGTACCCTAGCACCTCAGTCAGATTCAAGCATCCCCCTGATCGTTCATCCCACGGGAAACCTTGGATAGATGCATGGGCTTTGCATCGTGTCCTGAGGGTTGTATTAATCCTATCGGCTGGTTGCAGCACATCCTACAGTCTCAATTCCTCTGGCACCTTATCTTGGGGTTGCAGTTGAACATACCTTTGCTACAGCGAGAATGGGGCTGTAAGAATTATTCACTTTAGACAAGATTGAGTTCATCCTTCCCCACTTTTAAACAAAACCTCTCACACCCACTGACTGCAAAAGGCTTGTAGCATAGACATTTCCAGACTCAAAAAGCCTTCTTTCTTCTCAAAGAAAGTAATATTTACTTTAAAAGATGAACTGAAAATAATGGAATACGATGCCATAGACATCTTGCTCAGAGCAGCACTTTAGTTTTGCATCACACCTGGAAGAAGTCCTGAAAAATGCAGGCTGTTAGGATCCTACCTGGGCTGTGTGTTGTTTCTCTCTTCTTAGCTATGTGACGGGCTGTTTCATTAACCTAAATCCCACCGGCCCGAGTTAATGGTTGGCTTCTGAACCCAATTTCATGCCAACCGTCACCTGGTGCAGCCCCACTCCCTCCCACCAAGCTTGGTGTTGTGGTTCTCTCCCAACGGTTTGGGCTGTCAGTGGTCGTCCCGGCTGAGATTCCTCTTTCCATCCTGGCAGGTTTAGCCATTACTTCGGGCTCCTTTTTGAAGACTGCTTAGACTAGTGATTTGTAGGGCTTAGACACAGGACAGCTGTTGTGAGGGTTCAGTGCTGACACTCTTAACATGATTGGCAGTTCAAGTGATGAATTCAAAGGGAATAGGATTAAGCGAATACAGCAGCTTGGCTAACCAGGATAGGCTGAGGGTTTGCTATGTGATACAGATAAATGCAAATGAGTATTAAACAGCCAGAGCATAAAAACATAATTGCATCTTATTTCACTCTTCTATTGACTTACGTGTTGAATCATTCTCTTAAATTTTCCAGCCTGTTTGTTCATTTAAGAAGGCTCTTCGGATCACTGCTCATCACACAGACGCAGAGCAAAGACTTAGGGATTTCTGACTCACTGGAAATAGACTGCAGCGTGTGTGTGTGTTTTCGTATATATAGCTTTAAACTGGTTCAGCTTTATTCCAGCAAGTAACAGTCAAGGTCTGGATTTGTAAAATGATGAGATACAGTTGAATGTTGCCTGAATAACACCAACAGGCTCAAAGCTATGCTATCTATCTGGTGAACATACCAGCTACAGTGCTATTATTACAGCTCTTTGGATAGTAAGTCATGCTAAAGAGCTCTATGACATGCAACTGTATATATTGTAGTAAGTGAATGTTCTTATATTGGCTAGAATTTCTTTTATCCATCTATTTCTGAGGTATTAGAGATCTGAAATTTATGACGCATATATATATACATATATGCTCAGTCCTAGGAATGTCATAGAACTACTCACAGAACAGTCTAGGATTTCTGATTTTGCATAGTATTTGACCAACTGAGCCGCTATGAATACCCTGGCTATGAATACTATCAGTGTGCTACAATTTTCTACTTTTTTAGCCATTTGCTTACATTATTTTAGGTGTAAAATTAAACCCCCCAGTTGTTACTAAATTTAATGCTCATTTCCTGAAAAAGTTTTAGTGATAATTATGAGCACAATAATAAAAATAATAAAACTTTATTCTGTCCTCATAAAAAGGTTTTGCATGTACTGATGTTATTTCAGACAGACAGTAGTTCATTCTTCTGTCTTAACTTTTGCTGGGCGAGCTTAAAGATGGCAGGTTTACGAGCTGCTTGGTACAATTGCACATGCAATGTTTTTTTTGTAAATATAAACATGCTGTAAAAAGTTGTGTAATAGATTTTAGAGAAAAGAATAACTCTACCTCATATATCTTGAAAGATGATACATACACAGAATCTCATGATACATGTTTCATACTAATCTTACTACAGAAAATAATGTATATATCTTTTAAGTTTGTTGAGGTAGATCCGTAAATATGGCTGTAAGTCTCCATTGCAAGCAGTAAGAAACTGATTCCTTATCAGCTTCACTGGAGTCAATGAAAAGATTCAGATAAAGCGGCATGCTGCTTTTATCATGAAACAAATGTTTTTGGAGAATGTTTATCTTAAGAGCGAAATCAAGGTTGGTGATCACTCTAATAGGTTGATGATAGCAAAGATGCTGTATGAGAAATATTTTTTAAAAAGGTGTTAACATCAACTGGGACGAATTTCAAATGCGAATAAATACCACTATAAATATTCTAATTCTGCAGTGATATATCATGGAGTAATTAACCCAGGAGAACCATTCTTCTTGGCGGGGAATAATCAGGTTTATAATAAGCACAATCCTCTGGACATTTCATTTCATTCCCTTCCTTTCTTTCCACATGCAAACGCATTTTCTGCATGCAAAGTGTGTATTTATTTGCTTTTTTAGATTAAACTAGCTAGTGTCTCATGGCATACAATGTCTATGTCACATGAGCAACGAAGGCCAAATTAATCAAGAATATGGGTATTTAACATCAGAGTAGCAAAGGTTCTAGACGTATTTCTGCTATGTCACTGAGCACAGAACTACCAGGACCTATAAAGGATTTATTTAATGACTTTGACTACCTTTGACCAGAACACTTAGACCTTTCCAGGAGATAGAAATTTGCATCTCGAAAAACCAGCTCTCAGTTAGTTTGTAGAATTGTTGAAAGAACAAAAGTATCGTAAAGTCATTTGCTGTGCTTAAAAGGCATTCTTTATTACAATTATTATTTGGTTACGAGTTAGTGCTCAGAATGATATTCCATGCCTGAGCTTGACCTACAGAGTCTAAGGATGAAACCTTGATCCAACTGAAATCAGTGAAAACTTTTTACTTACAAGCATATAATTTTACTTCATTTCCTCTAGAACTTATTTTAAATTCAGATTTGGTGGGCTTCAGAGAATTTGGCTCTTTCTACAGAAATGTGTTTGCTTTTAACCTTGCCCAAATCCAGAATATTGACAGTGCAGTTTTAAAATTACAGAGATGCCCAGAAACCAGTCTGCAGTATATTATGCATCCAAATTTAGTATTTCAAACCTAAAACATGTTAAGAAATCAGGCCAGATAATGTTCCTGTAGTTTTTGAAGAATTAAGGTATTTTTCTTAAAAGGCTACACTAGGTACAAAGTTGATTGCTTTTATATACATAGACATATATAAATGTATATATATGGGTGTTTTTGTAGAGTCAAAATGCTTAAAGGTAAGGGCTCGTATAGAGTAAATAGCATGCTTTAAGTAATGTAAATGTGGATATGTGACAAAGTACATACTTTAGTGCACAGGTATGTAATTAGTCTGTACTTGATTATTTTGCCTTATAGAGTTTCAACATATATATATATATGCTTCAGTGTTATGTGTGTGCTTTTTTTCCCTGGTGGAAAATAGTATATATATATATATGTGTTAGCTTCTTTGAAGCTACGTTTGGAAACTTTTATCATAAATGTCAGTTGCATAATTTGGTTCCAATCTATACTTTAGACTAATTACAGGATTTATAGTTACTTGTACATATTAATAAAGCTTTTACATATTAATGATAATTTTGAAGTGGAACTGGATCCCTACCTTTTACTCTTCATGTGTTTCTATTCCTACATATTTTACATGACTAAGGATTAAAACGTCATCTTGACATAATTGTAAGCATAATTTCACTCAACATTTTCTCTCTACTTTTGTGTTTGCGATTAAATTGTTACTTCTCTTTCTCTCTCTCCCTTAGTTACACAGTAAGGATTTTTGAATGTATATTGTCATCTAAGGTAAGCTTTCATATGATTCTTGCATATGAAGCTTATGTCTGTTTACACGTCATACAATGTCTGCCTAGTATGGCATGATTTTCATTATTTCACTTAATGAAAATGTTCTTTATAATTTGTAGCATGATAGTTTTAAGGCATATAAATTCAGATTTTTATAGTAATTTTTTGTTACTGTAACTCCTCTTAGTAGTACATCCCACTACCTTCTAATAATGCACGTTTCAATGGAATTTAACAGTGCATGAGTTAGCATGATTAATTAGCACGAATAAAATGCAAGTAATAAAAGAGCATTTTGCATTTACAGTCAGTTATTTTCATATAGGAATATACCTCTACATAAATGAAATATTTACTCCACAGTTAATTTCATTTACAAATGAATGATCCGTATCACAACTTGCACTACATGAGTTGAAAAGAATGCCAAAAAGCATGCTTTTTTTTTGTCTGTATTGTGCATCTACCTAAGGTCGGAAGCAAACACTTCTGCAATAATGACGGTGTTAAATGAGATAGCGCAGTCTCATTATCACTAGTAACTAATAGCACTTTAATTGGATAATCCTTGTGTTAATAAAGGTTATAAATTCCTAAAATCTGTACTCAGGATAAATGCTGTAAGTATCAGCTCAGTTGCATTTAGTTGAAGCATTCAGAGACACTGGTATCTTCATCCTGGCAATGTACTTTTGCTTTAAACCTTTTGGTGTGTTCCAGAAAAGGCTCAGAAGGTAAGTGCAGTTATTAGTGGGTGGTTTTGCAACTTGCAGAACAGAATACTCATGCAGACTTGTAAAAGGGATAGTAATGGTACATCATAGCTTTCTTACAACAAATGGCACCCTTCACCCTGAGAAAGGGCAGATTCTAATGCTTTTAGCAAAATATTTACCTTTTCCCCACTGTTCCTTCCAAATGTCATTTTATTTCAATGAAATTAACAGAAATAGCCATGTGTTTCGTTTCCATGACATTTTTTTTAATGGCATGAAATTTCACTCCTAATTTGGATTATTTGTAGTAAAATACTGCTTCTACAGCAGTGGGATCTGGGGTGCCCTGGCTGGTGTGTTAGACACTACACACATGTTTTTCTGGGCACTGAAAAGAAATATTTTGTCTTGGATTGCTAAAATTATTAAATGTTCTTCAAAAAATCTTTTGCCTTGTCCCTTTTTCCAGAACACCAAAGAAAACATGGAGTACTTCCAATGGCTTGCTTAAAAGCCCAGGTTTCTATTATAGCGGTGATTTAAAATAGGTTTGGTTCAGCTTTTTACTCACGGTGGCTAAGCCACAGTCATAAAGCACAAAGACCTAAAAGGCTGGCACTTCTGATACCTGTTCGGTGAATATTGACTCCAACCATCATAAAACTGGAAAATGGAAAAAAAATACCCAAACCAACCAAGTTTAGTTTCACAGAGACAGGAAACAAAGTTTTGGCAGGGCTGGAGGAAGCGCTGAATTCAAAAAGCCCCTATTTGTCAGCGGGGCTTGTGAGCAAGGACACTCACTGCTGCAGCTGAGGAAGATGCTGGCCACAAGCGGGGAGTAAGTCTCCCCTGTGGCTCGGTGCAGGACCTCTGCCGTGGTTTAACCCCAGCCGGCAACTAAGCACCACGCAGCCACTCGCTCATTCCCCCTCCCTGCAGTGGGACAGGGGAGAGAGAATTGGGAGGGGAAAAAAAAAAAAAGTAAAACTCCTGGGCTGAGATAAAGGCAGTTTAATAGGACAGAAAAGGAAGGAAAAATACTACTACTACTACTAGTAATAGAATATACAAAAGAAGTGATGCACAATACAGTCGTCCACCACCCGCTGACAAATGCCCAGCCAATCCCTGAGCTGCGGTGCCCCCCCAGCCAACTCCTCCCAGTTTATATACTGGGCATGACATCATATGGTGTGGAATACCCCTTGGGTCAGTTGGGGCCAGCTGTCCTGGCTGTGTCCCCTCCCAGCTCCTTGTGCACTCCGCTGGCAGGGCAGTATGAGAAGCTGAAAAGTCCTTGACTTAGTACAAACACTGCTCAGAAACAACTAAAACATCCGTGTGTCACCAACATTCTTCTCATCCTAAATCCAAAACACAGCACTATACCAGCTACTAAGAGGAAAATTAACTTTATTCCAGCCTAAACCAGGACAACCTCCCACAGCTTTGAGATCACACACCAATAGCTTTAAGCGCCGGGAAAACTCTAGAGCTTTCAGGGAGTAAGCACCTGCACCCAAGGTGATTACATATGGTCTGTTTTTATTCAAAAGTGAATCCAAAATCATTCTTCAGACTTCCCCAGCAGATGAAAGTTTCCACTTTCATCATCTGGAGCCTAAAGGCACCTGTATCTAAAGTCCTGGGTTTTTTTCATATGATTCTTTTACATATGTCATCCCACCTGTTATTTTCAAGCAACATGGTAAATATCTTGCTAAATACTTATAAATCATTATAAAACCCAGCACTAGAATAATTTGAATGTCTCTGCATGTTTTCCACAACTTGTCATAGTCAGGTGTTCTGTACATTGTTCGTAGGCTCAGTTCCACCTCTGACTATACTCCACCCACCCGGATGGAAAACCAGGAGGGTTATTTCAGGTGAAGCTTATCACTGACTATTGCATGGGGTGAGATAAAGGACTGTATAGATCACATCCCAGAAATGAAATTCACCCGGAACAAGAGGACAGGAAAGTTCTGTATGGTACAGAGATTAAATAATGGTTAATTCTCGTGCTGGACTTTTGAACAGGGATGAATTTTATCACATCTCAAAATGGAGTATGCAATAGGGACTGACTAAATCTTTGTTGCTTACACCAGAAAATAAAGGTAAAAAGCTGTTGCTCCAGGGACCTTTGACCTGAAGATTGTCTTATTCCTTGTTTGTAGGTGGGCTTTCGTTCTTCAGACTACTGATGGATGGAGTGCCTCCGCATATCATTGATTCATATATGCGTGAAGTACAGGCAAACAAAACTGAGGGGAAGTGAGAGTCCGTCCAGTGTTTCCTCCCACTGCGCTGGAAATTGGTAGCAGAATTACAGCATTTTAGTTCTTGCAATGACAGAACAAACGTGTGGTTGGGGATTTTCTTTTTTTTTTTCTTTTTTTTTTTTTTTTTGTTTCTTATTTGTTGTTTTGTTTTCCCTACCTGCTCTTACTGAAAAGAAAGAATACGCATGGATTGCTTTGGGGTTGAAATGAAATGAACTGAAGACAACACACGTTTTGTAATGTTCAGCTTTATTTCCTGTTTGATATTGTGTTCTGTTTTTTAATGAGGAAAGAGGAGAAGCTGTGTAATAAACATGAGGAGGCAGTCAGAGTTCGCACTCAGTGGTACAAAGCAGATCTTTCTCAGACTGGAAGTACATGGATTACCCAGTAGCTGTGCAATAAGACCCTTGGAATACATACCTCTGATAACGTATCTTATTCACCTGAGAATTGTTTAGCAGAATATGGTTTTACTGTAACGTAATTAATACATATGTACTTAATGATCATTTAAGCTGAACATATCTTCCTTTAGAAGTTTTGATTTCCTAAATCCAACCCATCAGTCTCTCAACTGAACTGAAATTGTTTTATTTAATGTACAATAAATATGAAGTGTTTAAGATCTACCAAGTTCTTGTTCACTATTTTTTAAAGTTTTTTTCTGTCTCATCTTACCACATTTCTTGTTTAATTTCCACATACTGTAAAGCAGGAACTTGAGCCCGCCACCTGGAGGGGGAAATAGTATCAGCAGTCACCTAACCCAATGGGCTTATACCCTAAGATGCATGACCCAGAATGTCAATGAAGTTAAATGCTATAGGTACATGCAATTTTGTATCTACGTTTTGAATACCAAGGGTGGCAGCTTTCATCACTCTGGATCTGCCCCCGTCCTCATCAATTCATGGAGATCTTGTAGGTATCGTAGCAGGAAAGGGACTCAGACCATATCACTAGTGAGTTTGCCTTAGATAAGGTAAAACGGCTACATTATTTTTCCAACTCTAGTGTCATTAACCTCCAAGTATTTCAGGAGCGGGGGTGATTGTCCGTAAGTCTCCAGCAAACTCTAAAGCACGTGAGACAGAAGGTCACACATAATTCGGCCAGGTTGTTGATTCCCTATTGCCCTGTCATTTATTTACCAGTTCTCACTCTGGCTGTATAGATAGGGTAGGTTATGTGCTTAGTGACTAATGATTGATGTCCAATTACAGTTTATAAAGATAAAGGTCTGCTTAGACCAGTAGTACATTACAAGGCGGTTATTTGAAGTTAGCACATTTTCAAACATCCAGCAGTCAGTAATTATGCAATAATAAAAGAATGCGTTACTATGAACCACTACTGCTGAACGGGTGTTTTTGCAGTTGAATTACCATTTCTTTCACTTTGGGGATCTGAATGCATTTTCTCACTTTGTTCTGTAAATCTTACTCACGCTGTGATCCTTTTTCTTCCTTCTCTCCTTTCTATCTTTGTGATTTCTTCTGTGCTGCCATCTGTGCAAGGAAGCAGTTCTCCATTCCCAGTGATCCTAGACACACCCCCCCCGCCAGTATTTCACCCTGCTCCTGCCAAAATCATTTCTCTCCTACACATTCATTCACACCTATACATTAAAGAAGGCAACACATGTACTAAGAAGAAAATTTCAGAAAGGATTAATAATTTCTCTTTATTCTGTATCTCACCAGTGAATCAGGACTCCCTTCATCTGTTTTGAAGGGCAGAAGGCTGTGGGAAAGGGTCAGTTTGAATTTATGCCATGCAGCATTTAAGCACATGGCCCTCATTTAAAATATTACAAGTCTGTTGAGATATATTACAGTCAGCACCAAAAGCTATAGTTATTTTGAGTTTGTGCTTTTCAGTAAGCCAAAAAGGATGCGCATAGACATCTACACTTTGTATGCAATGATGTTTACAGCTTCAAGCTTATGTATCTATCTGCCTCCTCAGTCTTAATATACCGTACATAACAACCTGGAAGCCAGCATAAATCTCAGCTTCTGTAGGCTCTCTGCCGATGGAATTAGCTAGTCTAATTTCTATCAGATGCCAGCAGTGTTAAAAGACAAGCTGAACTAAGCTACTTTTCACTGTGTGAACGGTAAGCGTTATATTCGGATGCCCTTAATTCTTCCCCAGTTGCGCTGCCCAGCATTTGCCATTGGCTGTCCCTTGGGCTCGAGATGGGCCACACCAACAGGACGTACTGGGTATCAGGCCGTGCGTGGATTCGAGCTGAGTGGGCATTAGTGTGCTATAAATTCATACTCTCGCTAACTGCTGACCAGCCAAGCCTCTGGATTAAAAATTAATTGAAAATTACTTTGAGAGGAATAATAGGATAGGGTGGGATAGGAAAGGGACTTCTAGTAGATCTAAAACATGCTGCAGAACCTTAAATAGAGAATACCATAAGATAAAGTTTTGATTTATGATGATCCCCTAATGGGATTCTCCAGGGATGGTGTTTGATAGATGAAATAAAGTCACCAAACCCACAGAGTTAAGAAAAATGCTAATGAAATCTGCAGTTAATACCAGCTTGGGAGAATAAAGATGTACCAAAGACAACAAAAACTACAGGCAAAACAACCTAGAGAAAATAGAAGCAGCACAGTATCATGTAGTAGAAGATATGTCCCAATGCTCCCAAGAAGAAATTTCTCCAACAGTCAGCTCACATGGAATTTCCGGGAAACTAGTGAACCTGAAAGAGACCTATGAGTAACAGAGGACAGCAAATAAAACCTGGTCATAGGAGATAAAGTAACAGCAAAACACAAAAGCTGCAGGAGAAGTGAAACTAGTTGTGCTTTTATGGCTTACGGTTGTGTTCCCTGATGTCTCACAATATGCGAAACCAGTCTAAGGCTTCAGCTAGTTGCATTATTCATATTACCTGTTTGCTATGTACGCTCTCCATCAACTAGTATGTGCTGAGGTTATAGTTCAGTAGCACCTTTAATAAGGATTCTCTTTTCTGCCCACTTTCACATATCTGGTAGGAATTTAGTATTTTTGAAAGCTCTGCCTTGGTGTTCAGTTTGACTTACACAGGTCAGGGAAAGGTATTACTTGGAATAAGAAGGCAGACCCAAACATGTATACAGATATGGATATACACACAGAGAAAGAAGAATCAAAGTTAATTAAAAAAAGGGGGGGGGCATTATTTTTAAAGAAGCCAGAGGAAAATATTTTGTCTTCTCTTGGCTTGTTCTCCTTGCCCATGAACGGGCATTTGATACATAGTTGTTACTGTGGTATAAATACAGATCCATTCTCAAATTGGAGCTTGATTCTCCAAATTCTCTTTACATGGAGCTTGATTCAGGCATTTTAGTTACCCATTTGCATTGAAAGATCATGGCCAGTGTCAGCCCATTTTTCCCTCATTGAAAACAATCTCACAAATACAAAAAGGGGAAGGAGAAAACTACATGAAAATCTTTTAAAGAACGCTTAAATTGAGATATGCTGTTTATAAGGAAGTCTTTACTAAAAGGCAGAAATTTTTTAAAATATTCCTTTAAAAAAAAGTTTCAAGCTTCCTCTACTTTCTTTTGGGGAAAAAAAAGTATAATATTGCTACCTTTTACAGAGTATTGTGAAGGAAGACTTACTTTATGAATGTCTTTTGCTGCATTTTGAGATTCTGGAGCAAAAGGCATTCTATTTTAAGCACAGTGTACTTACTGTCACTTGATTTTCGTGGCTTGCTTTCCTGACTGACAAGTAAAGCTGCTGCTTTGCTGAAGCAGAGAGCATTTGGAAGCAAAAGTGTATCCTGAATACTGAGGAAGCACTGGAAGTCTAAACACACTGGACTCTAACTTCTATGTTTCTCTTGTTCTATGCCTTGTTGCTGAATACTTTTAAAATTGAAACAAACCTTTCCCCCAGCTCAGTGATAAATTCAGTAGAGAATGTGTTTCTTCCTCTACTCATTTGGCCCTCATTTTCATCACCACTTACCTTCCCCCCGCCCCTTTTTTTTCCTAGCTGTTTTTTTTCCTTCTTCTTTCTAATTGCTTAAGTTTATAATTAGGAATATGGATGCAATACTGGTTCGGTTATAATTCTTAAAAATATAAAAAATGTTTTCCTTTTATTTTCCTCTTGGTATCACAAAGAGCTTGAGCAATCTTTCCATAAATACCAGTACCGTCACGTTCATTGACCACAGCGATGCACAGGTATTAAAAGAAACAGTATTTTACCTTTTTTCAAACCCAGTGATTCCAATGGACGGGCAATATGGCTGGTTGTGAATCTGGCTGTCACACTTGCCTTCTGCCACTCTCTAGTTGGCTGTCATTGACTCTTTCTTTATTACATTATGTATTACCCCCTCCTTTGCTGGCAGTTCCTCTCTTCTCTGTTTGGTCCCTAATACCAACTGCCATATTGTACTGTATTTACTGAGCTGTAACTTAAATCAGCAGACGAATGACATAGCGTTTGGGACACACATACCACGTCAAGTGATTCTGAAACCACCTTTTTGCATGTCAAGCATTCCTGACCGTTGCAGTAGAGAAACCTACTCATTAACATGTTATCAGACAAAGGGAATCGGCTCACTGGGGATAATAGGGAATTGCTCTGTCCAAGCAATTGTTGTCTGGCCAGAAAGCTGCAGCGTCTGGCCCGCAACAGAATAACTTAGAAAAGGACTGTTGTTTCCAAGAAGATGCCATTTGGGTGTATAATACTTGTTAGAGGCTGTCTTTTTGTTTTCTACTTCATCTTTTCATCTTTCATACAGCTGCACAGCGCCCACCTTTCCTTGGCCGCATTCAAAAACCTCATACCTTCCTAGAGCGTCAGTGATACATCTCAAATGCTTCACATGACCAATTCGAATAACCCGACGTGCCACAATTTCCAAAAAGGCGTTATCTGTTTTGAAGCGCCTTCTCTAAGCAGGTCAAGGAGGTGAAGGTGATCGCGCATAACAGAGTCTTCAGGTGCCCCGTAACACCTCAGACCGCCCCGATACGCCGGGGATCACCTCCCCGCACGCACGGCTGCGGCGTCCTGCCGAGGGCAGGGAGGTTTCCTGCTGCCCGAGCTCTTATTTTAATAAGATGAACAAGGCAATTCAGAGGGGAGAGGGGGATTCAACCCACCCCGCCCGCGTCCAGCAGTGACGAGCCGTGGGCGCGTAGGCCCGCCACCTCAGGCCCCGGCAGCGGCCAGGGGCCTGCGGAAAATGGCGGCCAGCAGGCGGGCACCCCCTCGACGACCGGAGGGTTCCCCCCCGCCGCCGGCAGCCGCCACAGCCAGGGCAGCCGGCCTAGAAACGGGAGGGAGGGAGGGAGCCGTGCCCTCGGGCTGAGGAAACCCAACGGCGGGCCGGGGGCGAGGGCTCCCCGCCCCGCGTTCGCTGCCTCAGGGGCGGCGGCGGCCGCTGCCCTCCAGCACAACGGCCGCTGGGCGTCGGCCTCTTCCGCCTCCCGCCGCTGCCCTCAGCTCAGCCCCGCCCCGAGCGGTGGCGGCGGCGGCGGCGGCCTGACCCCGGTCCCGTCCGGTGCGCGGCCGAGCGGCGGCGGCGGCCCCCGCGGCGGCATGGCCGTGCGCTGGGCTCTGCCCACGCCCCTCAGCCCGGCTCAGCTGAAGCGCCTGGAGCAGCACCGCTACAGCGCGGCCGGGCGCTCGCTGTTGGAGCCTTGGCTGCAGCCCTACTGGGCCTGGCTGGTGGAGCGGGTCCCGCTGGGGTTGGCCCCCAACGCCATCACCCTGGGCGGCCTCCTGCTGAACTGCCTGACGGCGCTGCCGCTCATCGCCTGCTGCCCCAGCGCCACCGAGCAGGTACCGGCCCGCCGCCGCCTCCCTCCTCGCCGTGAGAGCCCTTCTCCCGCCTGCCACCGCCTCCTCCCGCCGAGGGCCTCGCCTCAGCCCGGCGGCCCCTACCCCGGCAGCGGGTGCCGCCGGGCGGCCCGGCGCTGGGGGAGACCCCCCCCCCCCCGCCCCGCCTCGCCCCGGTACCTCCTGCCGGCAGCCGGACGGAGCTCTCGGGCCCGTGTCCCGCCGCGGGGGTGCGGTGCCCGGTCACTCCTTCCCGCGGGAGGGAGGGCTAAGGTAGCGCTGCGGGTTTGCCCTGAGAAATCAGGGGAGCGGTGATGCCGGGGGTCACGCTTTGGGGTAGCGGGGGGTCAGGCTGGAGGGGGGTGTTACGGTTGGAATGCCCAAAAGGTTGGGGGGATCCCGTGAAAGGGCGAGTTCCAGCGGGCTCCTCCGCAGTCCTTCGCTGACCAGAGGTCCAGGTGAAAGGGCCGGGGGCTTGGATGGGGCTGTGGAGCCGAGCTGAGACCCTGGAACACGGGAGCCCGGCCTGCTCCGGGGACCGTCGTACCTCCCACGCGTGCGCCTCTGCTCAGGCAGCTTGCTGGGAAGGAGACATAAGCTGTGTCAACTCCCTTCTGGAGAGGAAGGCTGTAACAAGGGCCGCCGGCCAGGAGAGAGGGCGTGGGATGCGCCCAGGAGCGGGGCAGAGCTGGTCACCCCGTGTGGCTGACGCCACTTCGGCACCGCTTAGTTCGGAATGGAGGTTCGGTTGTGCTGCAGGCGTGTTAGCTGACAGTAGCTCAGATGCTTCCCATCCTTGCATGGGAAACGGTTAATTGCTTTAGCTTCTGGAGGGAAAACAGGCTTGTTAACGTGGGCTGATGCTGCTGGCGCCTAAACTGGGTGGCCTACGGTTTCTCTGGCAAGTTAAGGAGTTCTGCTGGAGCTTCCCAGCCTGTTACGGGTGTCCCAGTGCAGAGTCTTCACGGTGGGAAATAGCAGGGGAAAATTGCTTTGTGTAGGTAAAATATCTTGAAGGGTGGCTGTTGTTTTCCTGTGTTCTGGTGGGCTTAAATCCTAACTTAAGGCAGAGGTGGCAGTTGGTTGGGTTTTTTTAATAACTTAGATATACTTTGGTGAGCGTTCTTGTTGACAGAAGAACCCTTCTTTTTCTCTAGTTGCTTTGCCCTTTACGTTAGCAGAGGTGTTTGTGGCAGATGTACCAGGAGGCTGATCCAGATCAAAATTAACTTTGCTTTGGTCTAACCTGATCACTTCCCTGATTTCCATCACCAGGTAGAGGCACTCCGTGGCCTTGCAGGCAATAGGAGAAGGGAGGATAGAGATGGGAGTGAATGGTTGGAAACTGCAGATTGTCTTCTAGTGGCACTTTGAGAATTAACATGCTTGTGGAACTACTACCTTTAGCTTAGTTTGCCAGCTATGTGTCTGGATGTTCATTTTAGCTTCTCTTTGCTATTCAGGCAAAAAAAGGCAGAAAGTAAATTTTAAGTTATTTTTCCCTTGAGGACTCTTGCACAAAAAGAAGAAGGTTGTGTTGCAGACATCCAGGGAATCATTCCTTCCGGGAAAGCTTAGGTTGAGTTTTAGAAACTTTACTATTTTTTTTTAATTGTGGAAGCTGAATTTTATAAGAATCTGGAGTTTGGACTAAACTTCTTGTTCAGATATCTGTATATGCTTTATAAATATGTAGTGTAAAGCCAGACTCCTTATCCTCCTGGGATTTTTTTTTGCCTCTGCGCTGTGAGAATAGCCCTCACTTTCTCTTTCTGCATCACTTAGGACATCGTTATCTGTCTTCTGCTTGTTTAATGACTCAGCTTGTCTTCCACCTAAGATGTCATGGTTCTGGATGGCTTTTTTAAAAATATAAAAATAGCTAAAACTGTTGCAACGCTAATAGGTGTTATATGTACTGTTGTAACATCTACTTTGTACTTTTGACTTGGATGTGTAGGCTGGAAGGGCTAGGGGGAAGGTGGAACTAAAAATGATGTTAAAGGTCATTGAATCACAGGCTGAACTAATAGCATAGTACACTTCAACATCACCTCTCTATACTGCCAAGCCACCTCTTCCACTCATGAACAAGTCTTGATTACCTGATGGACTAACAAGAATGTGTTATATTCTCTTGGTGGCTTGGATAAAATAACAAGCAGGTTTGGGTTTTCGGTGGGATTTTTCTTATGAGTTGGTTTGTGTGGTGGGTTTTTTTTCCCTAACCAGTCTTTAAGTGGGCTGTTTCTATTAGTCCTTTATTGAAAACACTGAAGTCTTGATATTTGTACAAACCACCCGAAACAAGTAAGACTGGTAGCTGAAATCCCTTGGAGCGTAGCTGCTAGCAGATGCCTAGAAAAGAGATCTTTCCCTGATATACCCTTCCAGCTGCCAAAAGACTGTGGTTTAGGGGTTTCTTGACAAGGGATTCTACTCAGGTTACTTGCTAGAACAGCAACTGATGGATCTATTTCTCCACAGACACCCTGCACCTCATGATTTTGCCTTCTGAATTACTTGTTTTGAACCTGTTTGTACTTTCAGATTCCATTATGTCGTATTGCAGTGAATTCCACAATTTAATAATACTTCCCCCTCCGCCAATGCAATTAATGTCTAAAACCATACAATGCTCCCTTGTTCTCCTACTGTGTAGCTGTTATTTCCTTATACACTATTCTTTTTATTTTCATCAGCATGAGTAGCCACTGAAGCCACTTTGTTACTGACTAGCACAATATGTTTTGGCTTTATAAAATATTGTCTGCTTCAGTAATGTCTCCTTGTCTAGTAGAAACATGGGTTGTATCACTGTCTCCTGTAAATGCACATTTCAACGTAAGCCTTCTTGCTTGTAGCTAAGCCATTAGCAGACTGCACCCCTCAAGCACTGTTGTAACTAAAATCCATGTGTGTAGATTTTTTTGTAGAGTGTTTGTCCGGTTTCCTATTCTGTGTAATTTAGGACAGTAATCTATAGAAATAATACCCGGGACTGCTACACCAGGTGTGGTGGTGGGGAGGACACTACCTGCACATTTCATGTTCTGTGGAGGGCTGAAATACCTTCTTCGCTATGACTGCAGGCTGGTTTTTTTTTTTTCTTTTCTTTTCCTTTTTTTAATACTAATTATAAAATATTTAGGAATGAAAAGTTTTACCGACTTGAAGTATGAACAGTGTGTATTTGCTGCATTAGAGTGTAAAAGGAGCACTTCTTAGGTGAGGATTTCCATTTTATCCCCATTTGACAGTGAACTATTTTGCTCTACTGCCAGCTGACTTCTCTGAAGTAGCTACAGTTACTTCATTAGGTCTTGCAGGTGAATCTCTCATACCCTCTCAGTTTCTAGGGAAACTGACATGTTATTTTTTTTAGCTTGCATCAATACCAGGAAGAAAACTGGCTAAACATAATTCTCTGTCTTTTTCAAAGGGAGAAAGGAAACACTGATCCTGCTGCTTTCATGGTTGCTTTTGGAGGGGCCTGGCTTCAGTAATCCTTCAAGCTTAGACACAGGTCTCTCTAAAATAGCATAGGAAGCTAGAATTTTAGGACAGAAGTTCATGCTAACAGTAATAATTACTTTGTATTGAATTTCTATCCATTTAAAAAAAACTCTTTTAGCATTTACAGCAGGATCTAAGCAAAGAGCCCCCCAAACTGATCAGAGCAGATGTCATCCAGTGATAAAGACTTGTCCTGCTTGCTGTCAACTTCATGGGTTCCATCATGTCTCATTTATTTGTTTTTTTTTTAAAGCCTTTGTTCCTGTTGTCTATAATTTCCTGGAGGTTACTGGGAATAGGGGAAGACGGGAAGAGAAGAGCATGAATTATGGATTTGCAGTTTGGGCAGTGATGGCAAAAGGGGCCAGGGGCTCAAGGGTTCTCATGCAGAAAGCAGAGAGAGGGAAGGGAGGCCTGTGGTGGCTAGGTCTGTAGAATTGTTTAAGAAATGGTGCAGTGAATTTATAAAAGCTGATCTTGCTGATCTATGCTGTTTAGAAAGCCATATGTCTAGGGAGACCAAAAAGCAGGGGAGGGTCTAGGTGACTCCAGCTAGCTCTACTATTAACTGTTTGGAGGGAGAGGAACATTGGCTAGGTGCTGTCTCTGCTTCTCTCTCTTTTTAAAAAACTCCCTTAAAAAAAACCCAACACCCCCAACCCACCCCCAAACAAACAAACCCCACCACCACCTCCTTTTAAACTGAAAGAGGGATTGTCTTGAGTTTTTTCCTGTAAGAGGGGAAATGAGGGGAAGATACTGACAGTCATGACATCATGTAAACTGCAAGGGGACAGCTAAGCTTTGTGGGAGAGAGAAGTAGAAGAGAGGGTGAACTGGAACAGCTGGTGTGAGCTGGGGACATGGGGGTGTGAAGGAAGAAGCATTAAGCCCCTGACCTGATAGAGGAAAAGTGTGAAGCACTGACTGGGGTGGGGAATCCAGCCAATACCCATGAGTGAAGAACAGACCACTCAGTAGTGAATGGGAGAAAAAGGTATTTGGCATAAAGTAAGACAGCAAAGGTTCCGAAACCCCGACGCAGAAGGATGGGAGATCTTTCAGAGGGAGCTTGTTGAGGAGAGGAGGATGCTAAAGGAAGGCAAGGAGATCCTGCTGCACATGAAATGCACTTGGGCTATAGTATGATTATTTGATTTTATTTTTTTTTCCCCTCCCTGTCCTCTCCTCATGCTGTAATGAAGGTTTAAACAGGCCCTTCCCTTCTCCTGCTATTAGTATGATTGTACATAGTGCTTTGTGCTGAACAGAAGCGAGGGAAATGATCTGTGCTTGGGGGGAAGAGGGAGGGAGTCCAGTAAAAATGTCTCTCTCTGTTCTGGATCTGGTCCAGAGAGGGACCATGCAAACCAGGGCAAAATTAGTAGCTGTGGATTGAAGAAGTGAGATTATGACTAAATGTGATGAGTAATTAAGGGGGGGATGAATCTTTAAATATTGCAAGATCTTGGGCTGTTGAACCCTCTGGGCTTGAGAGCTTTGCTTGAAATAAGTGGTAAGGGATGTCCTTGGCACATGTAGTCTTTTGCAGCTGTCCATGTTCTTTTGTGGGGTGGAATCACAGAAGCAGAAGAAGAAGGACTGCTGTTCAACCTACACTTTTTCCTGAAGGAGAGGCATGCCACACATACCTGTCAAAGACTATGTGCACATGGTTTTGTTTTGACACCCTCTGGTTCAGTAGATGGCTAGACCTGCTGTACCAAATCTGTGTGTGACAAGATTCTGGGGCTGTATCATCTTTCAGACATCCTTTTTAACTGGAGCAGAGAAGTATCCCCACTCCTTCCCCCTTCCCCCAGGTTTGTGTTCTCTTCTAGTTCCATGAGAATAGCATCTAGCTCTGGCCAAATAATACATTTGCTTGGACAGGATATAACTTTGGGCAGAGATAATAAACACCTCATCAGTGAAAAGCTGATGATTATTGGGAGCCTCCTGACCTTTCTGCTGAGTCTGTCAGCCATGTCAGCATTCTCAGATGCTCCCACTTCTCTAATTTGCAAACTACTTGGGTCCAGCGTGGGAAGCCAGCAGGGGACATCCCTGGATGGAGAGCCAGGCATGTGAGAAGGCAGAGGAGACAGTAGCTGTAGCTGTATTGAGAGGGTGGACAGCAGAGAGAATCTGTGGTTATTAGAGAATTTGGAAACCTCTGTGCACCTTCAGTGATTTAGAAAACTGTATTTTACCGATTGAAGAGCATTCATTTAATCTGCTAAAAGCATAGTTGATTGCAAGTGACCTTTGGTTATTACCACTTTGGGTTAAATTTGAACTGACAGCCTAGGGATGAAAAGCTCCAGATTGTGTTTCTAAGCTCTCTCAGACACCTGTTCCCTTATTCTTACTAGGATCTTCTTCCCTTTTCCGCAACTGTGGGGATATAGATGCATCCGCTACAGGTGTTAATGGATACAGATGATCCTTACTGGGAAGAGGATGAAAACTCTCCCCCTCTTTCCAGATCATCAAGGAGCAGAGCGTTTTAGTTTCGGAGTCTGGGGGGACCGTTGCTTTGATTTGTCCCAGCAAGAGCTAATGCAAACAGACTTGGATCAGCAGTCTTAATGATTATACCTGTACTATAACTTGCAACTTGACAAGAGCCATTGCTTTGTCAAAAAGACCTAACATGAGAAGTTTGAGTTGAAGCTGATTTATTTGTTTATTTTTACACTTAATGTGTTACACTTGTTTTGAGGTAAGGTAAATGTAGACGATGTGACCTCAAACAGGAATTCTTGCATCATGTTCTGTGGGTTATGGAAACTTTCATAAACTAACTACAGTAACTAGCATGCAAGCCTTGTGTTTTGGTTAGAATTGAGGCTGTACTTCATGGAGCTTGCATTTCAAAAGATTGTGATAATACCAAGCATATGGCATACAGAACTATGGCTAATGATTAAAAAAAAAAAGTGCCACAACAGATTTCTGTTCCTGACTGGTGTTTCAATTATGGAAGTGATTCAGTTAAATAAGAAAATGCCCATGCTCTGGCATTTGACTTAATTGGTGATGTGCCCCAGACTGTGGGGGGTGAATGCAGGGTGGGTAAGGAATTTGGCTAGCATATTTAGCACTGGATACAGTCTACTTCTGTCTGTGATTTGGAGAACCTGATGACTTTAAAGGAAACTAAAATCTATTTTAGTTATAGGTAGATGGTTGCAAAAGGAGGGGAGCCTAATGCAACCAAAAAACCAGTGGTGTCCTGGACAGAATTGCCGGGTGTGGCCTGGTTTACTTACCAAAATCCAGGGATTAGCGTGACAAGTTTTGATAGATCTCAAGCCATCATTTCGTAACTAGTAGAAGTATGTCACAGTAAGGACGCCTTGTAAAACGCTGCAGATTACCTTTGTGGCAGTTCACAGTAGTATCGGTGATAAAATTGGAAATGTCTTTAAAATACTACTTTAAAGGACTACAGTGAAACCAGTGGTTTCTCCTAGCCTTTCTGCTCATAATGCTTCATTCATAGGTCTGTGTGAGGAGCTGCCTTGTTTGAGCAGTATCAGTTATTCTCCATACAACAAAGTTATCCTGAATAAGCTGGTATAGGTACTGTGGTAGCTTTAGTATGTGGATTATATCACAAGTGAAATGATCTTAGCTTCAATAGGGGTCCTAACTGTGCTTTTATGTCCTGAAATACCTGAGCAATGGCTGACAACCCTCCGTTTTGGAAAGGTGGAGAGCAAGAACAGGGACTGCCAGGTAGCTGCTGCCTCCCTGCAGAACATCTGACCAAGTGAGCTTGAGCCAGGAGAGGCCCCTGAGTTCTCCGTTCCTCCACATGATCTGCAAACCCGGGGTGGCAGTAGGCATCTCCTGCTGTCCACAGGCTCTGTCCTTCCCCCTTTGTCAGAGGAGAGAAACATTTTCAAAAGTTGGCTAAGAACTCGCTCCCTGGTTTAACCCCATCCCCCAACACAAAATTCCTTTGTTTAACTGTACTAACAAGGGAGAAGAAACCTAAATAATTTTACTAATTCCATTGATAAACATCAAACATATTGCTGCCATCACTTGACCTGGATTTCTGTAGTGTGATCTCTGGGGGGGGGGGGGGGGGGGTGTCTTGGATACCAGCATGTTAAATGTCCATTGGAATGAGAATATCTACTCATCCTGTTTCACCTGCTCAAGGCTTCCAACATGATCTGTGATTACAGTTTTTCTTAGTTTCCTTGGATGAAGGGAAAAGACAGCCTTGCCGGTTTTGAAGAATTTTCTAAGTTTTCTAGATTTCTGTGTCCATACAAATCCAGACTTCTCACCTATAGCTGGAATCCCTAATTCTTTGACTGTCTTTTACTTCAAAGCTGGACACAGCAGCCAACCGTTTGACTTTAAATGGTAGAAATGTTTTGTTAATGAAATTATCCAAATACTGGGTAGCAGAAAAATCATAAATTTGCTGACAATATTGTTTCCATATTAAGAGCACAAAACTAAGCGATAACATATAGTGTATCAGCCAGCCTTGAATACATGAGGAAGTCTTAAATAACAGCAAAAAAGCTGTTCAGAATTGAACCTCCCTTAAGCATGCTGGTTCTTGGGAATGATGTGTGTTTTGATCAGTCTGACTGGAGGCATACCTTTTTTTTTTTTTTTTTCCCCTAACTCAAGTCAGTGAGTATAATGATGATGAGAAAACAGAACGTCTGGAGGAGCAGCTCAACTCATCTGCATTCTTATTGCTGTCTTCTCCTGTCCCTGCCTACGAACTGATGGGCAACTGTTGTTTTTCCTTTTCCCCCCAGCTCTGACACTGGGTTTATACAAGTGTGGACAAATCTCAGTGACCTGAGATTTGATCTGTTGTCTAAATCTCCTTAATAGCCTTTACTGGACTTAGGAAATACATGTAATCACGTTGGTCTGTTTGTGCTGCAGGAGAGGAATTGCAGAGGTGTAGAGCCACAGCAGCTGTCCCTTACCTGGGAGTGGGAAAGGATTCAGCTCTGTGCCTCAGCCTGTGGCCGTTCACTTGTTTAACCTGCAAGTTGCATTTCCAGCATTTATACCTAACTTTGACTCTTTTCGTGAACAGTGTTTCTAAATGTTAAGGATACCACTGGAAACTACTTGAGAAAAAATTTTACCTGTGCTTTGTTCAAAAGGTGTTATAAGTAATTTTTAGTGAAAACTAATTCCTAGACAAAGACATGCTGACTATGCGTGTGAAAATAATGCTTTTGAAAGGTACTACTGTAGGACAGTTCCTTTGAACCTAAGACTGGTGTTAATGTAACTGATTCACAGCTTGTTTTGAAACTCTGATAGTCTATGTTAAGTAGACAGTTGCTCCTTCATATTTAGTGAATTACTTAATTTCTACAAACCCTTGTCCAAAGTGCCTATGTAGTCAATTTTTGTATGTTGGAAAAAATCTCTTTCCCTAAAAGCTGAAGACTTTATTTAGTAAAATGTAATGGGTTTTTATATCTATATGTTGTAAATCATCTAAGCATCTATCACATAAACTGCTGAGAACTTTAGTAAGTGCCTTGCTCGTACTTTCTTTTTTAAAGATTACTTTTATTTTTGTAACATTTTTCAGTACAAAGAATACAAATAATTATAGAAATACTGTGGTTTTAAGGTGGAAAAAAGTCAGTTGATGCAGAAGAGAGGTTAAAGTTTTTTGGGTTGTTTTTTTTGTGGTTTTTTTTTTTTTTTTTAATAAATAGAAGGACCTGTGTTTCACTGGTGTATCTGGAATAGTTCATTATAGTAGTTACTACAATTCATATAGACTAGCACAAGGAATTTGGTTTGTCTATTAACTAACAAATAGCACAATGTAGTATAGTTTTGTGGTGAATAGTATTCTACCTTTAATGAAATAGATGATCAGCTAAGAAATTGGGAACTGCCTAGTGAACTTATATGTGAATCTCTTTCAGGCACCTTTTTGGGCATACATCTTGGGTGCATTAGGACTTTTTATCTACCAGTCTCTGGATGCCATTGATGGGAAGCAAGCCAGAAGAACAAACAGTAGTTCTCCTCTAGGAGAACTCTTTGATCATGGTTGCGACTCTATTTCCACAGGTAGCCTTAACCTACTGTTACCCATCCTAGTTTTAAAAAAGTTACCTGTTTTCAAGAGGAGCTGATTAAGCACAGATTTGTTGAAGTTGGAAAGGACCTCTAGAGATCATCTAGTCCAACCCGCTGCTCAGAGCAGGGTCAGCATGTTCCCTTCTTTTAGGAGAACTTCACCATCTCCTGGTCACTGCAGCCAAGACTGCCCCTGACCTTTGCATCCCTGACCAGTATCAGGGAGGATATTCCAGAAGTACCTCTGGCACATGTTGGGTAACATGTGTTCTGCTCTTAGTCTGCATCTTCACGTACAGTGTTCTTTGAATGACCTAATGGTGAACAAAGAATTCCGTAACAGCATGCTCAGAGATTCTTTGCTATACATAGCCTGTGTTTTCCAGTAGGGTGCAGGTGATTGCCTAATAAAGGATTTTAAGGACCTAAAAGACCGATGCTGGCATGTGAAACCAAGCATTCCGCTTCAGGAGTGAGTTGCCAAAATATCAGTTTGGTAATAGGGCATCCAGCCTGGCACTTAGGAGAAGGATAATTTATATTCCTTAGAAGAATGAGCTTAAAAAAAGTTGATTTGGAGTCCTTAAAAAGTAAGCCTTGCTCAGTTTTACTTTCCATAACTTAGCTGCTGTTGGTGGCAGTGCCTGTACTTCTATAAAATCTTAATGGCTGAAACATTTGCCCTGTGAGCTGGCACATTCTTTATGCCTCACTTCCCAGAGAAGTGCAACTACTAGCTTCTCTGAGCTGGGCTTTTCAGTTGGAGCTGTCAGTGTTGCAAAGAACACGAGATGACAAGGCCTGAAGAAGGGAGAATGACCGCTGTAGGCTAGAAGGCAGTGCCCTCACTTAGAAGAAGAGAGTCCTCTGTTTCGGTGTCTCCTGCCAGGACTGTCCCTGAGGTTAGCTACTCAGTAAAGTATCAGTCATGTCATTACTTTGTTACAGTGATGTAAAATGCCTTGTGATTTTTTTTTATTTCTCTTAACTACCAGCAAAGAGGTTATATGACTAACGTGTTCATTTCTGCTTTTCAGTTTTTGTTGTCCTTGGATCCTGCATAGCAATCCGACTAGGAACAAATCCTGACTGGTTGTTTTTCTGTTGTTTTGTGGGACTGTTCATGTTCTATTCTGCTCACTGGCAGACATATGTATCAGGCATACTAAGGTTTGGAAAGTAAGTAGGTATCTTTAGAAGTACATGTTGCTTAATGTCTGAGAGTGCTAGCTACTTGATTTCCATTTCTTCTTTGTTTTTTCCCTGCTCTCTTTACCTCTCACCTTCTTCCTCATCTCCCTTCCACCCTAGCAGACTTGTGTTTTACCTGTCAAGAATTCTAAAACTCTGCATAATACTGAGTAGAGGACTTGTTCTTTTAGCAGCTGATTTAAGCTGTATGTGCTTTGTGTGCATGTGTTTGGCTCTTTCATCTACGGATTTGTTCTCAAAATCCATACAAGCACTATGCAGGCTCAGGCCAGAGAAATCCTGCCTGCAGTGTAAACATATGCTCTGTGTAGGAGTAGGGACAGGGCAAGCATTTATGGTACCTGCCTTCGTAATCTCCCAGCCACAGAACAGTTTCAGCCCGGGGGACTCTGACCGACATGCATTTTCAGAGAAATTCCCCTGCTAATGGGTTTCCCTTCCATAGACATCTTCAGTCTTCCTTCGAATGAACTCTGCATCCATTGCATCCTTTGGCAAGGCATTCCACAGAGCTATGATCATGCTTGAAGAATTACCCCAGGTTTTGGTGGGGGCCTTTACTTTTAATCTGACTCATACTGGCTTTGATGTCCTTCAGGTTTTGTGTTAGGTCACAGTTCTAGAGATTGCTGTGATGCTGTTCATGACTTTGTAGAAATTTCATCTGTTCTCACTGCAGTGTAGGAGAAGGAGTCATGACATTCACGTAGAAGATAACAATTTCAATTTAACTTCTAATAGCGTGGGGATTGCTGCACCCTCCTGCAGCTGTGGTGGTGCCTGGCCATGGCCTTTTGCTGTTTTTAAACAATGAGCTGCACTTTAGTAACGATTTCTGAAAAGAGGAAAAGATCAGAGACTTCTGTGGCAGCAAAATTGGAAATATGTGATAGATGAAGGCTATTCTCCTGCTAATCCTAGTCACTTGCTATGTCACCTGTGTGTAGTCCTACTTAGCTCTGACCTGCAAGAAGCACATTAGCAAATCTGAGTATCACTGGGCACACAGGCTAGTGATCAGCTATTCTTGCATACTGTTCGACGTCTGTAACAAAAGAAAGCTGTCTCTGTGGTAATGCTAAGAGCTCTTTTTTTTATTTGCTGATAATGCATTTTACCACACAAAATATAACTCTTCTACCTGCCTACCCATCCTACTTTTTTTAAAGGATATTTTGTACTGTAAACAAAAATAGATGCTTTAGAGTGATGGCTGAAATAGGATAATTTCCATACATGACAGTGGACTGCACTGAAGTGATATGGACTATGCCGTGAGCTCTGGGATTTTGCATACATGATTGCTTTTCTGTGCCTTTTGTTCCTGCATAAAATGTGAGAATGATTTCCCTACATCAGGAAGATGCCGAGACTCCTATACCACATAAAAATTTCTTCATTAAAAACTTAATGGCTTCTACCTAAATACAGTGATACTGCATTGTACAAGCAGTTCGGAATGGCCTGGTGTTCCATGCTTACGGTTTGAAGTTAAATAGACACAACTTTTCTCCAAGGTAGCTATTTGTGTGTAGTGAAAACAGGTCAGAGTTTTTTTCAAGGCTCACAATTTTATTTCTTTTAAGCACAGAGGTGAGAGTCTAAATGAAGGCATTAGTATATTGCTCTAAATATGATAATACATAACCCCATGGATGGAAGCTTTCACTGATGCTGTTCCTGAATTAGCAGCATTTGATTTTAGAAGTCAAATGACAGATAAGAGAGTCCTAGCGCTGGTGGTCAGGAAAGATCAGAGCAGCTGGGTACTGTGCCACTGTCAGGTTACGCAGAATACCTACCACACAGTGTATGATTAAAATCTTTGAACTCTGATTTGGACTTTGTTGCAACCAACAGTCTAAGCCTCTGTAAAATTAAGTACTAAACTTCCGCACATGTAATGACTCAACTTCAAGTTCAAGTCTCTTCCTGCCACCAGCAACAGCAAGTGCAGTACAGCTTAGAAATCTAGGTTTTAATAGTACAGAGTGCAAACTCCGCACACTTGCACTTGTACATGGATGCTTTTGGGTGATGTAACCGACAAGTTCAGTGTGCAGCTACAGCAATGACTGGGCAGATGTAACACTTCATCCCTGGTAGAGGGGGGAAAAGCCCAGCAGTTAGTGGAAAAAGCACCACTGTCTTGTTTCCCCCTGCACAGACTTTGTCACTTGACTTCAAGCCAGTCCATGAAACGGGCAGAAGATTAAAAACCTACACTAGGCTAGCAAGCTGAACTGGTTCACAACAGCTAGTACAAGTGAGGGAGTGCAGTGGCGTAAGGAGAGGACTACACATTCCAATGGCTTTGGACAGTGATGAGCACCTCAGCTTGTCTAGTTGCAGCTTAAACTTTGGCTCTTCTAAGACTTAAGAGTCTGAAGCTTGTGATGAAACTTAGCACATTTTATCACTATCTTTCTGATGAAAGAAGAGTTCAATGTTACTGTGATTATCAAGATCAGATAAATGTTTTCCATTAGCCAAGAGTTGATTCCTATGTGTGCAAACAGTTCATGTGCTAAGCAAGTAATAATACATGTTGACTTTGGTCGTAATACAGCAAATTTATTCTAACTGCTTAAGGAAGTGTTGTATTTTAAACATCCATTGTCAGGGCTTGCTGGTAACTTCAGTACAGAGATCAGGTAACTGTCTCAAAACCTTCAGTAGCATAAACAGTACTTAGCTGTGCACTATTTATTTATTTATTTATTTTAAAGCTTTATTGAAAATACCAATTCTTTCTCTTGAGCCTCTTCTTCACTTTTTTTTTAATATATTCAGGTCTTCTCAAAACATTTCATCAATCAAATACAGAAAGAGTTTGGCTATCTTGTCTGAGAATAAAGAAGGTAGAATGCAGAGTCTAGACTTCAGGGGACATTCAAAGCCACCTATTTTAAATTTGTTTTTTTTAATGGAAAAAAGCAAGATATCAATTATATGTCCTCTGAAACAGGACAGATGCTTAGCTATCCACTGACTAAGACCTCAAAATACTGCCCTCATGTTTTGCAGGCTGTACCTGTCAAGTTTTTATGACATGATAGCTTAAAGAAATCCCTTCTGTACCAGCCTGCACAGTCCATACTTCTATATATGCTTTTAATGGAAATGTTTGATTGCATTTACTATAAGCTTGCCTTAAACTTTGTTTTGATACTTACACAGCAACAACTCTGTAAGTTTATACAAAATTCACAAATAGTTAACAATGTATTCATTAAAGATTTTCCCCCATTAGAGTTACATGTAGCTTGCTCTAGATAAGGAGTATAGGTTTAATTTTAAATCTTAACCAAAGATGTGTGCCTCCATATAGAGTATCTTTCTCAGTCAAGGAAAATCATATTCTGTATACATTGAATTAATTTGAAGTACTTTTAAGGAGATAATTTAAAGTCAGTGTTTTTTGATTTTCCTCCCTCACCTGCCTTACAGCAAAAAGACCTTTTCTTTAGCTAAATCTCCCTTTTTTCCCTTCATAGAGTTGATGTAACTGAAGTTCAGATAGCCATAACAATGCTGCTCTTGATATCTGCGTACGGTGGCACAGCAATATGGGACTATAAGGTAAGCATATTAAGTGTTCAGAGTTCCTGTTGAGTATTCCGTTCCTGTTAAGTGTTCACAGTTCCTATGGTATTTGAAGCTATCCTGTGCAGGTACCATCAACACCTACTAGTTGTCTAATGTTCTGTTTTAGCTTATTGTACAAATGTAGGTTATTTTGATGTTGTAGTTGACTTGGGTATAATGGTGTGACTTTGTATACACAAATTTAGAGCTACGTAGAGGAAAAAAGACCCCATCTGCCATATATAAACTTCTGATCTGGATCTAATATTCTGCAGATACTTAAGCTTTAACAAGTAGTTTTTCTTCTAGTTTTCTTTGTTTTGTATATTTTATTGTAAGACATAAATTTCTGTTCAGTTAAATGATTTATAGGATGCTTTATTTTAAAATTTCGAGATTAAATGCTTTAATCTAACAAAATTAGGGGATGAAGTTAGAGGGTTTTTGGTTAAGTAATCCACACTTATGTGCCGATAGAGATGTACTGATTTTTAACACTTCTGTCACAGCTGATGTAAATGTGAATATCTATATTTAAAGAACTGTTTTCTGTCCAAAAGCATTTCCCTATCTCTGGCTTTTATTCTGATCTTTAAAGATGCACTTTATTGGATGGTATCAAAAGTATATTAGACTAAGACCTTCATCCTTTCTAGGGTCTTTACTCAGAAATGTATAGTTCCTCTTGATTGTAGCACAGGGAAGAGCTGAGACCATTCCACGCTATTTGTAACCAATGCAAATGAATCTAAATATAAACCACCAAGTAATTCAAATTAATTCACGAGTTTACTCAGCAATTAAGAACTGTTTAGCTAAATCTGTTTCCTTTCCCCATCTTGCAAGATGCTTTTGTTCTATTATCAAACAGCTTATTTTCATGTTGGAAAATAAAGTAGGTGCATTAGACTTCAATTATGATTTATTTTTCTTCAGTATTAAAATCTGTGGTAGTTATGCTGTATCTCAAAACAATCTATATTCAAAAATATAGTCAATGGTTTCAATTTATTACTGCTTCTTTTTTTTAAATCCTCTGCTGCCTTTGGAAGTTTCCTTGAAACTGCAATTGATTCTGAAAGGTAACTGTTTAATTAAAATTTGTATCTGGAGACTATTCTAAATGCAAAGATACAGCATACAAATAACATGTACCAAAACACAAAGCAGGCAGATGGCGTTTGTGTTTCCTGTGGTTCAGTATTGTGTTACCCAGTGAAATAGAAGGAACTAGCCTTCTCCCCACTCCCGTGCCTTGGTGATGCAGAGTCTGTGTCAAGTTTTTGCTTATGTAGTAAAAATATTTGAAGAACATCGTAAGAATAAACACAGTAAGATCTAGCTGAATTTCAAGACCAGAACTTAAGTACTCAAAAGTTGAGTTTAAACATTACAAAAGAAATTCGTCGTCTCCTTAGTAAGGAAACAAATTCCAAACACTGTCCTCCGAAGCTTGTTCTTGGGAAAGTGAGAGTTTAAATAAAACAATTGTTTAGTAGATATCAGTAGCTTTTAAAACAACTTTTTAAAAAAGGTGTTATCCTTAACTTTTAATATCTTTCTCTTGTTTTTCCTGCTAAGGTCCCTTTGGTGGGCTTAGAACTGAAGTTCTTTGCAGTTTTTGGCATACTGTGCGGAACAGCACTTTCTTTTTTCAATTACTTCCGTGTCATCTTTGGTGGAGGGGTTGGAAAGAATGGATCTACAATAGCAGTAAGTCGCTTTAAAAATCTGAATGAGGTTTGAATAATTTATGCTCATAATTTATTGCATTTCAGACGATCATAAGGGTTTTACCTGTTTAAGCATTTAAGCAGACAAGCAGATGAGTGTTGGATGGCTAAAGCAAAGACTTCATTATCTACCTTCTCTCTGCCTGTTACTGGATTTCTTCTGTCACAGGAACCAGCAATGAATTTTCTTACAAAATTGATTAGCGGTCACTGCAAAGGATGCTAATAGCATTGGCATAATGCTAATGGACTTTCCCTGAGTTTTGACAGCTGGTTTTGTTTAATGGTATTTGCAATACATATAAAATCTGGACCTTACCTCGTGACTGAAGCCTAAGACAAATTTTCTGTCCATTTGTATTTCAGGGAACAAGTGTTCTTTCACCAGGCCTGCACATTGGACTACTTATCACACTGGCCATTATGATCTATAAAAAGTCTACAACTCAGCTGTTTGAAAAACATTCTTGCCTGTATGTCTTGACATTTGGATTTGTGAATGCTAAAATCTCACAGAAGTTGGTGGTAAGTAATCTTGTTTCAGTCCTAAACCTCCTAAAACTAAACTGGTTCTTGGCTTAACGCTTGCTGAATCAGTGGGCACCATGCAAGTTTTCCCATTCTGCTCTGCCACTGTATTACCAGTTTCATTATGGCCAAGACACTGAACTAGACTCAGGCTCCTACAGAGAGATTATATATGACACTGATGTAAACACGTACTTATTGTTGAATGTACTGGTTAGAACTTTCAGCTTTGTTTCACTTACTCCTAGAAATATACTGTCTGTCTTTAACATCGTAACTGTGGTCTCTCGAGCCTTATTAACAGTGCTGTGACTTCTGATTTAATTATCTGAAATAGGAATTTACTTTAATCATTAAAACAAAGAGATAAACTTTTCCATCTTTATCTCTTTGGTAATTAAAAACCTCATCAATGGATTAAAAAAAAATATCTGCCTTACTCTACATATTTGCTAACAACAGTAATCCAGCCAGCTGGTTCCCTGCCCCGCAGCATGACATTTTTCATGTAGAAAACAGGTATTCTACAGACTTTGTTGCTAAACAGGAGTTCACCTAGTGAGCTGCTAACTTGATTCAAGAGAGAGAATGCTGATAAGACTGAACCTTAAGACTGAACTTGAGGCAGTTCATCTATTCTGTCAAACACCTTGGCTCCCTGGCTCGTTCAGAGGACCCCTGCGTCTTTGTAACCAGCAGTCATCGCTGTATGTATGTCAACTCACTCATGGACACTTCTGAGCAAACCATGTTCCCTTGAAGCTTTATGTGTAGCTTTGAGGGTAGTCTGCTCCAGAGGCAAATCTGTAAAGGTAGTGGGGAAAGGATTTGGGGGGTTTAGCTCTCACAGTTTTCTGATACTATTTCAGGAGGCCTTGTCCTTCAGGCACTCCAGGGTGAGCAAACTGCAGTAAAAACTTAAGGCACGAACAAGGTCGGAGGCCCCGTGGAGACATGAGCCAAGGTCTGTGCAGTTTGTGTGGATGTGCAAGAGCTGCTCGATGGGTGCTAACCCTGCATAGCTATTGCACATCATGCCAGATGCGAGCCAGGAATTGCTCCCTGCAGCAGATTCCTTTAGCAGGAGAGATGCATCTTTAGCTTAGAGTGGAAGCCTTTGTCAGCTCTCCTCTGGATGTAAGCCTTTGCGGTTTGTCCTGTCTTTAGACTGGGACACTCACAGGCTTTTCTGTGAATTTTGCTGTTCAGCATAGAGTTGAACGTGATTTATATTATGCTGAGACCACTTTTGTTCACAGGAACCTCTCAGTACTTTAATCATATTTGCCAAGTGTCCACAATGCAGGGAAACAAGGAATGACAGGGTGATTTCTTATGGCAAACTTGGCACCTAGACTACTTTCCTTCTGCCACTTTTGAGCTTCCCAGTATGGACTCTTCATTTGTCCTCTGTTAGGTCTCCAACTTCTTACAAAACCCTTTTTCTGCCTCTCAATTAAAGGTGAGCTTAAGTTGTCTTTAAGAATGCTAAATATGGAAGGATCAAGGTGTGTGTGGGGAAGAGATTCCCTCCCCAGTAATCTTTCTTCTTCTCTTGGTCATTCTGTAAAGCGTCTCTGCGTACATCGCTATCTCTACTAAACACTGAATACAAGTCTTGTCACCTAAGCAGAAGCCTAGTTTCTAGTTAGCTTTTGGCTAAGTAAAGCCAAAATTTTGAAGTTAGACTTGTAAACAACATTTCAAGTGAATAGTATTAATTTTCTGTAATACACTTGCAGAGTCTTACCCTTCAAATACAGCACCAAAAAAATAGAGTGGGGAACACCTGCAAATACCTAAAATGCACTGGTATAGATGTAACATACTACAGAAGGACAGGAACATGTTTATTGTATCAAAAAATACCAACTGATAATTCAAATAGCTGTTACCACTGATTAAAGTGCTATATATTGATTGAATAACCTGGAAAGAGGTGACTCGGTCCTTGGGAAATAAATTGTCAGGGAGCAGCAGGCCCTGAAGCTTTTCTGAAGCCCTTGGCCTGCCTGCTGATTGCTTCCTAAGAACCGGGGACAGCAGGCTGCTCCTGGGTAAGGATGTCATGCCCCTTCGTAACTTAAGGTGGAGGTTATCTGGTGGTTACATTGATCTTGCAGTGGTGCGTTTTTGTCTCTCTCTTTTTTTTTTTTTTCCTTTTTTTTTTTTTTTTCCTTTATCATAGGTGGCTCACATGACAAAAAGTGAAATCTGTCTTCAGGACAGTGCATTTATTGGGCCAGGACTTCTGTTTTTGGACCAGTACTTCAACAGTTTCATTGATGAATATATTGTTCTATGGATAGCATTGGTAAGCATTTTGTTTTATACTTTTCATTTGGAGCATACTTAAAGGAATAGATTGAGAACTGTCCCTGTCACTCTGCTTTGCCATTTCTGACTTGCTCAGATTTCAGCTGTCACTGCGGAGGGAGTGCCAGGATACTGTGTAAACATGTAGTTTGGGAGCCGACTGGCTTTCTTTCCTTGGAACAGAGATGTGAAAGTAAATTTACAGATCTCTCTTGTAATTATGCTTTAGTTCAAGTGATTTGTTTGAAGTTATTCTGCTAACTGCAGACTAACAACCTTTGTTTATCAGACTTTGTACGTGTTTAAAACTGTTTGGTTTTTGGGTTGTGGGTTGGTTTTTTTCCTTCTAAAATAGACCACACTGTATGTTAAAATACTTGCTAAACTTGTCACTTGGACAGATTGATTAAAGTATGGATGAATTTATAGTAGGGACAATTTTAAAAAATATGTGTGGGATTGGTTGTTGTTTTTTTTTTAACCTGTTCTGTTTTGTTCTTTTGAAGTTCATATCCTTGTTTGATATGCTGAGATATGCCACTGGTGTATGCCTACAGATTGCTGCTCATCTTCATATACATGTCTTCAGAATTTCATCTCATCAAGCTCCTGAACAGGTTCAAAACCATAATGACTGATTAAATAGGTCAAGGACAAGAGGAGAAGCAGTTAGGGGAACGCTGAATGAAGCAGCCTCTTTTTGGGGGAAGACAGATAAGTTTTTCAAGAAAATAGTTTTACGAGAAAGCTCACTCTATCTCAGACATTACCAGATGTTAGAATTACTAAATACAAAGTCCTGCAGATTCTATTGTGATCAATACTTTTGAACCAGGACATATTTCCCCTTGTGTTTTAGACATTGTAGCTGTTATTTTATACCATGAATACCATATTTGAAACTTGCCATTTCCTGTTAGGTAACCTTAATTCAGTACTTCTGGTCTGGTGAATGTAGACTTCAAACCAAGGTGCTACTGACCAGAATTCGAAGACAAATTTCACTTTTCCCTAGACCAAGTGATTAATCTTCTAGCATTAGTTTCTAAAGTGTTCTTGGAACTGCTGTGAAGTGGTAGTCGGAGGTATCAATGAATACAGTACTGCATTATTAAGACTGGTAAAATGAGGTACAACTACTTGTTAATCTCTGTTCTGGTATTTCTAAAGAACAAGCTACTGGATCAGTAGGATGAAGGAGGTATAGCTCAGGAAATTTTTCTTCTACTTAAAAATACTGTTATGAGTGCCTTTAGGATCCATGCATTCTCTAGCATCTACAGTTGTAGCTTGTATTTTCTGTCATGGCTGGTTTCTGGTTTTGTCGTCATAATAAGGTTTGCCTCATTTACTCCATTATTATCTAGACTGTAGGTAGTTGTCTACTTCGAGGACACTAACTTTACCTAGCCTAACTTGCATCTGTGAAACTGCACAAGTGAATGACAAAGTTCATTGATAAACTGAAATGACTGTGACTGACTGTGACAATGCAACCCACCCCTATGTAACTCCCTCTGAAGTATGTTTGCTATCGCTGTGATCATCTACCTTATAATCTAATTTGTTCTGTAACTATCACTGTACTTTATCCAAACAAAACTGACAAAACTAAACCCTAATGTATAGTAAAACTCTCCAAAATAGAAACTCAGGCCCACTATCAGCCTTTCTTTGAGAACAGACTCCCTGGCTAACATAATGTGCCTAGTTAAAGGGCTGTTGTTGTCATTAAAGAAAAGCTGAATACAAGTAGCTTATCTCTACAAGCAAATCATGACATGTACAGAAACCCTGTAAGCTTAGGCTCCTTTAAAGAGGTACTATTTGAATATGATTTTTGTAAAAAGCCTGTTGAATGTAAGTAAGTGTCCATTACCACTTTCAGTTGCTGGTACGTAGCTGAGCTGTGAGTTTATAAAGTCCTTCCTGAACTGTACAATAAAGAATGCTATGGTTTGTTTTAAAAATATTACTACTGCAGCTTCCTAGCTATACATTAATTCGAAAAGACTTCCTGAAGTGTTCAAGGAACTTTAAAAGTGGTGCATTGTCTGCTAAATTTGGGGGGAATAAAATGCCATCTACCACACTCCTGCCTAAGAAGGATATACTGATACACTTGAGGGATAACTGTAACGGTTACTGCCAAAGGACTAGCATGCTAAGTGATTAATATAAATTCCAAATGAATCCTACTACACCTGTCTGAGCCTGGGAAAGACACAGCATCTATACATGAACTTAGCCTGAACCCAGGCCATGGATGAATAGAGGAGAAGATGGTAAAGACCATTTCAGTTTGTCTGAATACTGGAAACAATTTAACCACCTGATGAAAAGACATAGGCAACTTTTTTAGAATGAGAAGATTTGGTTCCCCAGAATGCTCTGAAATGTGTCATGTAGTAGTAGGTATAAGTAGTTTTAAGGATATGATTGAGGTATGTTTGTGGATGATTGATAGGAAACGAACGCAGAAATCAGTCAGAAAACCAGAAACATGAGGCAATACTAACAAATAACCTAATATTGAAGATCGGAAACAGAAACTGTTCACTGTATTTCATAGCATCACCTAATCATCCTTAGAGGGCTGAGACTCAGCAGTGCAGTTACAAATTAGCATAGTTACCTGTTACCCACCAGAGGCCTATGTTGCCTCATACATCATTCTAGCAGTGTAACTTCTGTGTTTGCCCCTTCCCTGAGTCTTAGCAAATGCAGAACAAAAAGAGCTCCATACCAGTTGCTTGTTCAACTTCAGTTGCAACCTAATAGCTGAAGTTTCTGTAAGTAAGTTAAGTTAGCTGTCACTAATCTGGCTCCCAGAACTGGAGAACCATCAAATGACTTGATTCTGAATTAAAAACGCTAGTAAGCTGAGGAGAAGAATCTGTATGGACTGGTTTTGAAATCCATTGTTATGAAAACATCACATTTGTGTGTGTGGGTGTGTGGATGTTTTTTGTTTTATCTACTACTGTATTAAATCTAAGCATTAAATATGTTAGGAACTACCTAATTTGTAGAAGTGGATATTAGGCGTAATGGTTTTCTGTAAAAACAAACTGCATGCAAGCTAAGCTGATTGTTTAATTTATGCTGATTTACTGTAATGAGATACATGAAAGACAAATACTTTATCCTTAAAACTTAGGCCTCCCTAAATTGCTAGTCATTTGGAATTGCAAAAAGTAATATTCCATCTCAAAGGCTTGTAATAACTTGTACTAAAAAAATGAGCTAGATGACTTCTAGCAGTGGTTCTACAAGAACTACATACCCAAAAATGCATAGTGTTTAATTATGCTTACTTGAGCAGATGTCATATAAAGCTATGATACTCAGCTCATCGTTCAACTAAAGAAACCTGCTTTTTGGACAAATTACAGCAGTTCATAAATCTCTTACTAGTACAAAGATATTACAAGCCTAGCCTAACAGGACAGTTAAAATTTACTATAATGCACATCATTAAACTATCTTATATGAGCTATGTCATACTCTGTGAACTTTTATAATTGCTGATATGTCAGCAGACTAAATGTTGAAACTATGAAAATCTTAAAGTCTGCAGCTTGTGAAAAATGCTTCTATTTGCACAATGTACCTAAAGGCCTACAGTTATTATGTAAAATCTGGGTAATGCATTTTTCGTTAATTCTGCTCATTGTTACAATTTGGCATTATAAAAAGTGAAACAATTTAAACAGTCTGATGCTACTGGAAGTAAGTATTAAGTAGTTAAAGATTAACTGGACAGACAGTAAATGGTTTGGGGTCCATATCACCCCCCCAAAGTAATAAATTTATTAATATATGTTCTTACAACATTATCAGACACAAGATTAGAACAATCCATGAAAATGCTTAATAGGAACTTTAAAACATTTAAATCTTAACATACTTCTCTATGGCTAATGCCTATACTTGTATCGTGTCACTTAGGTACAAGTTGTTTCTCCATTGAGCCATCAGAATAACATGGACTGAAGAGACTTGCGAACAGTTGCCATCTCCTGCTGTTGCTGTTACAAGAAAAGGAGATAATACTGAACAAATGCCATATTAATCTGATTCCTTTGAGTTAATTAAATGAATGTCAAATGACTTCTATAAAGAATGTTCTATTTTGCATTTAACTAACTTCTTCATAGATCTGACACTTACGGTGTCCATCATAATCTTCTTCTGCAACATTGCCATTTCTTTGCGAAGTTCACTTTGTGCACCAGCTAGAAGATTTTCATTGCTCTTTTCCAGCTCTTCCATGCTCTGAAGTTAAGGATAATCTTAATTCAGAACTGTTCAACGTCAGAGGGTTAATTTAAAACAAACAGACAAACCGTTATTCAGACTACAATTTCATTTTTATAGCAGCAGTGGTCACTGATAAGTCATTAGTTTTGTCACAAACTTGAGAGACAAATCATACAGGACTTGATACTCCAGTCTACATTATTATTTAAACAAACAATATTGACCCTGTGAAACAATACAGACCCTGTGAAGGAAACAGTCCCCTCCACTTAGCATCTGTGAGGTCTCAGCTAGTTATCCTGCATTTCAGTAAAGATAAGAGTTCTGGGGGAAAAGATTAAACAGACATCTGTCAGGAATGATAGGGTCTAAATGTTATGACAACCTTGGAGACTTGAAGTAAGGACTATAAAACCCATTAAATTTCCTTCTTTTTGCACACTTCTCCCCACATAAGCCAAGTAAAGCTTGCTGGTTATCCTCCCTTTTGTATACACAGTTATGCCTAACTCTATGTGTGTAGTTGCATTTTCCTTGACTTGTATTTAGTGAAGCTTATTTGAGGCTTGATTTCTACCTTTTGATCTTCTTTGAGGAGAAAAATCGAAGTAATACTTGGCCTTCTGTTCAGTTCTTCATCTTTGATGAAGACATTTTGGAACAGTTATTATTTATTAATTCTTCTGTAATATCCTCTGTAAATTTCGTCTATCTTAAACTAAGAGTTGCTCTGTTTCAGATTTATTTTTCAAAGCTACCAGACTTGAAAAAAACCCCCATATCATAACTTAAAGAATTTCAAAAAGGGACCAGTTAGAAAATGACTTGAACAGAAACTAAGGTTTATCAGAAACTGACAGACTTGAATCTGCCCCATGTACCAGTATATACTGGGGGCCACACAGCTGGAAAGCAGCTTGGCAGAAAAGGACCTGGGGTCCTGGTGGACACCAAGTTGAACATGAGCCAACAGTGTGCTATTGCAGCAAAGGCAGCTAACAGGCTCCTAGGCTGCATTAGGAGTGTTGCCATCATCAAGAAAGGTGATCTTTCTACTCTACTCAGCACTGGTGAATCCATACCTGGAGTGCTGCGTCTAGTTCCAGACTCCTCACTACAAGAGAGACATGGACATACTGGATAGAGCCCAACAAAGGGCCACAAAGATGAGTAAGGAACAGGAGCATTTCTCTTAGGAGGAAAGGCTGAGAGAGCTGGGATTGTTCAGCTAGAGAAGAGAAGGCTCAGGGGGATCTTGTCTATATACATAAATACCTGAAGAGGGGGTGCACAGAAAATCAAGCCAGGCTCTTGATGTGCCCAGTGACAGGACCAGAGGCAAACTGAAAATACAGGAGGTTCCCTCTGAACATCAGGAAACACTTTTTTACTGTGAGGGTGACTGAGCACTGGAACAGGCTGCCTAGAGAGGCTGTGGAGTCTCCATCCTTGGAGATATTCAAAAGCCATCTGGACATAAGTCCTGGGCAACTGACTCTAGCTAGCCCTGCTGAACCACCTGCTGACCTTCCCACCTCAGCCCTTCAGTGATTCTATGGTATTGTGCCTCTGCATTTATTACAAAACCAATCGTTTAGGGTACTTTCATTTTTCTCAGTTTAGACTTCTAATACCTTACTTTTAGAAAAATAGTGGGGAAGGAAATTCTGGGAATAAAGTGTTTTGTTCTTAAGTGTAAAATGACAGGGAAAGACTGTTTGGTTTTTTTTATGAAAAAGTCAAATTTTTGAGTAGTTGTACTCAACCATTTTTTGATTGCTGTCTAGGTTGTTAGCTACTTTGTTAAAAAAAAAAAATCAAAACACACCACAGTTGATCAGTACTAATCATGTGTTTAAAATACATTATCCCTCTAAGCACTGTCCCAAAAAATGGTGTTTGTAGGGACTCCCAGCAAACACAAAAATTATGCATAAAGCAACAGAAAGTTAAACAGGACTGATTACATAACCATCCAGCTGGGCCTGTTTTCACCATAAATCATGATTTCCATCAGATTCTTCCTGCTGACATTTTAGTGAATGCTTACCTTGAATACCAGGTTACAGAAAAGAAAACACTTTCTACTGAATGTTGCTTAGGAAGAGATGAAGGGAGTTCTAACTGGACAATTTTAAGGGAATTACAATTGATTTTTCTTCAAGTGTCACTTTCCTTACAAGAAGCAGCAATAGCTAGAAAGGTTAATGACAGAAAAAAATTGGCATCTAATTGTCGTTATGGGGGATGCACCTGCCAGCCATAATAAAAGCAGTAGATTGCATCCTAAGATGTATTTTTAATAGATTGTCAAGTTTCCCTTTTTTAAATACATATGAAAAATCTAAGGGAATAATTAAGACAAAATCCTGATGATTTAACTGACCTGTATAATCTTTAAACTGGTACAGAACTGTGTTCTGTTTAGAAAGTATGCTCTGAGGGTTCTGGTTAAATATTTGAAACAGGCAAGCCAATCAGATCCCTGTGAGAACACATTTAACTAAATAATTTATTAAACAGATGCAATATGTATGCATGTATAGAGAGAACAAGCCATGTTCTTAACAAATAAGGGAAAGATACTAACATAAATATTCATGCAAGGCTGTTATTTTCCCTAAATGAACCTTAAATCTCTGTATTTCATAAAAGTTGAATTAATACAGCTTTCTTATGTGATATGATAAGGATCAGCTGCCTTCTAAGAAGAAAATTTACTGTACCTTTAAGAATTGCTCATAGAGTTGCTTAATGGTTTTCAGTCTCTGACTCTGAACTACTCTTGCCTGTTGAAAAACTTTTTGTTGCTGACGAAACATATTCTGAAGCAGAAGCAAAAGAAAAAAATAATCACATTAGTTAACCAAAAGCGCTTGGACAGCAACACTAATGTCATTTATCAGAATGAGAAATTCTGCCCTCAGTGGAAATCTGGGTCATGTAATGTAGATCTCTGCCTGGAGAGTTATCCTTGTTCTTATTAATGAAAGAAAGACTGAAGACTGGATTAAGCCCTGAGTCACCTCCTGAGGTCCCTTCCAACCTGAATTATCCTTATGAGATCATATGAGGATTGCTATCCAACACAGTTCTCAAGGGTATCCCAGGGAAATGTACCGCTTAGGGAAAAGCAAAACTTGCAAATGTGTTGGGAGTACAAATACAGCAACATGATGTGATTACATTCCATTGTATAGCTCCTGTCTCCTTTCAATGATCAAATTCTCATACATTTATTATATACAGGCATATTTTTAAACAATGCATGCTAAAAGACAATTACTTTCCCTTAGTCCTTTGTTCCCTGAACCCAAAGACTATGGATACACAGAAACAGCACACATCTTTCTTCTCTGTAAGTGGTCTTGGCTTTTCTCAAGCCATATGCTGGCTGGCCTAGGGCATCACTTACTGCCATTTATAAACCTGCAATAAAGTTTATAAATGCACCCCTCTTCACTTTAAATTATATCCCCAAACTTAAACATTTACAGTTTGAGAGCCACCCAACTTGAATGAATTTTTTTAATCAACAGGCAAACAATCGTACGTTTGTTTGAACTACATGAAGTGTTTCTACATTTCTTGAGTGTCTGAACAGCAATATTCCCGCCTTGTGAAAATACAATGAAACTCATACCATGCTGGAAACCCACCGCTAGTTTTTCTTCCTGCTCCTCTGCTTTCTGCACATCTACATCCCATTGCTGAAATAAAGTCAGGAACTGCTGGGAGAACTCATGATTGAGCTTCTGCCTATGAACAGACACTAGCCGTAAGTATGACAAATGCTACAAAGAATTACAAGGAAAGCTAAAGTTCAACACGCACATAAAGTAGAATAAAAGGAGCTGGCATAGATAAACAGCCTAGTTTGACATCTGGCCCTAACTGAATACTGTATGTTTTGAAAAACCGAACAGACATATATACACACACACTTTCTGAGTGAATATAGATTATATACATATAAGGAGACAGCACTCATATACAAAACTCAGGTTAAAAAAAAATTACAACTTTTCTTCCTAACAGTGTCAGGTTTTCTGAGATTTACTACATTTTTTCTAACCCAACTACACATCTTGGCTTTAACACAAGGGGTTTATAATGAAAAATTGATTAGCTCATTCATTAGTTCATATGCTCTAGTTTCTCTGTGTAAACTTCAATTTTGTCAATGCAAGTTGCAAATATATATATATATAAAACCAGCAAGACAGTTATAAGTATTGCTGACTTTCAGTTTTTAGCTGTCTCATTTTTAGTTTGTTCTACATGTAGTAACAGATGTAGTAATTAAGTATGCCTTAAGAGGCAAGAGGAATGTTATGTAGGGTGAAAATGATTTACAATGTGAAAATGAAAATTCTTTTTTAATCAGAATGGTATAAAAGTTTTACTGAACATTTTTCAGTTTCAAGTAGAAACATAAAATTCCAACTGAAGTGGAAAAAATAAAAACATTGGTTTAAAAGACAAAGATAACATCAAAGGTAATTTTCCATAAAGATAAAACAAAAGTAAAACCAGCTCTTTAAGGTACCTTGCTCTCAAAATTCCAAATCTTAAGATTCTCCATTCAGAAGAAAAAGCACTGTGCTAAACTTCTACAGTCAATTTAACCAAGTGGACACAACTGGAGGCAGCAGAAACAGCGGACATCAGTAGATACTTAACTAGTAGATATGCTACTTGCTATTTAACTGCAAGAAGATGGACCAACTATCGATGCGATGACACAAAAGGGAATTTGATTTCACAGGTTTGAAAAACAAGAGTAAATGTTACCTTTGCTCCTGCTGTGTTTTCCAAACATGTTCAATCTTCTGGTTACTGGTTTTGAGTGAGGCTTTCGTATACATTTCTAATCTTTTCCTCTTAGCTAACAAAGCCTTGTTAATGTCAGCTAAAAATCAAAGAATATTTAGACATTAAGCATACTGAGATACATTGTGCCTTTTATTAAAAATGCTGAGGAGTTACGCTTTGGAGAAGTGAACGAGGTGTATTCTAATGGAAAGAAGCTAATGTGATCTGGGCTCCTGGCTGCTGTGTTTGGTGTCCCTCAACCTGCTGTTGGCGCTGGTGTGAGTGCTGCTTCCCTAAGCCTCCCGTACACCCTAACCAACACTTGGCCTCTGGAGTTGCAACTGCTTGTTGCCCAGCCCCACCAGCTACTCCAGCATCTGCTTCGAGTCCCTCCTCTCTCAGGGGCCAGACCAAATAGGACCTACCATGATGTGACACAACTTTAGCTTCTTTCATTCTAGGCAAGATGGTAGTGGGTACAGTGTCAGACTAGCTCTGAGCAGACACACACAGTGAACTGAAACTGTCCAGCAGTTTGAACTCAGGGTAGCTGCAGTGCTTCCATTATGTACATTTAAATTGGTTCCTTACACACTGTCATCGTGTGTTCCCCTGCTGATTATTACGGTCCAACGGGCACTTATCTAACATGTCATCTATACAATAAGCACACATACGTGCTTGAAACACTAGAAGCACTATCCAATCAGTTCACACTGCGTATCTTCAAAACATCGTATTTGGACATCTCACAGTCTGTAAATTCTCTATTCAAAGCTAGAGATACCTTGCACAAATCTGAGTACAGACACCTTGGTCTTTTCTCTAGTATCTAATGATGTTTTAGTCACACCATCAAAGCCTCATTAGTTTAGCTGCATGACTGCAGTGCCAGCTCAGTTTCCAGACCTTCAAGGAATTTAGTTATGCTGACACTTTTTTTTCCCTAGAAAAACCACACATTTCAGAGTAATATTCAAATTACATAGATTTTAGAAATAAATTAAAGGTAGTATGTAATTACTACCACTGTGAACATATGGAATGAATGAATGACAAACTATTTTTCATACTTTGGAGAGACTTCATACTTTTTAAAAAGTATTCAGGTTAATATAAGTTAGTATGTTTGTTTCACTTTAATTTACATTTGGAGATCTAACAAACAAGTCACAGCTTAAGGTTAATACAGCAATTTCCTTTCCTTCTCACTGTAGATTTCAGGAAACATCTGTCAAACTTCTCTCTAATTTGCTGAGGCATCTGGCCCTGCTAATGCCAAACCTATTATTTTTGAGCAGACAGCATCCTTTCTCTGATCCATTAATTTTCCTTCCTTCCCTCCTATTTTTGAGTCTTCAATAACAAGCAGTCCTAGCTTCTGAACACTGAAATCCTCCTCCTACCTAGATTGCTAGATCTACAATAGCATTCTAATATGTAACTTAACAGCAAAAAGTCTTAATTCATGGATTAAGGAATTCCTTGAACTCCTCTTTCACCTCAAGATTTACATGCAAGTAATGACTGTGTACAGCATTTTCTTATACAAAAAATGAAAGTATTAATCAGCTATTAAGTATATAATACTGGCATTAAAATGGTTTCCCTTCCTTCCACAGCTTTTTGATGCTTTGTTACACGGTGACATGTATTATACATTCTTTACAAGCGAAATGTGTTTTTTCTCTAACCTGTCCGCTATCTAGTATTCAGCTGGAAATTTAACTCTAAGTAAAGCCATCTGATGATCTGATTATGACTAAACTAAATCCAACTAGGTAACATGTATAAATGTCTCATCGCTAGATGACTGGCATTACTCACCCTCATTCTTTAGCTCTTCTAGATACTTGTATTCTTCCTCCTGACTGCTGAAATTCTCTTTTCTACTGATTGCCTGTTCTCTAGATTTCTGAAGGTGCGGAGTACAGACTACTCTCTAGCTCATTCTGTATCACAACTACAATCTACTTCCAAAATTCCTTGTTTAGAATTATAACTATTTGTTCTATTTAGCTGCTTATATTAACATTTACATGCCCCTAATTTCTTACTCAAGTCTTGCAATCCCCAGTCTCTTCTACGTCACTGCAACAAAAAATTAAGTAAGAACAGCTGAGTCATATTGTCCCTTTTCTCTACAATATAATCACTGCCTCTTAAACTTCTTCTTAATTGGAACTGATAATCAAAAGCACTTGCATCTTTCCCTTTTTCCTTTGTAATTACTTACACTAGTACATCTCACTTTATACGCAGTTTCTCCCTTCTCTTCTTTCTCTTTGCTCTACTTAAATATAACCTTTTTTCTGAAAACTAGCTTTTTTCAGAAATGCTGAAAAACGCTAGAAAGACTGGTAATTCTAAATTTTGAAAGTTATTTTATGGTAAGGAATTACTGCCAATTCTGCAACTTAAACATGAATTGCTTTTTAATTTATTAGAATGTAAACATACCTACCTCCAAATCTTTCCAGCATATTCTGTACTTCACCCCTACAAAATAGTGTTTAAAATTTTTATTTGCCCACTTTCTGACTTCAGAATAAGACCTGTTGTATATGCTTAAAACTAATTTTAATCACGTACCTATCACTTGTAAGCAGTGACAGAGATGCTACTTTTCTACAAGATAAAAAATGACACTCCTTTTCTCCTCCTGTGAGGGGTCTCTTTTATAGACTAATTTTCTTTTTTCAAAAACATTTACTAAAATCTATTAACTTACTCCGCAGTAAAAAGGCAGCATTAGGCATTTAAAAGGTCTTGAGTGAGGGACGATGGTAAATAAAATTGATCATTCCCCATACAAAAAGAAAACACAAAAGGTATTTGCAATATCAAATAAAAACAAGTCCATCACAGCATGACTGGCACAGTAAGAAAAATTCAAGACAAATAATATCAGGGTTGTTTTTACAACACCTTCAAGATGATAACACCAGTGTTTAAGGCAGTGGTACAATAGCTGATAAATCCAAAAAGGGACATGGTGGGTAAAGAAAATGTTTTTCCTGTTTTTATAGCATCTTCTCCACAGGATAGCACTTTCTTTTTTGAAGAGTAAAAGAAGAGGAAAAAAAAGGAAAAAAGGTCTCTTCAACTCAACAGCAATAATCTTGCTAGAAACTATTTCAACATACACTTTTTTATTACGTTTACACTGCCCATAAATATTGAATTTCATGAGAGTTATCTGTAAAGAGAATTTATTTTCCATGCAATAGTTGGATATTTAAAGTACTGTCAATATCTTCAAGCAACTAAGATCAGAGGGAAAAACATTAATGATCAACAATTTAGGATAAAACTTAAATAATATTTTGAAAGAAATGAATTTTAAGAACTCACATAAATAATCTTTTTTTATGCATGTTCAAAAGTATCTACAAAGAAACTGCAGAATTACTAATTTTAAAATGTTACATTTTCTTTTTTTACCTACAACTGCTGTATTATCTGTCACCTGATTTTTGAATCAAGTATTAAAAAAAAAAAAAAAAAACCAACAAAAAATCCCAGGCAAAATAAGCATAATGAATAACTGAAATCGGTTTAAAAAAAAATCCTAACCTTACCCCACATCATCTGGAACGACATGAGTAGTCACCAAAGCTCTCTTCTTTCCATGCTTGTCCATTACCGGTGTTTCGCCTTAATATAAATTTCAAAAAGATTTTAAAAAATATCTTATGTTTTGGGGGGTCATTTGAGTTATTAAAAGTATAATTACTTTTCTGTAATGCCACTTCTCTGAACATGTCTCATGGGTCTCGGTTCCCGTCCATAACACATGCAGCTCCTAAAACTTTGAATCTGGAGTTGACAGATGGTGGTGAATTATTCTGCAAGGCTACATTTGAGCTGGCACTGCCTTGAGTTCCTCTAGACTGGTCTCAACCAGTTTTAGTTTCTCTGTCCAGTACTACAGTTACTCCCAACTCACAATATAACAATCATCAGAAAGGTAAAAATAATCTAAAAATTGAAAAAGCCCAATCTGTAAGAATAAGTACTTAAAATAAGTACTGAAATTGTGTACTTTGAAAGCAAAATCACAAATAGATATTTATATTCTTTCCAAAGAATAAAAATCCTTGGCTGTCAGATTCTATTAATGAAGGGTGGGGGAGGAATTTAGTCTGAATAAATGACGAAGGGGAGAATTTAAGAGAAACAAACCCAGAGATAACTGCTGAAAGACAAAAATACAGAAATGGAGTTACATCAAACTTTACAAAAAACTATCATTTGATGAATGAGAACTCTATTTTTAAACAAAGTCTGCTTTTTTATGACACTCCCTCAAAATTAAACAAGAATCTCTTGGTTGCCTTCTCTTCTTTTTTCCCCAGCTTTCTCTGCTTCTCCCTCTTTCTTTTCTTTGGTTCAGATTCTTCTTGAAGTACTCTTAACCCTGCCAGCGTTATGACTCCAACTACCCTACCCGACGCAGCAATCCATGTAAGCAAGCGGAGCTCTTCTGTTCTATCCTGATCTCACAATGTTATATGCAGCCAGGTGATAGAAGGATATGGCATTAGAATAAGGTAACAAAATCCTACTCTATTAAAGACTCCACCTATAATTTTAAGACATAATAGTGCACTATACAGAGCTACTCTATTGTGTTCTCTTCTCTTACCAATCAAAATTATACAATTGGAGGCTAGTTGTCACAAACATTATGAACCACACTTACTCAAACACTCACTAACACAGAAGCATCTTCATTTCTATTCATAGTCAGAAATATTATAAACTTCATATTTAAAAGTATAAAAAATATCATATAAGCACCTTCTCTAGTATCTTCCTCTGATCCACTCAGCTCTTTTCTTTCCTCCTGAAAGTCATAGGCAGGTATGGCCTGATCTTCCTGTGCTGGTTTACCAGCTTTTCCTCCATGCTTTCTTCCCGATGGTGCCATAATGAGATTTTCTTCCTACTGAAACGGTATGCTGTATTTGTTACCTAACTCCCCACAATATTTTCATGCTTATGTTGAGCTGTTATACACAACCCTGTAACAGTCTCCACCTGTCAGGATATTCAAGCAGTCAAACTGTTTTAGTTCTGAGGTAATCCACAGGATTACCCATCAGTAGTGTTTTTAAGAACAGGGAAAAAAAAAATAAAATACGAGGGCTAATAGGAACATACTTGATTCCGCTGAAAAACAAGGAAGTAAATGATACACTTTCTTAAGGTGCCTGCCTGCTCGGCTTTCATAATATTTATTACGTATTTTGTCATATCCAGTACTGCATTCCCAAAAAGCTATGCCAACATTCTATTTTACAAAATACAGAAATGATAAGCCATAAAGAACAATCTGATTCTACAAGCCATCCCACGCTAGAGAGACAAATATACACACACACGCACGCCATTTTTAAAAATCCTGGGCAACTTTCACTTTCTGAATTATCTTTATTTATAGCTATTATGCTTCTGCACTCTGTAATGTAACTAATGCAGTTTCTGTATTTGTAAACGTTTTATAAATACAGTGCCCTCTTAAAAAACCCCAATATTCGTTTCTTTACTTTAGTAATACTAATTTTTATATATTCTGTGTATTTTTACAAATATTCAAGGAGTAAAACATCTATTTAGAAGGAAAAGAGCATATTTGTAATCATTAAATGCAGGAGTGACAAAATTTTTTCCTTAAAAATCCTTCACAAAATAACTGGATTACTTGGAATACGGAAAGAACACAGAAAAAAATATCAGCGGCAAGTATCCTGTTTTCCAAACTGAACAAGATGTGACTCAGCAGTGGATAAACTTCTCATTCTAGATGCAATTCAACACAGCTAGTAATATCAATAGGTTTTCCACAAGCCAGGGCAAAGATAGATCTGAAAATTAAGTTCACGCACTGAAATTGAGAACTCCAGTAAAGATCTTTTGAATTTCCAGGACTGTGAAGTCCCCCCAACATTAACAGCTGACTCGCACACCTGAGTTTCCCATTTCTGTTTTTTGACTTAGTTGTCCATGGCTATGAAAATACTTTTTCAACCACATATTACATGGGTATACACAACGTGATCACACTAAGCTACAGCTTTTTCTGTGGTTGATGCTTCTCTATGTAGTATGTTTTAGATGTTAGAAGTGTCTTGAAAAACAAAACCAAAACCTCATTAAATTATTAATTGCAAAATCAAAAACTCCTGCATTAAAATTATCCTCAAATGAGAGAAAATTTTCAAAACTCATTCTGCTTTTCAACTACTGTGGCTGTTGAAAACATGATGTAAGGAGGAAAGTACTAGTATGGCATCTGGCTGTGCATGTCTCTGTGCTGCCAAACAAAGCGCTTTGACTTTAAACTGCAAGCACATATTTTATGTCACATACAGGCACTTTTCTTTGTACTGAAAATCAGTATACAAAGCAGAACACCCCAGTCCCTCCATAAACTGTAAAACAATCTTTCCACCTCACAACCTCATACAGCCTTCACCCATTCTGTGTAGCTACCTGCTTCAGCCAATTCAAATATCTTCAATCCGCAGTTGTGCATTTAACAACGATTTTTTCAGAGAAACTCGCCTCCTTTTTTTGCCCTGCCCCAAAAGACATGAAATACACCAGTATTTGTGTGAACTTCCTACATGGGGCTTTTCACTGTGGGGTCTCACCTATTTCCACCTCAGAGCAGCAAGGGAGACAGGCCCACACCACCGCCACAACAGGTTTTGGGGCGAAGCCACTGGGGTATCAAAGGCTGAGGGGCCCCACAGTGTCCTAACCCTGTTCCTTACTCCCTGCCCAAACCCCTTTCATCCCTCTCCCTCTGCCCTGCGATGGCCTCCTCTCCCCTCTCACTGCCTCGCCGCCGCCTCACAGGGAGGGGACCCACCAGCCTCACGGCCTCCCGCAGGCAGAGGGAACACCGCTCCGCCCCAAACCCCTCACCTCCACTCGCACCAGAGCCTCTGCAGCCCTGGCGGCGGACGGGGATGACAGGAGCCGGTCCCGCCTCAGCAGCTCCCGCCCCCGAGGAAACGGCGGGAAGCCGGGCGGGCAGCACAAAAGGGAGGGGGCGCATGCGCACTAACAGGGGCCGTGGGGCCCGCGGGAGCGGTACCTGTGGCGGAGGCCGGGCCCGTCGTGCAGGTTCAGCATTAAACTCGTTTAAACCTCACCTACCTTCATCTATTTTTATTCTTTTTTTTATAGAAATGGCTTAAATTTCTCATTCGGACAACAAAAGGTATGCAAAAGAGGTTGTTCGGGTGGATGTAGGCTGTGGCCAGGAGCTTAGTTGCCACCACAACACTGTTCACATCCTTACCCTGCTTCGCTTGCTTGCTTTTTCCCAGATTTTAGCAGCAATTTTCAGTGAATGCTTCTCAGCAAGTTCATGCTACATCTTTTGGGCTCTTATTGCTGTAGTGAAACAAAATCGTATCAATCTACCTTCAAAAATTTGCTTAAAAATGAATTGCAGTGACAGCTGAGCTACCCAAGTGATCTGTTTGTTTATACATAACTTCAGCAGAAAAACTGCCTTAAAATTTTCACTTGAATCTACCTAATAATATTTTGAAGAGTAAGAAGATATCAAAGCTTTCTTGCATTTCTTGAAACGTCTCATTTTCTGCTAGTCTGAGGTAAACTACTTACTTATCTACATTTCAGCATAATATGTATTGCTAGCATGAAATGTAACCTTAATAATTTAAAATGCTTGCATTTTTACAATGCTCAGAAGTTTGATTCTACTTTGCGAATCCATCCATGCTTCAAATTAATATTAAATTCTTACTGTTGGAAGCTTTTTAAGGGACAAATAAGAACTTATAACATAAGGATGCATACACATTCATGGCTAATTTACCAAAATGGGTGAGTTTTGGTTTACTTTAAAACAGAAACAACAGACAAAACTTTCATCACATTTTAGTTACTTTCAAAGAAAACCAAGTATCTTTCAATACATATGCACATACATTTTGTACATCATCTGATTACAAAAATTAATGCTTTTTTGAATACTGCTAATACAATTAACTGAAGATACACCACCAAAAATTTCAGCTTGAAAAGATTCGGCATCCTTTCCCACATAAGACCACACTATTCTGATGTCTCAGCAAAATAAGAGCCAAATCCTGTTAAATTTGAAAACACCAAAGTTTCATGTCAGTACAAATATTGTTTTCTGAAGTGAAACACTGTCCCATACATTGCTACATTAAAACAGTTTGTTATCCATTCATATAGAGAGGCACTTTTGCTTTTGTATTTACAATGCTTGTAAAATACTATACCTTGGTCATTTTCATTTGATTACAACCCTCTCTTTGTAATCAAGCCAAGGAATAATACCACTGTATTCTTTGGAATATAATACACCAGATATCTTTCAAATAACCATTAGTTGTTCTGTTACTGTGTATTTTATTAGCATACATTTCTTTCAAATCCCAATTAAATACTACAAATAGGGGGATGAATTGTCACTGTTCTTTAAACATCAACATCAATAAATGTATACTAAATCTAAATGACAAGTTACATAATTCTCAATTTTCCCGTAGGGCTAAAAAAAAAAAGCAGCAATGACAGAAATTTGCAAAGTGTTTTGGAATGCAAGATCAAAGACCTGTTAAGCTGATCCCAAACAACTTTGCCTTCCAACATTTTATCTAGTTGGCAACATCCACTGCAATAAATGCAGTTACATTTCTTTAGGTAACCCTTTTTATAAAAAAGGATAACATGGCCATGAACTAACAGTTGTAAAGTAAGATCTGTTGAAAACTGCCTATGTACAGGTTTCCTGCAATTATTTTTTGTGTTGCTTTGCATTGTCACAGCTCCACCAGCTTGTAGATTATGAAGAGTACTGCAGATATTCTAACTGTAGATGCATGATTTTTTTTTCTTCATATCGACGTAGTTAAATGTCAAACCATAAAAGACACTGATGAGAGAGAGATTTTAAATGCTTATCACATCTTGAGGTAGACTGATCTCCAAAATAAAGCTCTTCTACACTTTGATTCGTTCATGACCAACTTCCTTTTGGATCCTTCTCCTTGGAAAAATCTTTCGTTTAAGTGCAATTAGCTGAGGAGAAAAAAAAATACAATATTTAGTACTCTGCTGGGCTAGAGGTGTGCAGCTGGTCAGGCTTTCATTCTAGAAACTGTGAATTACCATGGATGGTAGAGATTTAAGTCAATACTGTCTATTTTTTTCACTGCACAGGAAGAAAGTTACTTACTCATATTCATCTATTAGGTGTGCACATTTCCACTGGACTTCTCAATAACCAGAATACAAGCCGAAAGTCAAAAATACAGTATGCCTATATTCTGATTATTTTAAAGGTAATTTATGTATTTAAATTAATATAACACCAGGCTACATTCAGTTTCTAAAAGATCAACACAAAGCTGGCATCTTAACACAGCATTTATATACCTAGCTGTACTACTGAGTTCAGTACCCCCTTCCGAAACCAAGTTACTAATAGAGGGCGAGTTTTCTAATATATACAAAAGGCTGAAAATCAAGGAAAAGATTCATGCAAAAGTTACAGGTGGGAAGAAAATAATAATCAAAAGCCAACCTTTCAAGAATTACACCCTCTTCATCAGACCACGGAAAGTGTTACTTAAGGCCCCAACCTGCAAAGAATTACCCATATGATTTGTTCCATTGACTCCCTCTAAGTTTAGCAGGATTAATCATGTTCAAGAAAGCCATTTTATGCTTGCAGAAGTGGAGGGGTTTTTTTCCTTTGAGTTGGATTCAAAATCTTTTGCATTCAATAGGAATCTCTGCAATTACTTAGGGATGACATTTAGATAAGGCCTCTAAATAACCTAAGATTCTCTTCAGGACTAGAGTATTGCTATTACTTAAGTTTTCTTCCTCTTAATTTACTTTGCACTTTTACCAATATGTGTGTTAATAGACCAAGAATTTAAAAAAAAAAAATTACTGATTTTGAGCATCCAAATTTAGTGCACTGAGGGACTTGACAGTAACAATGTGCCTGAAAAGGAAATACAACTCTCCTTCCCCCCATAAGACTCTATTTTCAAGGAATCTCAACATGACTTAAAAATTGGAACAACCTCATCATTAGTCATGTAACATCTTTTTATAAAGGAAAAATCCTAGCTACCCTTCAAAACTTATTTAAAAAAATCCATCTTATGTTATCCTGAAGACACACCAATCTATTAATTGTTATAGATATGATAAGAAGATACTAATTTTACCTGTTCAGCAAAAAATGAGATGACTGTAAATACAATAAGTGTTACTAGAACACAATGGGTCCAGAATTTGAGCTTGTCTCTATATGCCCTCCTGCATAAACAAAGAAGGAAACAGGAAAACAGCTTCATATATTACAAATGCAAATATACAAGCTTTATAAAGAGTTTCCATGAAAGGCAAAGGAAGTTTTCTCCAGTACTTAAAGAGTGGCTAGAAAGAGGACAGAGGCTCTCTCTTCACAAAAAGCTATATGGAGGAGACAGGGGGCAACAGGTACAAGTTGGACTGGGAGAGGCTTCATCTTGATATAAAATTTTTATTTTTTACAGTGAGAACAATCATTCATTGTAACAACCTCCCCAGGGATGTGGTGAGGTCCCCTCCACTGGAGGTTTTCAAGATGTAACCAGACAGGGTGCTGGATAATCTCATCTAGGCTCCCTTTCCCACAAAATGTTGGACCAGATGATTTTGAGCTCCCTTCCAACCTGGGCTGTCCTAGGATTCTGTAAAACATTTTGATAAACATGGATTTCCACCAGCACTTCAGTATGCTTTCTTTCACTCACCCTGGTAGAAATCCGCTTTGGCTACAAACAAGTCAAAACAAAGTGTTCTTTTGAAGCTAATGAAGTCTTGATGGATGTCCTCAAAAAGGGAGCCAACAACGTCTACTCCTCCAGCACAAATTTCTACAGCTAAATGCTGAAGTGGGTTTGCCCCCCACTCCCTCTGCCACTGCTACAGCAGGGCTTGCAGCGCTACAATCCACACCTATTCTTGTCACCTACAATCCTTCTGATTCCTTCTACAGTTCCTCTAATATTTTCTCTTTCCTTACCAACAACTATTTCTCATAATTTGCTAATCAGCAACAAAATTACTATACTAGTCTTGACTCATTTTTATCACTGTACCTGCCAACCTTTTGCTCATATTCTCAAATCAACTACCCCAACTTCTGAAGTTGTTATATTTATAAAATGGCAAGAGGTAAACACACACAAAAATTTCACACATTATGTAAAAGTGACACACACATGTATCTTCTGATGATTATCCAGCCGATTATTGCTGACAGATTAAAAAGAAACACTTAGTGAGAAATGTAACAGTTTATATTGCCCCTGTGCAACAAGCATTCCAAACAATGTGGGGTTTTTTGGTTGGGGTTTTTTTTTTTTCCACATTTAAAGAAAGCCAGAAATCCTGAATTAGTTTTTTTAAAAAAAACGCAACTTTTCCTTTGAAGTAAGTTGGGGCCAATCAATGAAATGTTGATGACTATGAGCACCAGCAAAACCCAAATCCTGCAAGCCTCAAATTTTAGTCCATTCAAATCTCTTCACATTATTTTCACTATTAACTCCTTCATGACAACACCAGGGAAAAAAATGGCTTGTACCAATATGCTCTATAATTATATGCTACCGCACTACAACAACTTGAAGAGAACCTGTGTAAACATACCATTCTTGGAGTTCATGCATGTGAAGGAAACGATTCCGATATTCTCTTGGCAGTTCAAACTGGGAAGGTATGGGAAACATTGATTCATAAAAGTCCCTAAGCACAGCTTTCACTGTCTGAGCATCCTTATGATTGTGATCAATATTGTCATTTAGGCAAACAAATTTTCTAGAAAGCAAGAAATCATTGTTAGAATATTTATTTAATAATATAGCAAAGGTATTGGCAAACCAAGAACACACACAGAATCCTTTTAAACAAAATTGATACAATGTCCTTTTAAAACCAAATTGATATATTTGATACTGGTAATCAGTTTCCTTGTTGTTGCATTATTTTAAATTAATTTGATTTTAATTCTAAGAGCACCATAGCAGCCAGCGAGTCAAAACCTCTGAGGAATCCAATGACAAGCCACATTTCTCTCTCTTCTATTTATATAATGCTGCCATCTAATGGGCACTAGCATGCATCACCCCAGAGCCCACCCCTGGATACAGACAGCAGTTAGAGGGCCAGCATTATGATTTGGGTAAGGGTTTTTATAGTTTTAAATAAATTATCATGAGTAAAGTATCTAAAATAACAAAGTGAGCTTCACTGCAGGAGGTAAACATACTAAATTATTAATATTTTACTGCATATGCTGCACTCTTCAGAGAAAGTCAACATAAAAACTATAGAAGATTGTGCAAGAGAAGGCAAAGCTTGGTCCCCAGGCTTTGAGTTACTGAGAACACTATATAAATTGGGCAGGACATGACTTGAATCACAGACTCAAAGTTGAACTTGTATAATCAACCAAAATACAAACAACCACCACCTGGATAGAATTTATATGGAAATCACTGTGACCAAATAAGCATGATCCCAATAATGCCTCTTGCAAAGAGTTATTTCTAAGGTAAGAAACACACAACTGTCTAAGATACTGCAAATTATTTAAACTAAAGCAGCAGCTAGTGTGCTAGACTGCTATGTACCCTCGGTCACTCTGACCTGGTGCCTGACAACAAAAATTCCTTTTCCTATATATGGGCAGGGTTATGTGCTTTATTTATATTGTGAGATACAAGACCCTTACATTTTCCCCAGAGGGAGAAATCGTATCTGGTGACATATGCCTTGTAATTGCTAACCTTTGTAAATAAGTAGTTCTGGTCAGCTGTATTCTCTATAGTATGGTGTGCTCTTTCAAAGAGCAAAGTTCAGACTTCCTACATGAAGCTGGAAATAGGCAGAACTCTAGAGCACGCGAATCGACCTACACAGGGCATTACCACTTTTCCTCAGTTTGTACTGAATCTGGCATAATTGGTAACCTTGCTCTAGACAATTACATGCAGAGGATAAACAGTCATTCAAATTGCTACATCTGAGAATAAAATATACCTCTCCTCTTCAAAGATGAGCAGGCTGTGTCTACGCGATTAAGTAATATGCAAAGCAGCTAGTTATGGCAATTATGTCTACACTATAAGCATTCTGGGAGTCCACGCTGCACTACCCCTGACCTTGTCCCTTGGACTGGCAGCTCATTAGCCCTAGGAATGCAGTAGCTGCACTCCTGGAGCATATATCCCTGTTTATACACACAGCAAACCAAAGCACAGTAAGTGGGAGCGGTGAGGGTATTAACCTCTTTCAAATGGAAAGACTTTTTAAATCCATCCAATAGAAACCAATTCTGACATTCCTTTAGATATTCCAGAATTAATGCACAGATGATTAAGGCTCACTTTTTTCATTAAGGATGCAAAACAAATATTTTAGGCAGATCACTAGGTGAACAATACTTTTAGTTCATCCCAAGAGAGGCACTGAATACCTGTTTTTAGAGACTGTGTATAGTTATTGTTTTATATGCAGGGAAAACATGTCAAAGAGAAAGAAATGGCATGCCTACATGGCCGTGCCAGCTTTCCTTTGCCAACAAGATATGACTGCAGTACTGCACTATACTTTGTTGCAGGAATACAGCTCAAGCAATTGACTCAACCTCACTTCACAAAGCAGCCAACAATCTGGGACTATAATACACTACTGTTCCTTAAGAGAAAAAAAAAAAAGACACCAAACCAAAAGGGTATGGATAGATGGAGTCTCAGGCTAAGTCCATAATAGCATGCCAGTGCATCATGTGAAAATTAGGGAAGATTCAAGACAGATCAGCTCACCTGCCTCGTCTTGCCTGCTGAGGTTCCCAAGACAACAGATTAGACACCCCTACTCAAACACATCCTCATCTAAGGATGCAATCACTCCACAGAATAGGCAGCTCAATTTTAAGTTGCTAGAAGCCCTCAATCCATTAGGCTTACTCATACCACAACCAACACAGTGTCAGGATCAAGTCTGACATCAGCAACCACCCTTCAAAATAAGCAGCCAGTGATTGCAAGCATGAACTTGAACACTGAAGGTGAGAAACTCATGTTTTGTGCCCTGCTTGGGCCTAACAAGGCTTGAAATCACACTTACATTTCAAAAAAAAAAAGTCCTAGCCACCAGATACAAAGAAATTGGGAAAGAAGAGGAAGCAGCTGAGTGAGTTAGGGCACTGCCCACTTTTCTTTTGAACCGGATCATTGTGGAACTGGAATGCAGGAGTTACGTGGCCAGAAGGCACTCTTGTAAGGAGCAGCAATAGATACACACCACCTTCAGCTGCAAAATGTCTCAAGACTAGCATTCCCCTTCCTGAATGAATGACCTAGCAAGTAGTAGAGTGTAAAAGGCAAGTGAAAACCTGCTTTTTATCTACAAATGCAAATAATGGTGTAGCTTTACAGGCAGCTGAGATTACCCAATAGCTTGCTGTGGCCTGCAAGAGGAGGTTTCACTTTCCCTGGCCCAAAGTATCTGGTCCTACTTTCCTCCTTGTTGTTCTTTAACACTTGTCAGACCCCTCCCCTTGAGGCCAAACTCATTATTATTGGCAGAGAACTCTCCAGTTTTCTGAAGACAGAAGCAAGACAAAAGTGTGCCACCAAGAGCAAGGAAGGAGAGCAGACAGGTGGAGGCACTGTCTCACTTCTATAACAGCTAGCTATCAAATTATCTCACCATGTCCTGTCGAACCCCAGTCTTATGCAATGGGCTCAGGACTACAGTTAAAAGTTTCTGCAAAGCAGATTCAGACTTGAACCTCAAATACAGCATCCTTTGCTTTGCAAGGTGGTTGCTGTGAAATGTATTCCAGGACATTTATTTTTGCCATTTCTCTCAGTCATTTCAGAAGCCTAATTCAACACTACAGAGCCTACTCTCAGATTTGGGTATCTAAACCTTTCACCACTGCAGACTGAATAAACAGAGGACTACCTTCCAGCTTTGGATTTTTTCTCACCAAATATCAAAAAAAAAAATTAAAAAAATTAATACCTCTTGCCATGTTGTAACAGAGCATGAAAGCATAATGGATATGCAAAACTGATTTTGTTACAAAAAATCCATCCTTAAGTTTTAAAATAAAATTGCTACATAAAGCAGATCAAAATGATTTTCCTTTAAAACAAAATTGCCTGCAACATAAACTGTATGCCCTCTAGAATGGCAAAAATGAAAGCCTCAAAAATAGCTGAAATTATCTATAACTTTTCAAAGGTTTTAGATACATAAAAATGTAACAAATTAATGAGATAACCCCTAGCATAACAGAGAGAGCACTTACCTTCAGTTAAATAGAAAAAATGAGAAGTACTTTTGGTTAAAATTGGTCTTACCCTGTAACACACAGTGTAGAAATACACAGCAATAAATTATTTTTTCCAACACACAGTTCAAACAGTTGACAAAGAAAATTAAAACCACCTCAAAACTTCATACAAATCAAGAATCACGATACCTGGGATTTTTTCGTATGTCATCCAGCTGACCAACTACATGAGAAACATTTGTGCGAATCATTTTGAAGGCAATTTCCTCTTCTCCCATGATTTCAAACCTTGTTGTTAAAATAAGATTTATACATTAATAAGACAACCTAAAGTCAGGTTCAATAAATGAAATTAATCTTTTATTTAATAGCTTATTTCTAGTCTGACTGACCAACCTTCATTAGAATTTGCCATTTGCTTTCTATCAGTGTATTTACATTTTTCAGCTAACACTTGCACAGAGCCACTTTCCTATAGATTTATTAGTAGCCACCTATAAATGGAATAACTGAATTCTAACAAAATGTATATAAACTCTGAGTTTTGGCATAAAAGTAACAATTGATCTGAGAGTAGATATAACACTTACTATGCAATTTTTTTTTTTTAAACACACACAATTTACAATTGTCATTTGCAATTACACTTCAGACATGAGAAAACATGTTCCTATTTTCCAATCACCAAGCCCAGAAAAATCTTGAAGTAAAATTACAGAAGAGTATATAAAACTACAACCTTAAATACAAATAAAACCTTCCTCACCCACCTAATCAATAACTTGCAAACAAAACAAGGATATGAAATGCAGAAGTATCATATCTCTGAAGGGTATCTTGAATTTGAAAGAGCATTTGACCCCAGTTTAACAGCCTTACTAGAGGTATCACACATTTTTCACCTTTCTTACTTTGATATAAGAAAATACCCTGCCTGCTCCCTGAAGTCTCAACTGAGAACGTACTCCATTTATAAAGCTCACAAAACTAACAACACAATTTTTAGAGTTCAACAGAACAAGAGAGCAGCATACATCCTAATGCTATAAACATATTACTATAAATCAATTTAAGCACAGCAAATCCTTGCCCCCACCCCAACATTTTTCAATCTCATTTGTTGTGTCGGCTTTTCAGTTTTAGCATAAACTCTCCCAGGAAGGGAATTATTTATAAAGCTTACAGCACAACTTGAGGTACTATGAATTAATGTATAATAATGTCCAAAAGCTGCCCTAAGCAGCATCTGTAACCTTCTTTCATTCTACAGTTTTATTTGACTTTGTAGCCACTCCTGGGGCAACTGCATGGTTCAGAGGCTCCCCACCACCCTCCCCTGCCCAACACTGCTGGTGAGGCAATGGACAGGAGACAAAGCTATAAGATCCACACCAGCAAACAGCCTCATTGGCATGCAAATGGTTTGCAGGTTTCAGAGAAGAAAGATCTGAGAGAACCTGATCTCAGGCAGATCTACGCAAATGCAATTACTCAAACCCATGGTCATGATCATGGTTTGTCCTGCCCTTTCCAAAAGGGCGTGGAAACCCTTTTCTTGTCCCTCTCCCTCCCTCCCTGTCACTCCTCTTCCTTGCAGGAAAATTACAAGGTAGTTAGGGCTAAAATGCTTTTTCTCTTCTTTCTTTTTTTTAAGCTTCAGTAGAAGAAAGGATGAAGCAGATTAAAACTTCTAGGTACAGGACAGGCTCTTTCCTCATTTTTATGCTACTTTAACTGCCCTTAATCACTACATATAGTCAATTTGTATAGCCATCTAAACATACTCTGGCTTACTGTTGTACAGCACAAATGAGGATCTGGCCCAAGATGACAAAAGTAGCATGGAAATACTTAAGTCTACTAAACAAGAAACGAAAAAAGCCACACCATTCTGCACAATGAAACATATATAGGTAGATAGCAGTATGTTTCTTCGGTTCCACTGTTAAAATAAATTGAGCTAAAATTTGTTAACATATACATGACCAAAGATTCTATGTGTATATTTATACCTCTTCTTACTGCTTTACAAAACTTAGCTTGGCTTTTCACAGGACTGTAACAACATACCTGTATTTGTTTTTGTCCTTATATGCCTTACGAATTCTGTCAGTCACAGGTTTGCAATTAGTCACTAGGTTTTTTGTTACTGGAGGCTGGAAGAAAACATTGTTTAGATTATAGGTTACTGAAAATTACAGAGTCTGCTATAAAGATGTACTTTGTAGAAAACTTATATTACAGTTAGAAAGGCCTGTATATGCTTACTCTCCTAGAATGAAAAACAACAGTTTCTTGATCAACTGTTGAAGGGGAAAAACAAACAAACAAAAGATACTGGTGCATAACATCAAGATTTTCTATGCATACAAATATTATATGAAAAATACAAGATTATTTTTGGCAAAAACATTGTAACTTCTAGATTTCACCCTCAATAAAATATTCAGAAATTGTAGCTCATTTGACAGCTGTCTTTGACATTCCTCTGGTAGAGGCCACCAGTAACACCAGCCAGGCAAACTCCACAGAACAGCTGATACACACGAGGCCTTATTTCTATCACAAGCTATGTTGAAACAATTCTGGGAAATAAAATCCCTATTCTCAAGGGATATTTCTATGGTAGTAGACTCATTCCAAGAAGTTTAGCTGTTGCAGACAACAGAATTAAAAATAAATTAGGCCTCTGTACTAAACACAAATGCTATTTTGTCACTATTTGAACTGACTGGTAACATTAGTACATTAGGCATTACTGCTTAGATTAGTAATATTTTACTAACTCTCCAAAAAGATTAAAGTAATTTGACATTGTTCCCAACCAATGAGACTTATTTTTAACCCCATCTTAAAACATACTCATGGCAGCCATCCTTTACTACTACTCTTCAAAGTTTTTACTTCACAGAATTTTACAGACTAAACTGAGAGTCATAAAGAGGCAAAATGAAGGCTATACTGGATGTAATGTCCTCAGACTGTGCAGGATTCTCAAATCCACACTTCCATTTCTTCAAATCAGGCTGACAGAATGGCTTTATATAGAACTTTGCTGGAATTCAGACTTAGGGGAAAATATTTTTAAAACCTTGTAAAACAACCTGATAAGAACACAAGGCAGGATAGATGTCTAGAGGGAAGGAAAGGAGAAAAAAAAGAAAAAGAAAAAGAAAAAGAAGAGAAAAAAATAGTCAATGTCCATATACATTTATCTACACGTACATTGTAGATCTATGTACTATGATTTGCAAGTGTTGGGGATCAATAATGCTCTTCTACTACCCAAAAGTTCATTATCTGTACTCATTGAAATTATTTTTGCTTTGATACAGTATTAGTTTGAAGCTATAAAACACCAGGTCATGAATTTAGCAAAGTACAACCACACATCTTTTTCACACGCATAGGTTGATGCAGGAATTAAATTCTCATTGTAGAAGAAATCTAGGTATTACTATCAGATCTAAAGATTCTAGATTCCTAAATTCCAGCAGGCTTTAATGATAATTTAACCACTAAAATAGAAATTAAGGACTTAAATCCTTAAGGAACATCTAGTCCCAAGACCTCCATTTTCACAGAATCACAGAATGGTTTAGGTTGGAAGGGACCTTGGGAGCTCATCTGGTCCAACCCCCCCACTTATGCAGGGCCAGCTGGTGCCAGTTGCTCAGGACTATGTCCAGACAGCTTTTGAATATCTCCAAGGATGGAGACTGTCCACAAACGGACAACCTGCACCAGTGCTTGTCACCCTCACAGAAAAAAGTGTTTCCTGATGTTCAGAGGGAACCTCCTGGGTTTTTGGTTTTTGCCTATTACCTCTTGTCCTCTTACTAGCACCAGTAAGAAAAGGCTGGCTCCATTTTCTTTGTGCCCACCCTTCAGATATTTATATACATTGATGAGATCTTGCCTTGAGACTACTCTTCTCTAGGCTGAACAGTCCCAGCTCTCAGCCTTTCCTCGTAAGAGAAATGCTCCAGCTCCTTAATCACCTTCATGGCCCTTCACTGGACTCCATCCAGTATGTCCATATGTGCCTTGTACTGAGAAGCCTGGAACTGGACACAGCACTCCAGGTGTGGATTCACCAGTGCCAAGAAGAAGGTAAGGCTCACCTCCCTTGACCTGCTGGCAACACTTTGTCTAATGCAGCCCAGGATATCACCTTCTTTGTGGCAAGGGCACAGTGCCGGCTCATGTTCAGCTTGGTGTCCACCCAGACCCCATGTCCTTTTCTGCCAAACTGCTTTCCAGCTGGGTAGCCCCTAGCATAATACTAGTGCATGGGGTTGTTCCTCCCCAGGTGCAGGACTTTGCACTTCTCCTTGCTGAACTTCATGCGGTTCCTGTCAGCCCATCTTTGGATGTTAAAAGGAGTTAGTCTGAAGCCTTCATATTAGGAAGACTTATTCTAAAGATGTCCATCTGATGGTTCGGTGGGTTTTTTTGAATTTTGTTTTGTTTTTAAATACATGGGTTATAATTCAGATAAAGACTTATCTGAAAGTTCTAGTCAGAGAGGTATTGGGCTTACTGTCTTTTTGGATCACAACACTGAGTTTTCCTAACAAGGATGACTTTTTAAATCCCATTCTAAAGTTCAGCTTTTCTCTAAGTTAGGAAGCAGCTTGTAAAATTTTCATTTTATAACACTTACATCATGTACACACAAGTAGAAATTTTTGTAAATACTTTCCTTCTAGAAATCAAACCAGCTTTTCAAGCACAGTAAATACATGCTCAGGAAGGAAACCAAGCATCTTTTAAGACCAATGTTTCTTACCAGATTGGGATCGTAATATGCTTCCTGAGTTGGTGGAATGACATGGATCTGAGTGATGTTGGCAGGAAGAGCTTTAGAGCAATTTATTAGCATTTGTTCTAAACCCGTCAAATCCTAACAGAAAGGGAAGAAAAAAAAAAAAAAGAGATAATCCTGTTTTCTCACTGACATAGTCCTAAAAATCCAGGGTGCACAGACATATTTAATGTTACCCACATAACAAATTTCCAAGGTACTGTTGGAAAAAGACAACTTAATATTCAGCAGACCAGTTGTTGGGACTCCCCTAAAGTAAAGCAAATGCTTAATGTCATTTTGATTTAAAATGAAAAACACACCTTTACTGATGATGTCAGGACAGTACAGAATTCCCAAACCAGCACTGGCATATTAAAATCCCAAATCAAGCAAACAAACAGAAAAGTGAACTGAAAGGACAGGAAAAAGATTTGCTGGTTAAGGTACAGGCCAGGAACACAGTAAAGCAGGGCTGTGTTCCAGCTATGCCAATGATTTTGTGTGCTGTTTCCAGAACAGATTATTTCATTGGTTTGTGCCAATTCCTCTCTGTAAAGCAGAAATAGTACATTTTGTTCTCTACCAACTGTCTCTAAGTTGTACAAAGACTATGTCTCTGTTTATCAGGTTCCTAGAAAAACAGAAGTGTAAGTCTTTGTACATGGTCATAGTATTTACTAGCATGACCTCTTTACTACCCTTTTTTTCAATTCTTTCTTTAGGCCACAAGTTCCTTGCAGCACAAACTGTCTTTTACCATGTGCAAGAACAAGAGTAAGCACAGCAGGATTCCAGTCTTCACAGTGGCTTTTACCCTTGAACATTTTTCTGACAAACTAACACTGCTTGCTTGAACTCAGACACCAGTGACCCATTTTTCTGATGCTGCTAGAACTCAGTTTAATTGTTGACTCCATAGAGCAATGAATGATAAAATAGAACACAACATTATACTCTCCAGGTAAAATTTAAGAATTGCCAAATGTTACAGATGCTATAAGCAAGAATAAAATAAAGATTTGACTCATTTTATTTTAACAGTTTTGGACTTTAAAACTGAAGTTACTCTAAAAGTTATTGGTAAGGAAAGAGTACCTGCAAACTTAATGGTAGTTCATGGATTCTCGTGGCCAACGTACGAATCTCTCGGTCAGACAAAATGCCCGACTGGTCCGTATCAACCTCATCGAAGATCTGAGAAACATTCAGTGGCTGGACTGCACTCATAAGATAGTAGAAATATGAAAAAGCAAACTGCATATCTTCCGAGTGCCGCACTTTGTGAAATGATGTCTTGTCAAACTCCTCAGGAAACCTATATAAGAATGTAAACTACATGTACTCCAGTTTCTTAAAGTAAAACGTTCCTTACCAAAACCCAAATTCTCATCTAGAATTTTAAAAGGTCCTCAAACGTCTCCTTATTTTAGCACAACTATCATGTTGTAATAAATTCCCTATTTCCTTTTTCAAAATATAATTTTAATGAGTAGCCATCAACACATTGGAAATAGCTATAGCAAAGCATCTACAGAAAGACAGAATTACCTACAGTTTTACATTATTCAAAGACATACTCACATATCCTGTAGCTCTTGCATAACAGTGCGGTCAATCATGTGAGGCATATGAGCAGGGACTTTCCGAGATGTAAATCCAAATTTGCTGTTTAAAAGCTTATTTACATATCGAAGGGAATCAGCAAATGTATCTTTCAGCTGCCTTCCAAGATGTTTACCATCAGTAAAGTATGACATCTGTTTGAGTAATGACTCTTCTTCCTAAACAGCAGGACAGGCACAAATCAAGGTTACATTACCAAAAAGACCAAAACCATTAAACGCACAGGAAAAACGACATTTCAGCCAGCTGCCAACTCTTTCCAATATTTGAAAATGGGAAGAGAAGTTTTGAATATTTTTCTTCATATTGCTTAGTTCTGTCTTTAAAGAGAAAAGATAAAGGGTAACCTTTTCCTTAAAATTTTCATACTTTGAGGATTAGTCTATAAAAAACTTCCTTAATATTTGTGCTCCGACACCTCCCCCACACACTAAAGTTCCTGTTTGCTATCAGATTTATTTGTAATATTGCCTTGGTTTTTGCTGATGATTCATCCATTTTTGATAAACTGAAGTCTTGTGACTATAAAGATTCCTTACACAAAATCCAATCTCAGATGAACAGAAAGAGACAGTCTTTTAAAAACATAGCCCATTTGCTATTTGGATTAGTGCAAAGCAGTTGCTACCAACTGAAGCATAGTCTCCATCTTCTCTTCTAGAGGTTTTCAAAACTGCCAGAATGCTTTTGGCTGGAAGCAGAAGCAGCTTCCTACACATGTTCTTGACATGGTCTGGATATTCAGCCTTGTTGGCAGACTTTCAATTTAACTTTTAGAACCCAAGTATTTACCATTATACATATTTTTTGCATTTTTTTTTAATAAACTGGATCCATATTTGCACAAATGCAATCGAAACAAAATTTAAGCTTTCTGTTGTAGTACTATGTATGCCTGAACAATAGCACTGTGCCAACATACAGTGAATAGAAACCAAACCTGACAAAAAAAAAAAAGGCAGTAAAAAGGGAACAGAAATGGCTATTCAGCTTTTACCACCTAGCTAAGAGAGGCCCAAATCATAAACAAATTAGATTTTATGTGAAAAGTCAAAAGGAGCTTTCAAAAAAACCTCAGAATTTGCCTCAAAGACAAGACACGTTCCAAATGTCTATATCATATTAACAGTATTCCACTATATGCAGAAAAATGCAACTATTCCAATAAGCAATGACATTAAGATACTCACATCAAGAAGGTCCTGGAAATACTTCTTTTTCTCCCATGGCAAAAAGCCTTGGTAAATTCCAGCATAAAACTGTAATTTTCTTCCCCCTAGCCCCTCCCTTGCATTTGTATCCACCTGCACATGCCCTTTTCCTCCTTCCATTCCCTGTGCATCTTCTCCAGTATCTAAATTCCCAGTATGTTTTGATTTCTGGGTTTCCCTTAATATCAGTGCATTCAATACTTTTTCTCGAGTTTCATTTTTATTTTCCATGCTCTGGGTGGGAAATGTGGATTTAGGCTTTACTTTATAAATAGGTTCATTTACGTTCATTGTCACAACAGTCCCCTTTGTTCCCGTAAGCCTTGAAGGAACTTCTTCACTTGCTTTTATTGTTTTTATCTTGCCATCGTTTACATCTTTGTAAGGCTTCTGCCAGCTGGTATGGTTCTTCTGATCTTCTGAACGATTATGCACACCCTTCTTTTCCAGGCCTATAATACTTTTTATCGTAGTTAAGAGCTGGAAAGGTCTCAGGAGAGCAGCCTTGGATAGGTTAAATCCTTTCTGAGTGATATCACCATTTAGTAGTTTTAAGTCCAGGTTCTGCAGTGCTAGCTGAACATCTTCAGGAAGGAGAGACACGTTTACTGATGGTATTATCACTTCATGTAGACTCTCTTTTGTGCCATTTCGACGTCTCCTTACTCTTGGAAAGCGTTTTTCTTCAGGAATATCCTCAAATATCATTTCAGCTTCTGGTACTGAAGTTATAGTTTTAAAATCGGATTTGGATTTTTGCGTGGAAGTTGTATTCAGTTTTGGTTCCTCTCTAGTATCAGCTTCAACAGCTACTTGCATTTTAAACTCTTCATCATTTTTATTTAGAAACGTAAGGTTAAAATAGATCACAGTTGCATTCATGCCACTATGCATTATGAGGTGGATAGTCTTCCATTTGTTAGCAACTGAAGCATGTCGGATAATTGGATTATCACTATATGAACCCTCAATTCCTTTCTTGGCTATTTCACTGAAGCTGAAGTAGGGCAGACATTCACCTTTGGGAATAACATAGTAGGTCTGATTAAGCTGAAGCGTCACCTTGTACATCTCTTCAAAGTGATCTGGAAAAAAACCCAAGACACAAACCAAATTTCTGTCAATTTGCAGTGTGACACTTATCTTTCAGTCTTTTTTAATTGTAATATGCCCAGCTAGATTCACTATATTAGCAAGAAGACAGCTTTGTGAAAGAACACTTACTGTAGCTCCCAGTTCTTGCTCACCTATCTTTAATAATGAATGACTAGAGCATACTCAGATATATAAAGCTGCCAGACATTCCAATGGTAACTCTAAAAGCCAGTATAATTTATCACTCTTTCAGTCTCTACCTGAAGAGCCTAAGTGGCTTGTTATCACATGTCGCTTAAAATTATGTATCAGTCATAAGTAACATGACCATACTACATTTTTGCCACATTTTAGTAGATTAATGTTACAAGAATTGGATTTCACTGCTACACTGCATCTTGATTTGAGACTGCCAAAACCAGATAGGCTGAATTGAGCTTCTCCCTCCCACAGCAGAAGACAGTTATCTGTCTACTCTCGCATGAACAAAATCTCACTGCCAGCAACAGAATAGCCATAACACACTCGTCTGAGCTGAGATGCTGGGGAGAGTCCACTCTTTCAAACAGGCCAATTTCTTTCATTTCTGTTCCCCTACCTATACCAGACAGCATTCTCAATCACTTCATTCCTGATAGTCTTTGATATCAAAATAAACTTCAGACAACTTCAGGTGACTGAAAGTACCCTTTGGCAAGAGCCCAGAGCCAGGCTTGAACTCACACTGTCAGCATCAGAGAGGTCCTTTAATTTTTTTAACCACTACGAGCATCATCAAGTCAGCTGTCCTTACTCAGGTAAAGACTGTTTGCATAGCTGAAATGTAATTTCTCCATTTAAAACGTAAGCCTCTTGGGGCAAGGAGTTTGATGCTTGCTGCTCTGTAAAGTATCAAGCACCCCACCCATACTTGGTCCATAATGGTTTTATTTAATAAAGCAGCATATAATATTGATTCAGGTTTGGATTAGTGAATACAAGAAGCATCTGACTTTTTTCTTCAGCTGCTAGCTGCTCTTTTCCACAACTCTGTACAGTACATCTTAGCCCAATCTGAGAGTAAAGACAAGCCAAAAAGTCAGGCAATTAAAGAGAATTCCTATAGAAAGTTATCAGCGATGTATTTTACGTACCCTGGCCACAGTCACCAGCATCAAATCCACAGGAAAGGACATTGCAGGCCTGATCACAGAATTTGTCTGCTAGCCAGGAATTAGCACAGCCTTGGTTACAGTATGAAACACCACTTATTCCTGCACCAAATTGCCATGGTGGTCCATTCCCGATACCTCCAACTGCACCTCCACCAGCAACATAGCGACTACCTCCACTGTTACCTACAGGGAAAGAAAAGAAAAACAAAAAAACCCAGTCATTTGAAATCCTTATTTCCAAGTAAAGGCACATTTTAAGCCACAGTATTAAAGCTAGACTGAAGAGTCAACAGTCTTACTTATCACCACTGAAATTAAAATGGGGCAAATGCTTAATAGACCTCTATGAGTTACTGTAAAATAATCTATAGTGTGCACAGTCTCACTGTTGAAGTTTAGGAACTGACTTAAAATTGCAAAAAAACCCCCTCCAACATATTTTGTCTTAACTTCAAAAAAGACAGGCAGAAAACTGATTTACTACTTCTCGTGCTTGCAGTCTTGACTTTACAGCCTCCTAGAGTGATATCACTTCCTCAATCCAAAAGCACCACTTCATTTTCGTACCCTAGAGTCCTGAAAATTCAATTTAGAAACTCATGGTGCAGCTCCACAGTCCTGTTGTTATTTGGGTTCTGAGTCCAAATAATACATAATACTGTACTACTACTAATAATAATAATTTGAATTTCAAAAAACTTCCTTTCAAGCTAGTCAGATTTGGTACCCAAAGAAAGATGTTCCAATGCCCTACTATTTGCTGTCATTTTCCATAGAAATTTGTAGTTTGCAAGAAATAAGGTTTTCATCTGTAAGCCAACTTTTTTACTATTATTAAAGGAGGTAAATTTTGTAGTTATAGGAGAATGACAAATTACAGAATTATTTTTATAAGAGAAAACAATAGTTCACTTTTTCTAAATTTAACACTGCTGTCTTACCAATGCAATCACCTCCATCCCAATCACATGCTGAGTTATTACAGGCTTTATCGCAGTAACCGTCTTTAATCCACGAGCCAGGACATCCCTCAGCACAGTTTGGCACAGGCCAAGTCAAGTAAACCTGGAACAACATTACAGTCTGAGACAAGGACTGGCAAAGAGAAGTCAACTGAGCTTGTTTCTTGGAACAGAGACACTTAAAATAATGCCTCCCAGCGTATAGTGCCTTAAGTATTCACAAAGCTTTACAAACAGCATTTAAACCCTATCACCTGTGAAGTAAATGTTATCCCTTCAAACAGAAGAAAGAACTGAAGAATTTCCAAGGCCATACAACAAGGCAGCAACAGCCAGAAATAGAAAGCAGGACTTCCCAAATCTACTTCTGCAAAACATATTCCAATGAAAATTAATATTTTATCTTTTATCAGATAAGAAGGGGGAACTTGAACTCTGAAATAGCTCTGCAGTTCACTTGTTCTCCTGACTCAAAATGTTGCTTCATTACTAACCAGTCATGAGATAAGCAGCACATGTTGAACATAATCCCTGAAGCATCTGATTGATTCTCTATGACTTAAATAATTCTAAGAATTGCCAAGACAAAAAAAAGTGTGGGGGTGTGTGTACTTTAAACTGGGGAGGCATTAAAAACCACACACATTTTCCTTTAGGCCTTATTGTTTCAAGATTTTAGCAGCACATTTCCTACTGAAACACCTGCTGATCAGGTTATCACAAACAACGCTGCACCTAACCTGACTTTATCATCATAACTGCAAAGAATAACTGAAGAACAATACAAACGCACTAACAGTATGATTTTGCAATTACATGCTTACATCCTTAAGATTTAAAACAACTAAAAGCCTCCTAACATCCTCAAGTACTGAAACAGTAATTTTGGGGTGGTTTAATTTTGTACAATGCTTCTGTGTGTGTGAACAAGTGTGCACATCCGCCTGCATGAATTGTTTAATTTGGTGGTCTCTAGTGTCTTCTGTGCTTACTGCTTTAATATAAATAACAATTATAAATCTTAATTTTTTCCTCCATGTCACTGTTATAGATCCATCTCATGGATGGAAACTCTGCTGGCAACTAGAGTCTTTATGTATGACTATTGCTGTTTCCTTTCCTTGCTTAACCCCAGTTGTTGATAATAGGCCTGCTGAAAGACTAAATCACTTTGCATGTACATGAACACGCAACAACAAATCTTTTAGCAAATAATTTTATATATATGATTATATAGAGAGATTGGGCAAAGATACTATGGGTGTCTGGAACAGAGGTAATTAATGGTAAATGTAAATATTAGACCAATTTGAATGTCATCTAACCTCAGCATTACCACGGAAGAACTGATTCTGTTTTGTTTTGAATACTTCCCACAAAACAAAAAGAATTTACAAGGGAGGAAAGACTGACAGCTGCCAACCACCACATCAGTCTTACCAGTGCTCCAACAGAAAGTGGGAGAATTAGAGAACAACACTGAAACTAAAGCATGAAGCCTGACAGAGGAACCATTATACCACCAGAAACCTGTGAGTGAATATGAAAAAAAGTAATTCTGCAACACAAACATCAACACAGCACACATACGAAAAAAAAAAGACAGAGCCCTCTCCACCCTGCACCTTTGCTAACAATTGTCTAGTTAAGAATAATGAACCTTTAGAAGTAAAAGGGGGAACGGGGAGCAAAGGGAAATCTTCTTGTATCTGTTCTTCCTTTCAAAGTAGTATATCTTTGATTTTTATTATATTAGCATAGAAAAGTTTTACATCTATTTCTGGTAAAAAATCCTTTCATAATGGCTTACCTTTTGACCTTTAGAGTGACTGTAGAAATCATCAGGCCAAACATCCTTCCCAAACATAACATCATCATTGAGATAGATAAACTTCTGAGAGAGGCCACTGATACGATGAATGTGACTTTCAATAGCTGGTGAACTGAAGGTAGGCAAGTGACTCACATTCTGAAATATTTCCTAAAACAAAAAAGCCCCAACAACCCAAAACAGTTTCAGAAGGCAAAAATAAATAAAAAAACCAAAACCATATCTGGTGTGCCTGACCTTTTATATTTGATACTTATCTACTAAAAAAAAGTTTTATCAAGAACAAGGAGAGACACGAAAGACAAAAAAGTGAAAATATTGTAGCAAAAAAGAAAAACTTCACTATCTCATTTTCCCCACACAAAACCATTTTCAAGTCTTCTGCTTAACTAAGAAACTGCACCTGGTTCAACGCAAAGTCAAACTCCTGTTTCACTGGGTACTGGATCAGGCCCAGTGTACACATATTTATACTTCTCATGCAGTACAGGCTGCACAAAATTTCAAGCAAGTTGAACCTGTTCCAGCACTCAAAGTCAGGATTCTTCCATCTCTTTCAAGTAACTTCACAAGCAGACAGCAACAGAAGTTGAATTAGTATCTTGTTACCACTTAGATTGCTCAGGGCTCCCATAGCATGTCCAGATACCAAAATTACTCCCAAATTCATAATAAGAAGCTACTAGAATATTTTTGTTTCACTTATTCAGGAAGGTTGAAGGATTCCCTTTCTCTTTTTAAGTAAGATTTTTAGAATGCATAGCTACTTTTTTTGCAGCCATCACCTCAGTTCCAGTAATTGTAATTCCATCCTGTCTCAACACAAGCTTATTAGATTATTACTGGTCCTGAGAGTGTTTATGGATTCAAATTACATTTTCTTCTCCCCAGGTTTTTTATAAAGAAACTTCATAAGGAAATCAGACATGGGTATACGTTAGCTGAAGCTTCACTATTTGGAAAAGTGGACTAAATGAAGGCTTGATACATATATTCAGTTATCCGCTTCGCCAAAATACAAAGACATACTGGGGTTTAATAAAACCATGGATGAGATGAGGAAGAGGTGGTCACTTCTACCTTCCAAATAAATGCAGCCTTTAGTTGAAAGGGGATAATTGCATTTCAAAACAAACACAGAATCTTTACTAGTGCCACTTTCATGCTGGTATTTTCATTTGTTTGGGGTTTCTGGTGGGGGTTTTTTTGTTTGGCTTTTGTTTGTTTGGGTTTTACCTGATGTGTCACTATGGTTATCCGAGGATTATCCAGGTTAAGCCAAGAAGGAATCTGCCCATTAGTGACGATGAAAATATGTCGTACCCAAGGGGCATGCCTCTCTATTGATCGCAACGAGTATCTCAGCTCTTCATTATCTTCAAAACGGCTGGCAGAAATATCTTCATCCTGTTTAGACTATAAAAAGAAAAAAGTCTTTCTTAGATTTTAAATAGAACATTCACATACTGATCCAGCTAGGTAACAACAGTATGCTTTAGCATATGGGTGCATAAGCATTTCAGAATTTAGATGTCAAAAATAAAAAGTACACCAATCAAGTACCATTATTCTTCTAAAGGATCATATTCTCCTGAATTATCAAGGTGAACAATACAGTCTTCTGACATCAACGGCTGAAAACCTGGTATCATTAGGATGTCTGCTGACCACACCACAAGACGATAGTGCCTTGTGTGATCCAGGCTCTTGAAGAAAGAACCCCAGAAAAAGCACACCCTCTTGTTTTTCTAGATTATTACCCTCAATTATTTTCTGATCTTGATCAAAAGCCAAGTTGCATTTCAAATCCATAACATCACCTTTCAGCGATCTAGTTTTAAGAGGCTGGGGCCTTCCAAGTACATTGCATTATAAGCCATATATAAACGTCACCTAATAAAGATACACTGGAAGCGTCATGATGTAGCAGCTCTTCAATTATCCTTTGCTCTTATTTTAAAGAACTTAAGCAGGAGAAAATTAAAAAAACCTGAGCCTAATACTATCAAATAGCTAAATGTTTCCGTACGTTTTTGTTAAAAAGACAACATTTTAATTAGAAGCTCTTCAGGTAAGTAACAAAATTAGGTTACATGACACTGTAACATATGTTTCTTCTCCCATTTATTAGAACTTAACAACCTCTTCTAAGAACAAAAATTAAGGCTGCCTAAAAGGAACATTTCTAAAAGAAGTATGCCCAACTGAAATAGTAAACAAGAAAAACTTGAACATTTAACAATTACCATTTTTGCTACAGGTTCTACACACTGTAAAGAAGTCTCTTTTTCTAATATGTACAGTAAGACAGCTTACACATTCTCAAAAACATAACAACTGAAAACATTTCAGCAACACCAGCATCCACTGGCTTGGTACCCATTTACAAAATAATGCATAATTTCAACATGGGAAAGTATAAAGTTTGAGTTCAGCATTTGTATTAACAAGGAAAAGTTCCCCTAAAAGCCAGGTTCACAGGATACAAAGACAGACTGCAAGCTTTAATGGAGAGGGCACATCTATTTTACCCATGCCACTTGACATTTACTGTAAAATTAAGTTCTAGCAGGAAAAAAACCCTAAGATTTTAGAAGATCTTATCTTGAAACAGACATCTTATTATTTTATTTCCTTTTGCTAAACCAAACACCCTTGCTTGTATCAAAAGCATTTGAAGTAAACCTCCTTTTTCCTTACAGATATCTGTATATCAGGACTTCAAAATTTTTGGAAGAGAAGTAATTAGCATTTGGTCAGCATATATGATGCTGCAAAGATGTCTAAGAAACATATTGGAAAGGAAACATTCGTGTTTGTTAATAAAGCCCTCTGTCTCTCCCACACAAGAAGCCTGCTTATCTGCCAGTCAGTATCAGTTAAGCTTTTCAGGACTTGACTGCACACAACTTTATCAGAACACGTGCAGAGGGCAAAATCTTTCACTTAGTGGAAAACATTAAAATTTAAATTAAATGTCACACTTCGATCCTTCTTCCTCCTTGATTCCAGAATTTGACAGTGTTCTTGTGATGTTTTCTTACAACATAATAAATACTGCATTCTTAAAACTTCCAAGCTTCTGGAAGAAATCCCATGTTCCTTGTCATTGACTACTTAGCCTCTACTTGCAGTTTTTAAATACTACCACCTTTACATGCTACAACAGAATTTACCTACCTGACTGACAGAGCTGAGGTCCCACAGTAAATAAGCAGGATTAAGTGTCAGTTCTTTTCCTTCTATAGTCATGTTCTTCTTTGCTTGCTTGCTCAGTTCTTGGAAACCCTTAGGGTTATTCAGTTGCAGGAGAGCCACGCTGGCTTCTGAATAGAGCTGCAACTATACAAGCAGAGAAAATAATTTCTGGCATGCACCACCAGCAGCACTCTTTCTTCACCAAATCCATCTTTTTGTTATATTTTTCTTACTAGAGTTACTAATAAGAATGACTGGTAAACACTGTTTTTAAAGAACTAGAATTTTGTAAGAACACAAAAAGGGGTAGTAAAATGGGAAACGAAAAACATAAAGATACAGAACATTTCTAGATGCTTAATTTTCATTTTCCAAAGAAAACTTCTCTTTACGCAGTGATCCAGCAACAGTAAAGCTGTCCATGTTATAAATATTTCTGGAGTAAGTGAATAATAAGTCCCCATCCTTTCCCCCTGCCCCCCTCCCCCCAACAAAATTCATATTTTATTACAACTTTATTATATGACTGAAAGGATCATACTTTTTTTTCTGTCTTAATCAAGCAATGCTTTTCTCAGAAAATTAAGGCCACCAATTCATCGTTGCTGTCAGAAGCGTGAAATTTTCAGAATGGTTTACAGATCAACCTACAGCTCAGAAATCTGAGATACAAAGGGCTCCAGAACTAATCCATGTGGGTCTCCAAGTCCTTAATGATGGTTGCCAATATGCTGTTAAGGTCATTTCTCAGTTGGGGACTGTTTGATCTGTTTGCTGTTTTTATCTCTTGCCACTAGTAAGTCTGTATATCAGATTTCATAATGCACAGGATAAGAAGGGGCTTGCACTACATGCTCACTCTAACAGCTAGTATAGCTTACAAATTGCAGGGCACCAAAACATTTCACTAGAAATATAGCATAATCCAATAAAATGCTGTGTTTACCATATGAAGTAGCATGAGCAGACACAAACAAGCTAAAAGCAGAACTGCACTTTGATTCTCAGTCAGACTGAGAATAAATGCAGTTAATCGTTAACAATATTTATTAGATGCTATGCTTAATTTTTGTTCCTTCACGCAACGTAAGACAAATAAGCATGTCTACCAGATTGTCAGTTACATAAGAGCCGTAAAAGCAATTCATAAGTTAACAAAATTTGAATACTGTCATGTTTGAAAACAAAACCATCACAGTATATTTCATAACAGCCTTAAGTCATTTTTTCTTTATTTTTTATTAAATCTGACCCTTTCTGCTCATTTTAAAACAACACTTGTCCCAGAGTTAGCACCCCTTCCCTTAGCAAGACCAGCTGTCCCACTTGTGACATTTTAAAGCTGTTGATGCTTTGACTCATATGCTATTTGAGATCTTTCAATCTGACTTATGAGGCCTGCCATCAGAAAAATCTGATAAATCTCAGACCTTCCAGGGAATCATCTGAACCTACGGGTGGAAAGGATGGCTTCAGTAGCTAAATGGCTGAGGTATAGTTACGGACTGCAGCTAGCAACCTCCAAAAATATCAATATCAAAATGCTACAGATTGCAAAGCTGCCATCAGTGGGTATGTGCTTTATTTAGGAATACAACAGTGTCACACAGTCCCTTAGAATCTGTCATTTAAAACATACATATAACAAACCAAAAATATTACCATTCTAGAGCTTTGAAAGCATTTAAGAACATTTAGTTTCTCTTCAATTTGTTTCCACTAAAGTCAACAAAATAGGTATGTGTACTACAGACTCCTAACTAGATTTATTACAAAAACTTCCCATTCCACCCCCCCCAACACAGCATATATACTCTAGGTTTTTAAATATGTAACAGTCCAAGCACAAACAAGAAGTAGTGAAAAAATGTGGTCCACTGCTCAGCATCAGACTTAACCCCTACATTGAATAGATTATTTTTATTACATCAGTGGGTTTTTTCCACCAACACCTTTTTTAAGAAACAAGTCTTTTCACAAGCAGACCTATCAATAAAGTTAGATTTCAATGAAGTTATCTGGTGACATAACTAACTAGATTCTAATAAATTGCAAGCTCTGCTCAGAGCATTTTGTGGCTGGTATATTCAAAATGGAATTCTCTGGCAGATTTTCTGATGTCTCACAGGTATTATCCTCCTCTGAGTGAGGACACATGCAATTGCCCATTTCCTTGAAACATTATCTTCTAGAGATCATCTTCACCCTGAGAAAACAGGTCAGCAGATCCAAAGGTATTGTGAAAATAGAACAGAAAAACAAGCAGGTAGATGCACAGAGTCAGCATGATCAGGTGAGCCTCAGTTTCTAACACAAGCAGGCTGAAAGGACGTCATGCAGGCACACACACGGACCACCACCCCTGCACATTTATATCATGCACTCAAAAATGAAACAGGAAAACTGCATTCTCCCCACCAGGTAAATGTAAATGCAGGTTATCCTTTGGAGTCAGCATGTTTGGCAGTGCCTAGACTTACTAGACTAGGAGGCAGGGAGGATGGGCTATGCCACCCCACGCAGAACTAAAATTTCATTTCCACATTCTCAAGGTAAAAGGCCTAAAGAGCAGATTTTTTTTCTGAGGTGGAAGTAGGACTCTTAACCAGTCTTTAAATTATTATGCTTTATCTTCTTAATGACCAAAGCTGATTGTTAAGGAAATGAGATGCTCCTGTTTTCACACTCCGGTATGGATATTAGGAAAACTCATATGCCAACATAGCAAGGGAAGGGGGAGGCATGTGTTATGTTAAAGACTTACAAAAAGCTTTACAAATATGAAATACTGTTGTCTTTACGTATTTATCATCAAGTTCCCTTTCTAAGGTAAGTAGTAGGAGGGTCATCATAGCCAAAAGGAATGCAATGCCTTAGGTTTTTTTCTACTAAGCTTATTTATCACATCTGTGTGAACATATAACACAACTCCTAAAGCCACCTGTCTGCTCCATCAACACTGACAAGAGCAGCAGTAAGAACCCCAGACCCTCCACCCTCAAGGCAGTGAGGACAGCAAACATCCAGCATCACGGTGCCTGCAGTTTCCTATGTGGATTTTTTTCCATTAGTAAGACAAAGTCATTAAAAGACATATTACAGCCCTTAGTTTCCAACATAATATGTCCATATATATGTGCCCATGCAGATTAAAGAGGAAACAATATTTTGCAAAGGAAGGAAACCTGTAGGCTCTGTTCCCCCTGAAGCAATCAGGATATTAAATCTTGAAAGAGTCACCTTTCTCCACAAATTTTCACTACTGTACACTATTTCAGTGAAAAAGTGTCAGCATGGTAGCCTCAGAAAACAAAACAAAAAAAATCAAACAAATCAAATCCCCCTTGCCCTTTCAATCCTTCCCTTGTCAGTCTTTACATCACTACCTAGTTTTTAAGTCACAAGCATCTCTTTTAGGCTGAACAATGATTCTTTTCTTTAGAAATGTAGGTAAGGGGGGAAAGGAAAAGTGGAAAAAAAAATTTCAGTTGCTCTTCTTCAGTATAGGTACAACGTAAGATCTTCACAGCCTTTAAAGAAATATGGTTTAGCAGCAGAGAGCTGTGTAACCAGAGTAACACCTCCATCTAGTGGCTTACTAAAGCACCATTAAGAAAGAGCGGAAAATAAAAAGCAGCCAAATATAATTTTCAGCCACGTCTGTGATAACACACACAACTTAGAACAACAAATGCGATCAGCAGAGACACCGCTGCTTACCCTTCATCTGGAAATAAACTTCCATATCATTACATTACAATACAGGCCATAAGTACAAAATTTCAGTAGACCATGACATACATAATTCACCTTGGAAATTGATTCATTATATACCAAATCTTCACAATTTAACCCCCTCTACTAGAGCTCAGCTGCTTTTCTCAGAGATTTTTAGAACAAGAAACACCTGGCCCAGATGTCCAAGCAATTTTTAGTCCTCTTTGGATTCAAAAGCTATTTCAATCAAACTAAAGCAATCCAATCAAAACAGCATTAGCAATATTCAACACAAGTGCAGCAGCTACACTTCTCTGTTTCTAACCTTTCTTCCCTTCTAATAGCAGCATTGTTGAAATTTTTTATTTTTATTTCTTTACTTCCAGCATTGCACTAAGAAACAGCCACTTAGAGCATGCACAAACCCACTGAGCATCAGGAGGCAGCTATGAGGCCCAAGTCTAGCCTAAACTCATGTGCAAATTTCTTCCTCTCCACTGGGCATCTCACACTACTTTCCAGACTCCAGAAGTGATAACAGCAGAGGAATTGCTGCAAATTTCAGTGGAGACTCTAAACAATCCACCTTTCTTCTACTTCGCTGTAGCATTAACTAAGAACCTCTCTCTTTGGTAAGGAGAAAACCATACTTGGTTATGTTTACCATAACTGACTACCTACAACATCCACTGAATGAAGAACTAATTCTGAGCTAGGATCTTAACAAAGGCTTCTATAGAAACTACCTCATCCACACTTCATATGTAAAAATTTTTATCCTTGCAAATAAAACATTTCTTACATTTATATACATACACATAAATAAATTGCTGCTATCAAGAGCAGAGAACTGGTTGGGGAAGAATCCGCTGCTATGACCACACAGGGTACAGTAATCCCAGTTTAACTATTCTAATGCATCCACCACCGGGAAAAGAAACACAGACAGCAACGATGACTGGATGGAGAAACTGGAGAATGCTGTGGATACCTGAGAAAAAAAATGTGTTTATATGGAGATATGCCTAACCAAATTGCAGAAGAGGAGCTCTTAGCAACAGATAATAAGCTGATCACAACGGTAACATTTACACAAGATAAGAACACACCAAGGAAAAGAGAACTAGCACAAACAAAGATTTTTGATCAACTCGATGACACATGACTGACAACACAGAGAAAAACACAACCAAGTCAGGGTAAGGAAAAATCATGTAGAAAGAGAATAGGCACGGGATGTCACTTCCATAAAAACAGACAAGGAGATAGGAGACGTATCTAAGACACCCCAGACATGCAGCCTTTATGTTAATTTGGACAGCAATGCACAAACATAGACTATAGCATTTTAAAGATTTGCTAAAAAGAGTTAAGCTAGTGATCAGCTTGGATACAGACAACAGATCAGCCAGCTGCTTGGACATGAGAAGCAGAACTGAAACACAGAAAGAATCCATCCATCATGGTTTTTGTTGGGCTAATACTGCTAGGAGATCCTACTGGAATGGAAAAACGATGATGAAAGGGATCATCTGATGAAATGGAAAAAAATGACTACAATCAAAAAATTAAGGTCCAGACAGAATCGTTCCACAAGTCTTAAAACCACAAGATGATAAACAAACATCAGATCGCTCAAAAGTAATTAGGAGAAATCCGGGCATTTCATTCTTCCAAGGTGTCCACGGAAGATGGAAGGGCTCTATTATAGCACAAGAGACACAGGCTAGTCTAAGAATAAGGTCAGTGCTTGACAGATTTACAGCAAAAGTCCTGGAGAGAATTATGAACTTCTGGGTGCTGGAAACAAAAATCCACACAGGAGTATTAAGGAGAAAAAGCATTAACACTGACTTGAACAATAGTTAGATAATGCAATTAGAGAAATAACCACAGCTAATGAAGTCAGAAAGTACCTGGGAACAAGGGGAAAAAAAAAAAGCAGGAAAAAACCCTACAACAACAAGCATTCTTATACTAAAAGAGGTATGTTTTAGCAGCAAAAATATTAGTACAAGCCATGACACCAGAGGGAAGAAGAGAAGGTGGTAGGACATCAAGGACAGAAAGATACTGAAGGGTCCAAGAAAGACACATAAAAGCTATTCTGACAAAGGAACACCAAGTGTTAACGATACAAGGCACCAGAACTCAAAAAACCCCAAACAAACAAACAAAAAGGAGTACTATGGACAAAAGAACTGATTTAAGTCAAATTTTGGAAAAAGAGCATAAAGCAAAATCTGCTAAGGGACAGAGAATGAAATTCCAAATATTGTTTGAGGAGGGATCATTCCTCAGAACTATGGTACTATGAGAGCTTATATCTATGATGTTCAACCAATGAACAAACATTGCCTAGGATGGCACTCCAATTTATTCCCAGAGGTGGAAGCAGACAGATTTCTTTTCCACCAAATTATCTTTGAACTGACAGAGGCAAATATTATTTCAGATACCAATTTGGTAACCAATAAAAATATTACAGAAGAGCTGCTCCTAGAAAATAACCCTAGGTCAGGAAAACATAAGCCAATTGACTTTAAACTGAAACAGAAAAAAAATAATTAAGGAGCATCTTGTTATTAAATTTCTTGAATGCTAAAGGGCAAGTTTAACAAATGAAAAGAGCTGGTAATTGAAGTTAAAGGTATTCTGAGCTTTTCAGCTCCATTAAGTCAAATGTGTTAAAACTACCAGGAACTGGTAAACTTAAGTTGGGGTGAGGAACTAGAAAAGGCTCCAAATCCAAATGGATGAACCTGCACTCAAAGAAGATTCTTCAGATGGCTCAAAGTCAGGAAGCATTTAACTAACAATGTTCCCCACGCAAACTAGAAATTAAGAACCTAGCATCTCAGCAAAACTGAAGTACCATCTCATGTTGGATAACAATCTCATTTCTCTACAGTAAACACCATTTCTTTAAAGCAATTAAAAAAATACCCATAGCATGTAAAACAAGCAGAGACTGGCAGATTGACCATAGGAATATCCACTGCCATTTAACCAATGTGCCACTAGGAAAGAGAAGAAAGGATGCCTTGGCCACACCAGAGCACACCTGCCATCACTCACCCTAACTAGCAAAAGATTCACAATAGCAAGAGACAATTTTTATGAACAGCACCAATACACAGCAGTGGAAGGATGCAAGGGAGGTTACATAGAAACAGTGGCAGCACTGTTTGCAATGAGCATAATCTAGCACACAGCAAGTCTCCGACAGTCTGCCGGCCTTGGGTTAGCTATGTACTACACGTTTTCACTGTGTAAAAAGTTCTGGTGATGACTCATTTAAACTGCTGTACAAAATTGCAGTCAATCATGTTGAAGGCAGACAAATCCACAATGGAAGTGGCAGGGAAGAGCTGTCAAAATAATGAGAGGAATGGAGAGCTAATGCTGTGGGATGAGCACTGCCTGATTAACTTCATAAAACAAAGGCTAGGAAAAGCCATAGCTACTCTCTATGAATACATTAGAGATGTAAACAAAGGCAAAAGAAAAGAGCTATTTAAGCTTAAATAACTGTTTAAGACCTCTCTCTATTAAGCTGTTTAAGCGCGTGTAGGAAGAGAGGCATAAATGTGTTTACTTCAGAAGGTGTCTACCATTAGCGAGACTCTAAGACAGCCTAACACAAGCTGAGACAAGAAAGAAGAAATTCAGCTTGCATTAAGTTGGAGTGTGACCAGCCTATGAAAGGCATCATTATCATTTCTGCAATAGCAGAATATATGATTTGTTAATGCAGCCTGCCAAAAAAAAAAAAAAAAAAAGACAAGGAAAGGACGTCATGCTCATTTGAGCACCAAGAACAAGCCATAAAGTGAATTAGCACATCCTACAGGTGGGTATCACACTAACAAAGACAGATTACCTATGGATTGACATCCCTCTATCCCTGCTAACTCCTCCTCCACAAACTCCCTGGCCTCAGCCCCTTTCACACCACCAATCACATCTCTCTCCAATACATAAGCCAATGATTTTCACAAACTTTTGAAACTTTAACCTATCTGTTAAACCTGGCTGTAACTGAAAAGGTGTCCAAACGGCAGAGGATAATAGAATGCACGAAATGTTAATGGATGACACAGTCACACCAGTTGTGATCTACTGTTGCCTTGCAGGTGGGTAAGTTGAAGTGCAACTTGCTCAAGACCATACAGAGTACTTGGCAGAGAGAAATACAGCATTCAGCTGTGAAACAATCCAGTGTCGTTACTATTAAGGTAATTCTTCTAAAAGCAAAGAGGGAAGAAAAGCTAAGAAGCTACATAAACAAAATACTGTCACATTAAACAAGCCAGTGATATACTATACTTCAGCAGTACACAGCCTATAGCAAATGGCTGAGAGAAACTGATAAGGCTGGTACATTTTAATCAGCTAGCAAATCTAATGCCCAATAACTTACAGTCACAGAATGGACAAGTGGCCTTTTGAAGGCAACTATTTGAGTCACTATTTACTATTCTTCACAACTCAAGAAAACAGAGCCACACAGAAAAACCGATTACTATCGGAAACATCCTAAGTCTCCTAGGTGGATGAGATCTCGTATGCGAACTGTTCCAAAAAAACAGTACAACTAAGTTACTCTTTCCTCCAGACCCTTACCAGTTTTACTTTAGAGGCCAGGCTCTCTGGTAGTTTTGTTCGTAGCTGATTTGTTTCTTTGAATGTAGCTGGAAATCCACTAAGGAAGGCCAAGTCTTGCATTAATACTAGACCTGGAACTTCTTTGTCTGTAGTCTAAAAACAAGAAAACAGGGTATAAAGACCTTTTTAAACTTACAATAATTCACATTTATCTGTCAATCCTTCATCAGGTGACAGATTTAATAGTGTATATTTTGTCACTGAACCTAAGCTTCAAAACTGAAATCAGGTTATTTTAAAAGCTTTCACTTCTTACTACATGTGAGTTATGGAAAGAGAATAGCACAGATACACACTTTCTAAAAATGTACAAAAAGTGTAACATATACAAAAGTTAATCAACAGATTTTAAAAGTACATACCAAGTAACCCCTCCATACTATCTGTTTGCTGTTGTCTTTTAACATTCCAGAATGGGCAGCTTCAACTAGAATACATAAAATGCATTGCAAGTGAAAAAACAAAAGTAACCTCTTTTGTGTATTCTAGTAACTAAGATATACTTCTGCAAATTAAAAAGATTGGATATTTATGGTGTGAAGAGTTGTCTTTATAAGTGATAGATAATTCTTGGTGGTAAAATAAACACCAGTGGTTGGACTCTACATATTAAACAAAATAAGCAGCCCATACCTGCTCTAAGATCCTACTTATATATACTGAACACATGGATAATTTTGTTTTAAGGTATGCAATCCGATGAGCAAGGGCAGAACTTATTGCACAATATTCAAACTAGAGTTCACAGCAATTAAAAGAGGATTTCTAAAACTAATCTTCCCTCAATCTAAACCTCAGTCTTCTGAGATTATCAGTGCAACACAGATACTCAGATATCAAACCTGTTTTGCAATAGTCTTTTAAAGCATGGAACTCTAATCATCTGTAATCAGTTGTCTGGGAGCTAAGCAAACAGTATCATTAATGTCATCATTTAGAGGAACAGACTGAGGGCAAGAGATGCTGAATGACTTGCTAAAGTCAAACAGAAAATTAGCGGCAGAGTCAGTATTGGAGGAAAAAAACCCCTAATTCACAGCAGCTTACTAAAAAGCTTCTTCTAGAAAACTGGCTGGAATCTGACAAATAGGTTCTTACCATCCTTAGGGCTATCAAAAACAATTACTGTCACATTGGTAGAAGGATTTTTTGGTTTTGCTACAAAGAACATATTGTTAGCAGTTTGTAAAGCAGGATGAATGGACAGCAGGTCTTTCAGTGTGACGTTAGTCGGCAGCGCAGGATCCAGGACAAGCATTGGCACTTTGATGCAGTGTGTCAGCAAACACTCCAGTTGCTTCTCGCTACAGCAAAATACCAAAGGTATATTTAACACTAGCAGAAAATTTAAGACAAAAAGTCAATGTTAGATGCAATAAGAGATGTTTTTGTAAAATCTGATCAATTATTTCTAACATCTCCTAGGGCAAGGGGAAATTACTAAGAACATGCTTATTTTGCTGCAGAAGGTAAATATCTGACTGTTACAGTTTAGTTCATTCCCATAACTGTTTTTTCACAAGTTCCAAGATTTCAAAGTTTGCCCACAGAGGAGATCTTATAAAGATCTCTATATAGCAAAATGACCAAGCTAAATGAAGAAAAGGACAGACGAGGCTCTGCCATTTCCTGGCAGCAGAGCCACAAGTGGCTCCGACCCTCCACAGTTACTTGCAGTGCCACGTATACAAATGGCAGGTGAAAGCAACGTTGAAAAAATTTTCATGCTTTTGAATTATAAAATTCCAGGTACATATGCATTAAAAATCCACACTTGGAATAGGAACTGACACGGCTACACTCTCTGAACTTCAGAAATTGTCACATTTTAAGAAGCTCATTCATATATATCACAATAACATTACTTTTATTCAACACAATATATTATCATGCTGTCAACTTTTCTTGAAGTGACATAGAAGGAAAGCATGCACAGGCTATAGAAAACCAAACCACCCCCCCCCAGCCAGTATCTGCTTTCAGCTAACAATGAGTAAGATATCATTTATTCCAATTTATGCCCAAAAGCACAAAAACTCACCTCTTCTTTGTTGGTTCTGTTGCATTCTTTCCAAGGATTTCCCTATTACAAAGTTAAAACAACTACATTAAGTAACACCAAGTTGACAGTAAAGAATTCAGTCTAATTTCAGATTGTTAACTGAGTCTGGGACACGTTGTGAAAGCACCGATAACCCAGTTATAGAACTGCCAAGGCCTTGCCATTGGCCTTGTCAAGGTGAGCACGGGCTGACACACGTGCCCCTCACTGCTCACCCTCATGCAGCATAGCTCAAAAACTCTTGGCTGTGCTGACAGCTGTGGCAGTGGGACTCTTTTTGCTAACAAGACTTTCAGGGGTTATTATTAGATTACTTAATGAAACTGATGGTGATATGAAAAACACTAGTAAGAAACCTGGGTGAAGTGGCCTGAAACTAGGCTGACTTGATTGTTTTGCCTAACATACATATTCTGATAAGGTCTATCATGCATTTGCTATGTGCACATAGAAGCTAATGAGGATTAATGTAAGGGTAGTGCAGTGCTGTTGCTAAATAATAACCACAGAATCAGAAAGGCACCCTTCTACACACACCAACAGAAAGAGAATCACCATCCACCAAGCTACTCTCTCCAGTGAAGAATAAAGCACCTGGACCATGACTAGCTCAGTTCAGGCGTATCGCCAAGAAAGTTACAACTTACAAAGTTTTGCTATGCAATACAAAATATACACCCATTAGCAGAGATTTATAGCCTTTATCTTGTGCAGGTATCTTGATCCCATGAAACAGCTCTTTCTGTAACAGTGCTAACTGATTTCAAAGTACATGAAAAAAGTTATCTACAAGGGAGAGAACCAGGTGCCCCTGTAGATAATGAATGTGGCACGGAGAGGAGTCTTACCCATAGGCTTGATATCAACTTTCCAAATCAGCATTATGAAAAAAAAAACAAAAACCAATCTGGTTTTGCCTTCGTAAAATGGGAATCACAGCATGAGTGATGACAAAGCTAAAACCACTAACATTTGCTGTATGAACTGCTAGGAAAAGATGAGTATAAATCTGAAAGCTTTTCAGAGCAGAGACCATGCCTCTGTTTAAGATGTTTAAACTTAATGGATTTAAAGTTCTACTAATACTTTCACTGTTTAAGTAGCAAAACAAACATTCAGAATTTCACTTGTGATCACACTGTCAGTGGTACCTAAATTGCAAGTAATAACGTGCCAAAAATCTGATCAGTCCACTTACTTGTGGATTTCAGATTATTCTGAATAAAACTATTATAACCTTTAAAATACAGACTTGTTCTTCCATTTAGCATATTTTCTGGCCAAAACAGATCACATGACCACAGAGTTGCTTATTAAGAAATAAATCAATGGTTACAAGACACAATCCAAGGTATCTGCTACAGCCTGCGTTTGAAGCCTTACATGAGTAATTTTGCAGAACAGTATACCACAATCTGTAACACCAAATGCAGCAATACATGTCTTTCTCTCCTTAGTTAGAAGGCTGACTCATACCTTTATAACACGAATAAATTATTTTCTTCTTTCTCAGTTTCAGTGTTTGGGAGACTACAAATCTAAGTTTAAAAAGGAGCCTTTAAGAAACATATGCTTAAGATTTTATTAAGCCCATTATAAAAAGAAATACTGGGGAAGGGGGGGAAGTGAGGAGGAAAAAGGGGATGAAGAGAGATTATACATTTGAGATATAGTTTTATTATTATCATTTACAAACTGAGTTGTAGAAATCAATACAAAATCACATACACAAAGCAGTTTTCTGCATGGCATTTTACAAATTCAAGACAGAACAGCCGTAATTACTTAAAATTATTATGCTTTGTATCTAAAAGAGTTTTCTGATTAGACAGTACTTCATAGCTAAATGTAGAACCAAAACAAGGTTTTGAGAATAATCAAATGAAAAAGTGAGAAAATGCTCTTTGAATTTTCATGTTGAATAACACGGGAGAAAAATGAAAAGGGCTAATACTGCATTAGATTGCTGCTGTCAGTTAAAGGGGAAAAAAATACATAAGATTATTACCTCATTATTTTCTGTTCTTCCTCCATCTGTTCTCTGACCTGTTGCAATTCTTTGATCAGTTCAACATCAGTGCCGTTCACCCAGGTGTATACCACATCAATCGGCATGGGTAAACAAAGCCTACATAATTCAAATGAAAGCTACATGAGCTGTTTAATATTACATTACAAGTGTTTGTGGCATCCTACAATAGCAATTTCTGTCTAACAACAGAAATACTTGGTGTCTGAGCTGCAAACAAGACAAAGCAAAAAGCTTCTCTTTAGCTATATATATCATCTCTTAATTATACACAAGCCTTTGACAAAACAGCACAGACATAAAACCAAAAAGGACATAAAGTGGCTATAACAGTTCAGTAACTAAATGAAGTCTGAACTTTATGCTCTAACTTTCACTGACATTAACTTATAACCCAACTCCTTCAAACCCATAAAATATTTCTCAAATCAGTACCAGAATCCAGGCACATCCTTAATTCACCAACTACATTAGACAGGACAGCATGAAGTATAAAGACTTAAATCATACTTGCTGTTATTTAATTGCACAGAGCCAATAAGGTCTCAGCAGAACCAGGTCTCTGTCCTAGGAATGCCTCTTAAATATTAATAACAGGGCATTTCATAAACTGACATAAGTAGGGTGCATGAATTCAGACCCTAGACACAGCAGTCAAATTCATTCTTGCCACAATTCAATACACTGGGCTGTTTCTGGACAGTTAGAGATTTCCTAGCATACCTAAGGCAGAAGAAAAGAAAAGGGTTTGGGTACCTTTTTTTCTATTTGTTTATGATATCTCCTCTCTGAGGCCCACAGCTTTGTTTCAGTGGGTACTCCAGGCTGCGGCTGTAAGTGAAACTCTCAGTCCCAGACAGCAGGAGGATGCCCCAACTATTATTTTCAAAAGTTTCAGTGTCAAGCTATTCAATACCTTCCTAAACTGTAGATGGCCTAGCAAACATTGAGCACTTCTCTAATGCCAAGATCCACAGGGTCATTTAATGAGGTTTCCAAGGGAAGGGGTTCCCTTCCCACCCACTGCATCCTTCAAAAAGCATTCAAAAAGAGACAGAGCTTATAAGTATCTCCTCCACCTTCCCTTGCAGACATGCAGTCAACTTCCACGCAGCTTCATTTTCTGCTGGCTGAGATTCAATAACAAGCACAAAATTTGGTAAAAGGGCAGCCAGTAGCTGGTCACAGCACAATAAACAGGAACATTTTGTACTCAATTCATCACTGTTCCTAACTGAGCTACGACACTTACGAGGATAACAGTGGGTCAGTTTGAACACCTAAAAGAAGTGCTGCCTGCCCCAGCAGCACCACACAGAAGTCTCTCACCTCTGACATGCAACACTCTGCAGGAGGCAACTGGCAAACTCTCAACTGGCAAAGTCAATTTAGTGAATACAACTACCCTTCTAATAAGTTATTTCACCTCTTTCTCAGGAGGTGACACTAGCTTCTGGTTCATTAACAGGTGCAACTCAAGGCACGTTTTCAACTAAAAAGTCCTCCACAGGAGTAGAAATTCAATGGCAGGAGCTCTTCCAGCTTTCCTACATTTGTTGTGATCAGTTAAATTACTGCATTGACAGTCCCTTGTACACTACAGCTAAGACAAGAGCGTTTTAGGTGGAAGCACCTGACTCAAGTCAGCCGATTTCAAAAACGCCCAACCCTCAGTCTTCTGGGCAAAGTGCAAAGTTTATTTACCCAGGCTTCACTGAGGAACATAAAATGTCCAAAAATAAAAAATGCCTCAAGTCCAACTCTTTCTAGGGTATGCGGCAATTTTGACTGTGAAGCCTCTCCCCAATTTATCGTTTGCTAAAAGTGTGTTTCTATGCAATAGCACATATAACTATGTAATTTTCTACACTTAATTTTTAGCGTTGAAATGATGTCACATACAGCTACATGCTAATAAAGTCCACAGAGGAAAGGCATTCTTGGTCAGATGCAGGTATGTCAATTCTGACTTGACCCTGGCATGGCAATCTCATTCTTCATTACCAGCGGCAATAGACACTAGTAAAAAAGGCTATTAAAGTAAGTGAACTGTTTGCAGATCCGCTAGTCTAATTGCTTAAAATTTATACAAATACTCGGATAAATTTTCCTAATGCATTTTTACAGCATACATGGTTTGAGAAAGTAGCATTATCAAACATAATAATAAAAAAAGAGATATCATACACAAATTAATTTGTTGCTCCCAACTAGGATCAGGAACACTGTTAAGATTTCACCTTTTCGGTCTTTGCCAAAGTTTTCTGATGGTTTCATGGCTTCTTAAAAAGTACTGAGAGTTTATATTTTGAAAAGCATGTAGTGGCATTTTGCTTTAAAATTAAAAAAGGAGAGCCACTTCCACATTATCCTTCTGAAACACTATTTTTAGTATGCAGAGTCTTTTGCAAGTTGGTCAAGGTCAGATAAGATCAAAAACTTTCTCCCTCAAATTCTGTAACTGCATTTCTCCTTCATGTGGATTTATACATTTCGTCTTCATCACAAATACCAGTCCGGCAAACAGATTAAGCCCAAGACAAGCTGCCTAAATGGGAATTATGTAACACCTTTCTACAGAAAATCACCAATTTTCCCAATTGCTACTGTTTTTAACATCAGCAAACACAGACTTCGGAAACTTCCTTGGAGACTCCCAGACAATTAATAAGTAAAGGCTTCTTTCAGATACTCCTTTACATTTTCCTCCTTCAAAAACATACCCTTTTTTACTTGCAAACCTAAAAACATCTATAGGATACTGCTTGAAGACAAAGCCAGAGCCACCAGCTCTCCCAGATGGGACAGAAGACCTGTCACATGCTGCCTCTTCTGTGCACCTGCCAGAAAGCATTTTCCGTACCCGTGACGTTTGTTTACATGCGAGAGCCATGCTCACAGCCAAGACTGCAGCTGGAAGACAAAGCCTCATTGTCTCAGCATCCACTGTTGCTGAAGGAGTACAGCAGCCTCTGGATCTCTCCCAAGCTACCATACGGTGATCTCCAACCTTGCCGAGCCTCTTTATGAATGAGCACAAGTCTATTACGCCCTTAAGCTCCCCACTATAAACCTCCCAGCCCTCCTGCCTATTACATCTCTGTAATTAACCACCAACGGCAACTCAGCTGTTCCATTGCTATTCCTGCTCCAGTACCTCTTGGCTCCCTAATTTGTGTGTCTTTTCCTCTCTCCAGCCTCACCCTGCTCAACAATTAATGGCTCCCCAACCACTGATGGCTCTCACTTGCTGTACCATACTGAAATCAGTCTGTACATTTTAAAAGCTGAGGATTGTTCCTTCACATTTTGTTTCCATACATATTTTGGAGTTTTAAATATGATTTGGCCGTGTCCTGGAATAGCAAAATTACACTTCAGCATTTGCCAAAATGCAGAATTTGCTGGTGGACAGTAATAAAACACAGTTCTTGTCCAAGACACTCATGCATGCAACTCCATTATTTAGTTTCCTTCTCCCCTTTTTTATTTTCATATCAAATAACTAAGTCTTCAAAAATGGGTTTGGATGAGGTGGCTTGGTAAAAAGCCCTGGAATTTCTACTCCACTGTCTCAGGCTCTGTAAGAGCCTGGGCAATGTAAGTAGGAAGTTTAGCAGCTGACGTGACTACCTGGAAAGTGCAACAGCTAGGATGCCAAAGGACATGCGACAGGAGGGAAAAGCAAACTAAAGCAATTGCTAAACTTCAAGGCAAAACAAAGTCTTCCAAGGTCTGGCAGAGAACAGGACTCAATAGGTGTAACTAATGATGGTAGCAACATCACTGTCTTTATGTTACTCAGGAAGAAGAGTTTTTGAGTTTATAATCATAAGGAGCTTGCCCACATGCACAAATTTGTCTACATTTTACACTGCGGTTTTCTTTATAGAAGTTTATAACACAACCGTTTGAAAAGAACAGAGATGTTTTCCTGCAAAGCTCCTTGAAAATGACACTATTTAATTCAGTTGAAGGTCCATTAATACTTCCTAAAGGCCAGGCAGTTTTTACTTTCCACTAAGCACTGGATCTGCTTAATTTCCAAACCAAGCAGCTTCCTGTTCTCCAATTCTGAGTATTTTTCTCTAACACTAAAATAAGAAGTGATTAAAATCAATGGATAAGCTAGGATCAAAACAGGAAGTCCACAATCCTCAGTTTATGTAAAAACCATGTGACACCGTACATGTTGCATTAATACTAGCCTTAAAAACTCCATCAAACCACCACTGATACAGTGCATACTGCAAGATGAGATCCATTACTGCATTCGTGAAGTTTGATAATAAAAACAGATCGAACCCCTGACAAGCGGCTTTTAAAAGTTAACAGATGCCTAAAAGCATGTCTCCGCAAAGACACTTTATTGGTATGAATTTTTACAGGAAGTTGGTATCTGCACACAAATATCACAACAAACCTCCCTGCCACAACTGACATAAGAGTATTAAAGGCATATGGGTAAACTGGAATAACTTAAGCACCCAGCATGAAAACCTTAAGCTTTTGCTCAGGCAGCCAATAGTTCCTCCCCAAGCACTGGATACTTTGCTCACAATTCACAGAAATCAACACCAGCTAAGGAGTGCTTTATACAACAAAAGTGAAGTCAGAAAGCACACTGCAGAAATAGGAACTGACTACACCTACATCACAACAGTAAGATTTGCAATTTTGTTTTGGACAAACCCAACCATTTTATAAAAGCACTGCACTAAATTATCACAAAGTCAAGCATTTTAGTACTGACAGGAACAAACTACCATGCTTTCACTTCAGTACTGCATAAACATGTAAACATTAAGCTAATCATCCATATGAGCTGCATCACTCTGCCTTCATCTGTCATCCTTTGGAAAATGGGGGAGGGGGTAAGACGTGAGACTATAAAAGTGTGCAGGATTTAGTGACACCACGCAATGTACTTTTACAGAGTTATGTCGCACCAGCTAAAGCATGACAAACTGATCTGATCATTTCTACTGTCCCGTGATTCAACAAACCACAAGGCAGATTAAGCATCTGCTTTCAGGGCTTTTTTTTTTTCCAGTCAAGTATATCAACACTTAAGAGTCAGATGATATCTCTTAGTAGCTTCTTCCACCTACCAATTCACAGTCCACTGACTTCCTGAGCAGACCCCACGACCATTCAGACACGAACGATGAAACCACAAGAAGTCACATAGCAGTTAACACAACTGAAACAAATGACCCATATGACTTGGTTTCCAACTTGCTGTGAGCAACTTCTCCCATGCACTCAGCTTTAAAAAGCTTCTTCTTACTAGTTTTGTGACTTCTCTGCTAAATAATGTCCCTCATGAGATGCCACAGAAAATGTAAGGTAAATGAAAAATAACTTTTCAAAACACTGAAAGTTGTAATTTTAAGTGCATAGGAACAGTACTTGTACTTTTCTATCTTAGTATGGAAACCATGTCATGTCCTCCCTTTATTATTAACTTTATCACCATTTTGATGCTTCATTAGAGACTGGATGAATTAAATGCAGTTAAAATGTAAACTCTGTTATATGACTAGAGCTTCCAAATGCCAAACATCTTCCAAGCTGGGATATTATGCACAATTTTAAAACCACTGAGTTTAAAGTTTGCTGGAGATTTAGAGCCCATACAATAAGGTCCTACTCAACAGTACATTACTTCATCTAAAATATTTGATTTATATATTTGAAAATTCATTGAACAGTAAGATGTGCAATACTGTCAACTGCAAATAAAGCTCACCGATTCTGAAATGATTTGCCAGCAACGTTGTCTCTGTATGAATCAAACATAACATGATACTGGTCTCTGCTCCACTCCAAGACAACCTGCAAAGAAAAAAAAAAACCAAAACAAAACAAAATTTGATGTTATGACCTTCTAAAATTAGATACTTAAATTTGTCCTTTTGATATGTTTAATCACAATCAATTTCATTCAAATTAATCTATGCATTAATGCACAACTGACTAGACCTTAATCCAAACTAAGTTATTACACTGAGCCAGCAATCAGAACCAGAACTTAAGACCACACTTGATTTTAACAAACTTTGTTTCTTCTCTGCAAGAAAGGATTTCATGTTTTATAGACACACTTTGTAAGCTACTATTCATCTAGGTTACCTCTCCCTTGTCTCTTAGCCTTTAAAAATTCAGAAATGTTTTCCCAAAACTGAGATCTAAACCAAATATACTTCAATGCAAGCAGGACACACACACCCCCCCAGCATAGTTTTGCTGATCTTCCTTTCTATTCTCATACAGGACATATTGAAGTATACACACTTCTGAAATTTGAGCTTTGCAAACAAACAGCCAGGCCAGGGCATATCAAATTATGCAAATTGACCTGGCCACAAACTTAAAACACAATAGCTCTTTCCCAATACAGGTGACGTCTTGCATCGCAGCCAGACTAACCCAACAGCAAAGTATTTCTGCAGGCTGCAGCCTCTCTTCCATCCCCCTGTATTTCTGCTACCTCCCTTTAGCTTGACCCGAGTTCAGCCGACCCTGCAGTGAGCCAAGTCATGGAGCTAAACCAAAGAAAGACGAATCTTCAAAAACCAGAACACTTGATCTTCCTCTACTTGGTTGTTGCAGCAGATGAGAAACAGTGGCAACACACAGCTGAAGGCAGGGTTGTCTTCCCCACCTTCATCCAGCCATCAAGGTTGCTTAGCTAAAACGTCAAGCTGTGCCTTACTTAAACACCCTTTGCCAGCCGTCCCCATTCCCAGGCATTTTCATAAATTAGCCATATGGGAAACTAATCACAAGCCAATTCTTACTTTGGAAAGCTGCAACTTTACATTCCATTTCCATTCTTAAATATACATATATATACACAAAAAACAAAGGCACACAGTTATTTTTCCATTACTAACAAAGTATCTGACATCATGGTTCTAAACAGAAAAAAAAAACTCTTCAACAATAAAAATGCTTAATATGCTTTGATATAGCAAAAAAGCATAATTTGAGATAAAAATAATATAAAATATTTAGGTTCTACTCCAAGATAAACTTGCTGTGATATCTTTTACAATGCAAGTCCAACTTTAAAAACTATAGTGGCATCTTGTGCTGCTTTAGAGATGAAGGCGTAGTAGCTTATTTGACCTGGTTAAGTATGTATTTGTATGTACCAGAGAGGAAAAATAACAATATCAGGAAAGGATAGTACTTACTTTACACTACTCTTCCTAGATTTAAAATTTTACTATTGCTCATTTCTTGTATTATGGGAACTATGAAAAATACCATTTCTCTAAGACAGCATTCAAAACCACAACATAAAGACTACCTCCCTCCCTTTTAAGAAGATACACAACTCTGCACTTTCATGCCCACTAAAGCAAGTTAAAGCCTTCTAGAGAGCAGGGAAGCCCCATCATGTGGCTGTGTGACAAGCACACACACACACACACACAATTCCTGCCAAAGCTGCAGACAGTCTCTTTGTAACCAAGATCACATCTGTACAAGTTCATTCCCCTTACACAAAGGACGCATGATTTCCCAGGTGAGCATAAAATCTCCTCCCTTAGATAGCAAAGTCAGGAAGTGTCTTAAAAACACACTATTACACTTTCTTATGCACAAGTCATTACACCCTTCTGCCAAATACACTAGTTTAATACAGCACACACTGCAAGATATCCACGCAGAAACATTTGCTACTATTGATAACGGTAAATTGACACACACTGATCTGCTTCTAGAAGAAATACAAAGTATTTGAGTAAAAATGTTATTTATTATACGAATAATACAGCTCTCCAGAAGCAAAACATTAATCAGTTAAGCCTTTGCTTTTTGCCTTTGTGCAACTATAACCAAAAAGGCCCAGGACAGATCTCTTTAGAAACACATCTAGGAAAAAAGTTAAGCTCTTCCCACCTGATACATTTTTTTCCTGTAACTGTTTCCTCCTGTCTCATGATTTGTGTTGCAATAATGCCTGGAGGCAGCTTTGCTTCAACTTTACATACTGATATTATAAAACCACTAAGGGAACAAAATTAAAAAAAAGGGGAGAGAGACTCTCTATTAGGAGATACTGTATCAGAGAGGTGATAACAGTGACTCTGGCATGTTCCAGTTACCAAACATCTTACAAAGCTGAGCAACCTACAGAAGGATGGCCAAGAAGGGTTTACAACCAAACTGTCCTAAAACTTAAAGCTCATCTTACGACTAGGTTAAGCATTGGCTTAGACCTGGCTACCCTATATGTTTTTGCAGACATGTTCCTGAATCACGCTTAATGCGCTGTTATTTCATTGAGTTCAAGTTTTTTCTTGAAATCAAGCTCATTTCAGCTTGAGGCTGTGAGGACGTCATCACCAACCTCAAATTATTTGCCCTAGCCATCCATTTTTACACCATGATTAATATTGATATTAGCATGGATCTAAGCAAGCAGATGTAATTTTGCCTACTAGGACAAAAAAGCTGTCTCCGAGGGTGGGTGAAAAGCAGAACTGCAAACGCTGCTCAGGCACCAGGGTCTGATAAGCGTTGCCTCACACCACTTTTTATTGCTTGACAGTTCCCTGCAGATTGTTAAAAATGGTTGAGCTGATAATTACTAGAAAGATTTCTTGGTTTTATTTTAGTTGCTGCCTTGCGGACTCTGTACTGAAGAAGTATTTTCCATTTCCAGTACAGTTGTCCGAAGAGGTCTAACAGCATTCGTTCTCACAAGCCTAGTCTCTCCTAAATCCTTAAACTAACCACTGTTTAGCAAAACACACCACTTTAAATCATAAAAGTAAAAAGCAAAATGCATGCAAACATCTCTTACCAAGCTCATTTATCATCACTGTAAAAAAAAAAAAAGAAAAAAACCAAAACAAAACCAAAAAAACCAACACAGAAACAAACCAGTTTTTCTGTATTTCTGCATGGTCATTCCATAAAGGGTGGGGGTTTTCTTGCTGGTTTGGTTTGCTTTTTTAAAAACACTGCTGGTCATTTTTCTTTTTTTTTAACATATAATTTTGAAAATTTACTCCTACATGAATCTGCCAGTTCTTTGCTCACTGTCTAAATAGTATCTAAGTTTTCCAAACAGCTCTAAAAGGACTGGAAGTATCAAACTAAGATTTGGTACAAAAATAATTCTGAGCAGTGATTTTCACTGATTCTCAGCGAAATCAGCCATAATTCGGACAACTACTGAAGTGTTTTGAAAAAACCTTCAAAGCTCTAAGAAATCCTAAAGTTGGGTTTAAGTCCCCATTCTTAAGAAAGGCAAAACTATACTCAAAGTTTCACAGCACCAAGAGGTATACACCAATCCAAGTTGATAATCATGTGCAACCAGGTGACTAAGAGTACTACACACAATTAATTCACTGATGGCTTTCAACTGTTTCAGGAACTTGTGAACCCTGCAAAACAGTAGGGACTAAGTACTTTATGCAGACAAGATGTATAGATACACAAAACAAAGTTCTGAGTGTGCTACACTCAAGAGTTTCAGATAATACTCTTTATGGGTCCTCATCTGAAAGAGTCCATCAAAACGTAACAGGGAAGAAAAAAAAAGAGGAAGGGGGGGCAGGGGGGAGAACAATTTAGGAATCAGGAAATTCCAGTCTGTTTGCATTTGACACTGCCACCTTTTTACACTGACAAAAATATTTTCTTTAATTCCGTGAATACTTACTATATTCTCAAACACTACGCTGAAGCAGGATTGGTTTTTTCCCCCCTCCAGATTCTTTCACTGATGACTTCCAAAATAGATAGGGTAATACGAAATGAAGCTTTAAAATATACTATACATCTGTATAAAGTCATATATAGAACAAGTAGAAGTTATATTGCATCATCTACAAAATAGCAGGCAACCTGGGTAATAAGCAGCGAGCGATGTAACACAGACTCTGCTGAGCTGCAGGCAGCTTGCAGAGAGGCTACGTTTAACTCCTTGAACTCCACGGCGGGGAAAGATTCTGTCACTCCCCGTTGCCATTTGAAGGTTACATCCAGCACAGCCTTCGAAAGAGTCAAACAGGACAAAAACACAGCACTAATAAATCACCTGAGAAGGGAAGCGGGGGAAAAAAAATAAATTGCACAAGACAAGAAAACGCCGGCTCCTGGAGCATGCAGATTTCCCTCGGCTCCCCTCTGCCAGGGCCCGCCAAGACCGTCAGAAACCACGTTAACCCCCCCGGGGGGCACTGAACGCTGGCGTCACCCCCGGCGTTTGCGGGAGAGCGGCGTCACTCCCCACCGCGCACGTGAGGCGGCAACGAGCGCGGCGGCGGTCTCCTGAGGAGGGGGGGGGGGGCCGGGGCCGCCAGGCAGGAGGCGAGCGGCGAAGCCCCGGCAGCTGGGGCAGGCCGGCGGCCCCCACCGCCCCGAGCAGGCGGCACGCCTGCCGCTCCTCAGCCGCCACCGTTAACACCCCAGAACGAGAAGGGAGCGCCGCCGTAAAGCCGGTTTTCTCCCTGACGCGCGAAACACACACGCACATATAGACATACATACATACATACGACCAGCACGCGCGCCCAAGGTGCTTGCTGAAGGAACTCGCTGCTCACAGGACATGACAACTCCCCGGCTCCCGAAAGGGGACAAAAAGCCCCAAACCAAGCTCCGGCTGCCCTGAGGAAGGGAGGGGAAGGGGAAAGGCGGGGGTTGCGGGCAGCCACGCCACGCCAGCGCGGCGCCGTACTGACCTCCCCGAACTGCAGGGCGGAGACGATCATGAGGACGAGGCCCCCGAGGCAGAGGCAGGGCCCATACCTGTGCGACAGGCAGGTATAGGTCTGGCGCTGCAGGAGCTTTAGCAGCATGGCCCGCCGGCGGCCGCCGCTACCGCCGGCCCGGCCCGGCGCGGCGCGGTCCGGCCCGCCTCACCGCGCTGCCGTGCGCCGGGGCGGCAGCGGGCGGGTCCCGCCGCCCCTCAGCGACCGCCCCGCTTCCGGCAGCACTGCGGCGCCACCTGGCGGCGGCGGGAGGGCGGGAGGGGGCGGGGCCGAGCTGGATGCCCCGCCCCCTCGCCGGGGTGTGTCTTCCCGCCCCTGTCAGTCAGCTTCCCGCCCTTGTCAGCTTCCCGCCCCTGACGGCTCTGGAAGCTTCTCCGCGGTTTTCCTCAGCCTTCCCAAAGGTCTCAACGACAGAAGGCAATAAGGGGTTAGGCTACAGGATTTTTTACTTCTTTGGCTCCTCGCTCGTGGCCTTGAGCGCTCAAGGCGCCGGGCTTCGAGGCATATCAATGGTATGGGCCTGCCAGAGGTGAGTCTCCCCGCAGTTTTTCAAGAAATCACACGGATGAAGAAATCCGGATCCAGTACTGTGTTTGCGGCTGGTGCACCACAAAATACGCACCTGCAGTGCTTTGCTGACAGTGCTGCCCCCGACACAGGAAAAGTGAATCGATGCACGTGAGAGCACGCACCCAGGAACGAAAAATCGCACCGGTTTCACTTCACTGTCACAAGCATACTTGTGACTCTTCCCTTGTCACCTACTGGCTGTAGAGTAAAGTGAAACGTTTTGATGTGTCATGTCCCAGGTGATCTTGAAATTACTGATCCGCGAGACAATTTTTCTGCACGTGCAAACTCCTCTCCAGCTGTGGCCCGCAGAGCTGCACCATCCTGCCGTGCTTCCAGATATGCTGCAGAGCAAATTCATTTCCCCAGCTCAAAGGGATCAGGAGGACTCTTGGATATCATAAAGATACAGTAGAGCTGCATGCTGTGATTTAATTTAAACATTCTATGCATGTTTTGGCACAGAAATGAAGTGCGGGGGTACATTCTCGAAAGAAGAACCACCAGGCGAGAAGAAGATTATCCATGGAGTTCTTCAAGAACAGTTCTTGAGGCAAAAACATGATAACAAGAAACTAGTTAGAGGCCACTAGCTGACAGCAGATTCTGTAAATCCTTAATCTGCATCAGTCTGGTTTCTGCCATGAAGTTCAGCCATCTACATAGGACACTGCTGGTATTGCCACTGTCAAAAGCTTCACCAGGCAGAGGTGCTTCTGGTTACCAGAGCAAAATAATGTGGTGTCATAGGCCCTCATGAGGCCGAGGACAGTAGCACTTATCTCTGTAGTCTTTTATCCCTGCATTGAAATGTCATCTTCTAAGTATTTCTTCCAACTCACTGCAGTGGCTTTTCTGAGTAACAAACATCACTCTCGTGTTCTTATTTTTCCCTGTGTAAAGTAACAATGCCTGACTATTTCCAGAAGTTTGTCCTAGTATGTTTACACAGTTGTGGTGTGAGAGGACTGCACCTTTTATAAGATGTTGTAAAGGCTGTAGTTCTTTAAGAAGCGTCCAAGAGTGCATGGCTCTTTGGCACAGCTCTGCCTATCCACTGAGCCCTAGTCCTATTTACCTTTTTGGAGTCACGGTGTTTTTCCTTTCTTCATGGGCCGTGGGACAGGACGGCATATTCACTAGGTGCTACCTTCAGAGTCTCAGAGCCCACTACACAGTGCTGTGTTCCACCTCGTTATCATTTGTTATCAGCATGATTGTACTTGTTTGGCTCTTCATGATAACCCAGCCCTCCAGTCTCGGTATGCAGAAGCCTCTAGCTAAGCTTTTATCACCTGCTGTGCACAGCCAGCACTTTCTCCTAACATATGCAGCAGTATTCTTCCTCCACATGTTCACACCAACGTGCCAAAGTACTACCCTGGAGGAATATAATATTTAAATATTTTCTGGTACTTCCCTCACCTGCACCTCCTGTTCCAAGATGGCTCTATTATTGAGCTACTATTACTGAATGGCAGCATCTCTTACCACTGCCTACAGCACTGGGGCTGCAGTACTAGTGGTGGCCTGGTGTTCCGAGTCAGCAGACTGAGGTTTTCATTAAGAAGTTAGGTATAGCATGTATGCAGATTATGAAAAGAAAAACATTAGTTCTGGTCAACAATACAGCATAAATGCAGAAACGTACAAAAATGTGCTGAAGATTTGAAGCCGAGAGACATAACACCAAAGTAAAGCAGAAAATCAGTCAGCCTGAATGGCTTCAAGGCCTGGATTAATAATTAGTGCAAAGTGTGGGATGATACATTTATACAGACTAATAAATAATTCCATATAATGCTAACATGATAAAGCCATTAAAATTCACATAATCTTTGTAAGATTTTATAAGGTATCAGCCAAAGTATTCCAGTAGATAGAGAGATGTAAAAAGCTACTGCACAAATCATGATGGGAATATATCTGTCCTCGCTTGTAGAATACTCATGTTCAAGGAATATATATTCAAACTGAAACAGATGCATGGAAAGGAACAACCAGATCCTGCCTTCTGAGGAGACGCTGAAAGATTTTGGCTTGTTCACATCACAGGCATGAAGATCAGAAGGTTATTTAAACTAAATGCAATACTGTCACCAGGTTAAAACAAACAAAAAAAAAACAAAAAAAAAAAGGAGAGAAAAACAGGTTCTGAAATATATTTGAAATAGGAATAGCAGGAATACCTATCAAGCCTTGAGAGACAGCTTAGCCAGCTTGTGACAGGAGGCAGGACTCTATACTCCAGATGTTCCCCTATATTCCCATTTTGCAATGGGTTCATACACTATTGCCATCTTCAGTCCATCAAAGGCTTAATTATTCCATGCAACACAGAAATCATGACAGAAAATGGATGAAAACAAGGCCACCCTCACTTCCTAATTAATTGCAAGCTATAGGGTGTAGGTAGTAGATGCAGGTTCAAATCCCTTTTGAGACAATCTGAATCCAAGTTGCTTGGATCCTTCTACATCTGTCACCAGAAATTCTTTCCAAGCTCAAAACCAGAAATGAGATCAGGGACCTTGAATCACTTTACAGCTGGCTTTGTGAGTGTGTCTCTGAAAGGGGCAGGGCTCAGGCCAAATTCTTCTTTCTTCACATTTTATCTAATGCATTGCTTAGGCAGCTCTCCAGGTGAGTATCTTGCTATTGTATCAAAGAATGGGATACTTAACTTTCTTCATTTTCCCCAGTCACTGTACATGCAGATGAACCCAGATATTCTGCTTGCAACAATAAATTCCACTAGGTGTCAGGATAACTAAAAATTAGATGCTGCCATTATAATCAAACATATACTTAAGGGCCTTGCCAAATCACTATCCATGTAAACTGTTGGGCTCTTGGAATAATCTACTTAACTGTACTTGTATTTGTTTTAAATTGAAGATGCACGTAGCAGCACTTAAAGCAAAGGCATGCCTTCTGTGGAATATGAAGTAATCTAAATAAGCAGTCAAATAATTATAAACACACTTTATCTTGATCCTGATTTTCTGCAAGTTGCCTTCACCAACCTTTTCTCTCTCTTTGATCTCAGAAAGCTCTCTGAATTTGAGATGTTTTTCTTACTACAGTTAGACCTGCTTTCTAAGAAGGGGTAGAAGCTACTTTCAAAAGGAAAGTAATAACTACTTCTTTTAAACAGGACTGGAGATCCTGTAGTGTTCAAAGGCTTGAGGAAGGCAGGAGTCGCTGCTACTCTTCTTCATCTACCCTGGGAAAACAGCAATTATTCATACTGTTCCTTCCTTAGAAAAGCTGAAGTATTGTGGAATACTCTTTCCAAATCTTTTGCATTCTAATTTACTGGGAAGGGAGTAAGAGCTAAGTATCCGAGGCAATAATGTAATTATCTTTTGTTGAGGCAGAAGACCAGAAACGATCAATCTAACATCTCAAGCTTCTCTGTTAGCCAAGAATAATATTCACGGCACACTCCATGAATGCTGCGCTAAAGCAAAGAGAATTAACTTTATCATAGGCTTCCCGTGTTCATCACTGTACGGTCTGTTTCACAAACATAAATTAATCTTGTAGCACCTCTGTGAAGCAAGTATTACTGAGCACAAAGGCAAAGACAAAATTCAGCAAGTTTGATGCCTGCTTCCACTTGGACTGGTTTTTCACAGTACAGGAGCTAACTGGTGGTACTCTGAAGGCTCAGCAGTTCACTCTCAGGGACTTTGGTTGCATTTGTGAATGCTCAGAACTTCTGAGCATTCAGAGATGTCTGACGTGAGGGCAAGCAAATGTTAAAGAACATAGAAGTAATGACTTACCTGCGGAAAGTTTGTTTGAAGTGACTTGGCTATCATCATAGAAGAATTTTGCAGCAGAAGCAGGTTCCAGTTTATATTTGCTCATTGTAATTAGGCAGCCATCTTTTCTGTTCCAGCCCTATTCACAAAAGATCTTCTAAGAACTTTCAGAAAAAACCTAGAAGTTCTTCTACACAGCTGTGAACAGGTTTGCCCCATGCACTGAAGGATGGAGAGGAGAAAAAAAGCAGCCAATTATTTCACCACTCACTCTTGTAATGCACATGCTCGGAAGGATTAAAGTCCTCAAAGGCTCCTATAAAAGCATCTAAATTCCTATCAATTTTAGTGGCAATCTAGACACTTGCCTAAATGCCTGTTCCATAATTACCTTTGTGCATCTGGTCTAAACAGTCTCTTTTCAGTAACATTTATGGGGAAAAAAAAGTAATAAAAGCAGTTTTATTAGCATAAACATAATCCAGAAATCCTCCTAAATTTTCCCTTGGTTGTCAATACCTACCATTGAAATTACATCTCTGTATCATGCAAAAATTTCATGTGTAAGCATCCAGAGTAGCTTTGTCCTGTTTAGCAGAAGATGAATAATAGTGTAGCCCTGTTAGTGTGGACTTAAGGGCAGGTTATGTGAGCTCCTGGTAGGAAGCATGTGAGTTGATGGTCCCCAGCAAAAGCTGTGTCACTAGATCTTCGCAATTAATGTGATCTGTAGCAGCTGGGTTAAAACTAGCTGAGTTGGAGCATGAAATTTTGGAAGCCGGACACACTTGCTGACCCACCAACAGGGACCTACAGCTCCGCTCTAGAGCTCTGGCTCATTTCTTCCCTGCCAAAGCCCATCAAAAGTTTCTCTGCTACGCTTGCATGGTCATTTACTCTAATAACATACTCTTAAGGACCAGCTCCTCTAAGAATTTATGTATATTCTGTGCACCTAGGAGCCAACAGAGGACTTTGTAGAGGGCTAGGCCCTAAATAGCAGGCAAAACAGGCTGGTGTGCTTGTCAGTATTTTGAAGAGCTGCATTAGCACTTTCTATGGAAAGAAAATGGGAGACAATAGGGTCTTCTAGAACTTCTCTCTCCACCTCTCCACCCCAAAAAACCCTATATCTGAATGTTGATATCTATGCTTCTGAAGTTTAAAGCAGTAGCCGTAGGCATACTGGAATGAGTAGCTCAGTGCAGCACAGTGGATTTGGTAGTACCACTATCAAATATAATAATTAAATCACATCAGTCATTCAGAACATAAAAGAGTAAAAGACAGTGACTGATCAGTATTCTATCCTTCAAAAAAATCATCTCATTTTGACTCACCATTTATAAAGATCTTAGCCTTTGATAAGACTCAATCCCACTGACATTACTTGTAAAATAGAGATTGAATATACATGATCAGTTTCCAAGAGATGATGTTGAACCCTGATGCTATGTCTTATAAAAGATTATCTCTAAATCAGTCTGCAGTAATTTTAGCCTCATGAGCACATGCATTCTAATTATATGCAGCTAGTGAGAGTTTTTACTTAGTACTGCAGCAAAAGTGGAAATTTGAAAATTGTGCTCGTTACTTCAGTGTGTCACTAGTTTTGAAAATCCTCAGATGTTCAGCTCCTAACCCTCTGGATAGGTATGCAAGGAACATTTATGACTTCTCACTTGAAACTTTTATTGATAGAATACAGAATCCTTTTTTCGCTTCAGACCCCATTTCTCTACTGGCCCCATTTCTCTACAGAGAGAAAACATTTGATTCTCTCTTAAACAGCAGTCAGTCATCCTACCCTTTCCACTTCTTTTTATTTGTGCAGATACTAGAAAGGATATTTACAATAAGCTGAAGAGCATGGCTGGTAAATATGAGGTATGACTAAAGAAAAAAGGAAAACAGTGATGTCCTAGAAGAAAAAGCAGTGACTGGAGAGCAAACAATTGGAACAATGGCATTTTCAAAATCTCTGAAAGTAAGCATGTAGATAAGGCTGAGGCAGCATGTGCACCTGGCACCGAAATAAAATTTTCAAAGCATAATACTGACCAACATTTTACTTTGAAAGACCCCATTATTTTCTGAGCACTTCAAACTAAAGTAACAAATGCCTGCAAAAAGCCAGAAGAAACCTTTTGAAACTTTGCAGATAGCTCTGCAATGTAATCGTGGTTAAATTAGCAGGCAACTTGGCCTGGTCCAGTTCTTCTGCAGGATGTCAATTGCTCTGTCTTCTGTGGAATAAGGGATGAAGAGTACCGAAATGAGTTAAATTACTCAGAGAATTAGGCTGCAGCATATTTAGAATAGAATAGAATAGAATAGGATTTCTTGGAGCAAAGTCTGGTTCTCTGAAATGTTTGATTATTCTAAAGAGTAAAAAGGCATTATTTTGTATTTTAACACTAAAAACACAGGGCCTTTAGTATATTGATGTCATTGTTACATAATAGTGCTGGAAATTATGTTTCTTTTGTTAATCCTACCAAGTTGTAATAGCACAGAGAAGAGACTGTATGGATTTGATGGTTAGAATGGGCAGGGTAGTCTTTTAAATCCACTCAGCAGCACACTTAGCAGAAAACGGAGGTGCCTTTGGTGATGAGCAGCAGTCAAGATTTTGTGGCTGTATCAAATGGCACATACTTTTTACATGACAGTAGTAAGATGGAGACTCAGAACGTTAGGAAAGCATACAATTTTGGTCAGTTACCTCTCAATTCCCTGATACAGATCACAGTATCAGACAGAAGGATGAAATAGATAAAGGACCTGTTTAGGATAAACAATTTCCTTTTTTCTTGGAAATATACTTTCTATGTCTAAAAATGCTTAAGAGACTACAAAGAGAGCAGAGTGGAAATAATTACTACAAGGTCTTTTTGGAAAGCCCTATTAACTGTTGTTCTTCATGTCTTTTTTTTATTTCAGAACATGGTCAGAATTCATCACGAGTCCTTTCTTTTCATGTACCCTACACCTACAGTGAATTACTCTGCTAGGCCCAGAAAAACTAGACTTTGAATTCTTGCTCCATGAGCCTCCAAGGAACAACCTGAATCCCCCAGGGCCCACAGAGGGAGAAGGTCCAAGGGGGTTTTCTCCACCAGGGTGGTGGCGGGTGGCCCTATGAGATGGAGCAACCCACTCAGGTGGGCTCTAATGGGCAGTCTCTGGTCCCTGCTGCCTATAGCACCACTTCCCACTTCCCATTGAACCCTGATAATGGGCTGCAACAATGCACAGCTCAAACCACTGGAAAACCTGATGCCTCTCTGCCACTGCTGTTCATCAGAGTGGAAAAGCTGGTACAGACAAGACCCAGGTATAGCTCACGATCTTTTCTGTGGGACTCCCAGAGTTGTACCAGCTCTTCCTTGAACCAAAATTCCTCAAACAAATAAGAAGCAGCAGCAATGCTCTGCTCCCACAGGTTATCACAGTGCTTATGGCCAGGGAACAAAGCTGAGCAATTGCTTATGCCTCATGATACTGATTTCACTGCACTTTTACTTAACAAGAACAATCCTTCTGCCTTTTTTCCATTTTATTTGAGGTCTTATCAGAGTTGCTATGCAGCACAAATCTTTGATACATAAGAACTATGAAGGACATTGGCGAAGGCCAAGAGAGGATGGAAAACACAGTTTGTTAAAACTGAGAAGACAAATTTGGACAAAATATTTAGGTTTTGTAAAATTACATTTTACTAAGTAAGTCTGTCTGTTACATTTGTAGCAACTTGAAACAAGCAGTTCCAACATAAAGAGATTTCATAATATTACCCTGAAGCACATGTAGCTGCTCTCTGTGGCCTTGTTAGCCCTTGGTGTCAGCTGTGACCAGACACAAAAGAAGGAAGTTTATGAAGGGAGCAAACGGTAACGCAGCCAGCAATGTGCAAAGCATGGTATAAACAGGAAGAAATAGTTGACTGCCCCGTATTTAGCAATATGCTGCAGTAAAGGCAGACAAACCAACATCTGTAATTGTTCTGGCAAATCTAGCTTAACATACAAAAATAGGATCTGATTTGTCAGCAGTGGGTACTCCCCATTTCCAGGAGGTTTTATGTTGGACATAGCACATCATTAGCTGCTTCTGATGTTGAGAAAAAGATATTTTTGATAGCCTTTCCTAGGATTGATCAAATTCTCTCAGTTTAGACTCTGATTCCTTTAATCCCTGATTCCTTTAATCCCTTCGCATCCTAATTGGACTCAAGGTCATGAATTTCATTACTTACTTTTCCTCTTCAGCAAGCAACTTAGTGTCAGTTACTGTGTTCCACTAAAAAAACTGCAAAGGTACTTCTCTCAGATGACAAGGCCACATAAAAAGCGACCATTTTACCTTGAATGATTGCCTTTTCCCTAAAAATGTGCTCCTCTAAAAATGTAGTGCCAAAATTATTAAAACGCTAGAGCCAAATTCTCCCACTACCTGCTTCAGCATGTTGACTACCTCATTTAGGGTGAGGGAGAACAAAGATGCTGCAGGATGGTTCGTCTGCAGCTAAACAGTCTCTTTCTTGCCTTTTATAGCCCACATCAGCCTGCAGCTCATGCATTCTGGTAACAAAGACTTCTCCCACTAAACCCGTTCTTTTAAAGAATGTCACCTGAAAAGAAAGCGAAAATAGAGAGTAGAGGAGTTAAAAATATACATTTTGAGAGCTAATCTTCTCTAGGAATTCTGGAATAAAACTTTTCAGACCTCAGCATTGTTGGGACATATTGATCCAAATCTGTCCCGTACCACAGAAAGCTTCTATCCTTTTTTGGAGAGAAAACTACATAATTTCAACCCAGTAGTTACCTCTCTTCATTCTTAAGGGACTCATCAATATTTTTGACTTGCCCACTCTTTTTGACAGCTGAGACATCTTTATCTGTATTTTGGTTAGACATTTGGTTAGATATTATAATCTAGCTAACTACAGAGGGAACCAAAACAAACTGAGCAAATTAAACCATCTTTTCTCTTCAACAGTAACACCTGACAGCTACTTTACAACTAAACCTCATTACTTGCCAGAAATATTAATATAAAGCCATGAATGCCTCACAGCATAAGACTTCACAGATGTTGTAAGTTGTTAATATTGCTATTCTGAACTTCATGTCAGAAGTGAGAATAGCTTACACATGTTTTTGTTACTGAGAGAAGGTTACAGCCATTTGGCATGTGACCAAAGAGGAAGGGAAGAGATACCACAAACCAGCTTGAACCCTTCACACAGTAATCTGCAGCAGTTACAGGTAGTGTGTTTGATTCCTCCTGAAAATGTTCTTCTGGCACAACCTGTGGCTGGCAACTGCTTTCTTCTTTCCAGCCAATACCATCTTTACCATGGCAGTCCCCAGCTGCTGCACAGCTGTTGCACCCTCCTTTCCTTATTTCACCTACACTGCTTTTCTCTTTACAAGCAACAAATTCTTCCTCTTCTCTCTCACTTTATTCCCTGGGAAGATCTAGTTCTGCTTATGAGCAGTCAGAAGTCTGTGAATTCCAAAGGGTATGTCATTATAGTGGAGCTCCCTGGATATTCAGGTCTGGTTACATATAAATAAATCCAACAAGTAATCAAAATGTGGAGACCTTATGTTTTCACATTCTAAATGTAATCTTCTCACAGATTTTTAGGGGTTTTGTTCTATACCGGAAACACTTTCAAGTTTAAAGCAAGGGTAAAAGTGCTAGGAGAACAGTGAAGTAACAGGCTAGAATAAAATTGTATTTTCAGTTTTAGTTCGGGTTTTGAATGTCTGTGTATGACAGCCAAAGCAAGCTTGGGTGGTACCCTTTACTCATATTTAAAAAATACATATGAAGTAAGACAAATCCCTTGGCTTTGCTGTAGGGTTTGCTAAAGGATGGCAGGTGTTAATAAAAAATTTTTAAGCATTCCATTCATGGATTAAGGCTGCTTTTTTCCCAGTGCTTGTGTGTAGCAAAATACAAGATTTCAAGAAGTAACTGAACTACTTAACCTCTCTCTTGCTCACGTTCCAGACTTTCATTACCGTCATGTTCTCATCTCGCTTGTTCTTCCATCTTCCAGCAAGTTCTTTACCAAATCAGGGAAGTAAGAGCTACCATAACTATTCTGCACAGGATCTGTCTGAACACCATGCAGAGATACTAAAGACCAACATGTTTGGGGGCGGCAAGTCTTCCAAGTATGTCTTTCATGTTCCAGATGACTTCATAACAAATGAGTTTGGAATTGCACATTGCAGCCAGCATTTATTTTATTTAGATCTCTTTCAAAATCTGCCTAAATTAAGCTATGATGCTTCTCCATACACTTGTTTTTGAACAGCTTTCTTGTAAACACAATTTTTTACAATTTATTTATGTTGCTGTTTATAATCAATATAAAAACAGGTGGATGGGACATATTCTGAACTGCCGTTTACCTTCTTTGACTTACCTGACTACCACAGTCTAAATCTTTCTAGTTAGAGATCACTCTGATGTCTACTCCTTGCCCAAACACTCTTGTTTTCTCAGGAATTGTCTGCAAGAGCACAGCAAGCTGTGCTTGTGGACTTCTCAGGCAGCGAGCAGTTTAAGTGCATGAAGTATAACAGGGGAAAGACTGAAGCAAATCAGTATCAGGACCATGCTGTTACAAGATAAACCATTGCAATGCCTGTCAGCTTCTCTCAGAGAAAACCAGGACTGTTTACAAACCAGTCCAGAAACCCCCAACCTCCACTGTTTAAATACGAGAATGGATTCACCAGAAAAAATGGTCTAGATGTGACAGATACAAATACCAGAAAAGCATGCAAGTAATGTCTCTAGATTTAGAAGGTACTATTCAATATTCTTTTTCTAGTGCTATTTTCTAGGTACCATTCAATATTCTTTTTATCAATGCACAAAGTGAGATGCTTATGTGTCTAGAAAATGTGATTGCCCCACTATTGCTTCAATCCCTGGGCCTTCAAACCAGCCCTTCCCCTCAAATTGTTTTTAGCTACCTGTGTTTTCTGTTAGAAAGAGAATGCCCGTCAATGACAAATAAATAAACTTTTCACCAGAAGTTGAAAAAGTCCATGGAGCAAGGACTCTTGCCACCCACAAGGCAGTAGGAGTGCATTCGAGTAATGAGTGCATTTTGGGGGGGATCAAAATGCAGTTATGGACAGTAAGAGGAGTGGAATGGGAAAGAGATGGGTTTAAAGATCAGTATATAACCATTCTCAGATTGGAGGTGCCAAGGCATAATTTATTCTGGGACACAGTATTTTAAAAACTGAAGAGTGCTATGTAGGTAACAGAACAAAACAATGAGCTTCTTACATGACACTTGGCACAGAAGATCTCTTTATGCACCTTAGACAATTGAAATTACCTAACTTTCCTCCGAATGTAATGTGATAAACAGTCACATATAATAAATACAAAATCCATGGAAACCAGGTTGTGAATAAAATACAAGAAAAGTGCGGATACAAGTACCACCAGCAAAGCCTATTTTAGGTCTCTTCCATTATTATTTCCTTTACCTTCATATGTTTTCAAATCACTGACATGGATGTTATTATTTGCACATCTTGACATATCTATTTTTCTAATAATTCTAATATGATATTGCACTGACAAGCATAAATTTATATGAATGTTTTAAACTAGTCCTATCACTTTGTTAAATCACAGAATCGTAGAATCATAGAATGTTTGGGTTGGAAGGGACCTTTAATGATAATCTAGTCCAACTCCCCTGCCACGGGCAAGGATGCCTTCCACTAGACCAGGCTGCTCAAAGCCCCATCCAACCTGGCCTTGAACACTTCCAGGGATGGGGCAGCCACAGCCTCTCACGGCAACCTGTTCCAGTGTCTCACCACCCTCATAATGAAGAATTTCTTCCTTTGATCTAGATCTACCCTCTTTCAGTTTAAAACCATTACTCCTTGTCCTGTCACTACAGATCTTGGTAAAAAGGTCTCTCTCTGTCTTTCTTATAAGACCCCTTTAAGCACTGAAAAGATGCAATATGGTCTCCCCAGAGCCTCCTCTTCTCCAGGCTGAACAACCCCAACTCTCTCAGCCTGTCTTCGCAAGAGAGATGCTCCAGCCCTCTGACCATTTCCATGGCCCTCCTCTGGACCCGCTCTAACAGGTCCATGTCTTTCTCGTACAGGGGACTCCAGAGCTGAAGGCAGTACTCCGGGTGGGGTCTCACCAGAGCAGAGTAGAGGGGGAGAATCACCTCCCTTGACCTGCTGGTCATGCTTCTTTTTATGCAGCCCAGGATACAGTTGGTTTCCTGGGCTGCAAGCACACATTGCCAGGTCATATCTAATTTTTTATCTACAAAAATCCAGTGAAGCTACATTAAAGTCCATAGTTATTTTATATTTTTATACCACCAGTGTTTTAATATCATTTATCCAAAGCACAATAAATCAAAATACATAGATCTTCTTTGAAATATCACGCTAATGTTCTCAAGTCCAGTAAAAAAAATTGCTCCCCCCAAGTTTGTGAGTAACCTGTATTTGTTACTCCTTGCAGCTCCTAATGATCTTTTGAAGAACAACATATTAATCCTGCTGACAAAAGCAAATTAAAGATCACTGCTCAAATTATATGTTGTTACTGACTGCCTCCTACAATAAAAGTATAAAGAAACGTCACATGAGCTGTAATAAATGTTTACATAGCAATAAAGTGCCTTTGGTAGTAATTGCCAAACAGTAAGTTACCAGCTGCTTGAGCCAACGATGTGTCTTTTTCTTTTGCTCCAAATTATGTCCAGGCACTGCAAAAAGTCATGTGAAGAATTTAAATACTCAACTCTCACTTAAGAGTGAGTTAGTTACTACTTACAAAACTATAGTTGGTATAATGAGATTTTGCAGAATGGTGCATGAAATGTTTTTCCAACAATGTGACTTAAACGTTGATCAGTAAAATAAAGTGAATCCTGTCCTCTTTCTACAAGGAATCAAACTAGAATACTACATTATTGACACACAAAAATGTCAAATTCTACTTCTATAAATACAGTGAACATCAGTAAGTTTCTGCAGTCCATTTATTTACCAAAGAGTCTAGATATAGTGCCTGCATAGTTTTTAATTTTCTGTTTCAAGGGAAAAAACAAAGACACCTGATATTGAGGGGTAATTAAACAAAAGTTTTAAACCAGCATATATTAAGGCAACTCAAATATTAATTTTGTTCCGTTATTTTTGTATCTCTAACTTAAAAAGAAATAAATCCTTTCTTTCAGCCAGAAACTTCTGCCACTCAAAATTACTAGAAGACAGATAACCTATGGAAAGATTAAGTATGAATTTGTGGTTTGGTTTGGTTTTTTTTCAAACATTTGCTTTCCCTATACCTAAGATACCTCTTTTTCAGAGTAGTACAGAAGTATTAGCCAATATGAAAAGGGATGGGCTTTATTTTTAAAAAATGCTCGAATGTAAACCTGAAGTATCAGTGAATTATTAGGTTCAAATTATACATTAAGAACATGAGCAACATGCTACTGCCAAAAGGCATAGGGTGTAGAGTACATCCAGTCTTAGTGGTACAATAATTTGTGTCATTACTTTTCTGTACTTACACCACAGTACACTGTCCCAAGTCCTTTTATTAACTTTCTGTCTCGCTTCCTAATATTTTCAAAGGCATGCAAAGTACTCACCTTCTAACTTACTACGCTTCCACCCCAGGGAATGTGTACTGAAGGTAGCAAGACAAGACTCACAATAAATTTTCAAGGAGACAAAAGGAGAGAGGCGGAGTACGCACGTATTCGTCTTTGTTTCAGAATGGTGACAGTGCATTTTCGATGTTAGTTTGGAAGGCAGACAAATATGAACTGTCAAAGGAAACAAAACCAGCCTTGACAGATTGTCCAAGGCTTCAGGTTAAAGCAAAGCAAAACCGCGTAACACCGCGTGATTTTGAATTAAACTATGGATTGCCTCGGAGCACGTGAAAAAGTGAATCCCCCAGAAGGTTTGCAAATCAAGGCTACGTTATCTGCTTGAAATGGAAGTCCGAGGCGGATGAGTTTCGTACCACGCAGGCCTGACTGACCCCCGTGAGACCTTCCAACCCCAGCGCCCGTGCCACGTCCCCATGAGGAGCGGCCACACCAGCCTCGACGCCCCGCCGTGATCTCCACGGGCTGGCCTTGCAGCCGACACAACCCGCGAAGCCCACAGCAATACACGCAAACACCAAACTCCATTTTTAGCCCTTTTCCTTCGAAAGACTAACTGCGAGCCCACAACCCGCCGGCACCCCCTCAGACCCTGCCGAGCGCTCCCCCGGCAGCACAGCCCTCCTCCCTGCCCCGACCAGGCCGTGCCCGGCCCGGAGAGCCGGCAGCGACCGACCCCCCGCCACCCCGGGACCGGGGCTGCGGGGAGACTTTCTGCCGTCCGTCAGAACCTCGCCGAAGCCCCGAACGGGACCACCTCGGCCGGCCCCCTGGCTCCCCACCGCCCGGGGCCGTTAGCCGTCGGCGGCGGTTAGCCGAGGCGGGCGGGGCGGGACGGGATGGGACGGGACGGGAGCGAGCGCTGCCCGCCGCGGCGGGGAGGCGTGGAGGGGGGAACGCTGAGGAGAAACGAAAGCGAAGGGAAGGCTGCGGGCGGCGGGGGGGGGATCCCCGGGGCTGTCGGAGGTTGGCAGCGCCGCTGCCTGGCGGGGGGCAGACAGACACGCGTGGGGCGGGCGGGTGGACACCGGCCGCGGGGTGGGGGTGTGTGCGCGTCCCGCAAGTCTTCAGTCACGGTCCGCGACATCAGGTCGCCGCCACGGAGCCCGGCCGGGCACTCCCGCCCCAACCGCTGATGCCTCGGGCAGGGCAGCCGCCGGCGATGCTGTGCTACATGCCCGGCGTGGCTTTCGTCCCCGCTTTGCTCGTCAGCTGGTCCTCGGCCGCCTTCATCATCTCCTATGCGATCGCCGTGCTGGCGGGGCACGTCGAGCCCCTCGTCCCCTACATCAGGTGAGGCGGGAAGCGGCGGGAAGCGGCTGAGGTGCCGGCGGGGCGCGGGCGGGGGGTGACGCCCGGGCTGTGAGGCGGCGGCTTAGCCCGGGGGTTCTGAGGGGCTCCCTCGCCGCCGGCTCCGCGGCTCCTTCCCCCCGCGGCTGGGGCCGGGTGTGGGGTTCACCGGAGGAGGAGAGGCGACGGTGAGAGGGCCCCCCCCCGCCGTGAGGGGAGGCAGAGCGGGGACCCGCTGGGCGCTCCTGTCACCCACCACACCTCTAGCACCCAGGCCTCTCTGAGAAGCCGCAGGACCCAAACGCTGGCGGACGTGGTAGAAAGGATCCGAAACAGTTTTCTGCTGGAGCCGAAGTGTGCCGCAGGCCCGATGCTAGCAAAACTTAGGGAGTAAGGAGTGGAAATGCAGTTTTGTTTGTGTAACTCCAGAACTGGGCCAAAGTGCACCAGATGGTGACAGGACTCGAAGCCCTACAATAGCTTTTGTAGGACACACACCTCTACAAACATGTATTTTTAAAATTTCAGCATAGGAACAATGAGTGCAAAAGGCTCCCCGAGAGATGACTGGCATCACTTTTCTATAACCTTAGTCATTTAAGTGCAATTCTGTATAAATCATTGTTTATACATTGCTTATGTGAACATTTAAATCTGAGCTGTGAAATTACTAGTATTTAGCTCTTAATAGATTAAAGGTAATCCAGAAATCCAAGAGTGGTCTCTGATACATAAAAGATCTAAAAAAGATTTTCAAATACATCTTTCAAGATACATCTAGACCTAATTTCTTGAAGGTCTTCATGGACGTGCATAATTTCCGAAGACTGCTAACCCAATTTGTACATACACATAAATTTGATTGAAAATTAAGGTCTGTCATCATAAGCAAGTGAGATGGTGCAAATGACACTGCAAGCCACAAGAATGTTGAGCTTCATTCAAATTGAGCCAAAGAAAGTTGGGCTTCATGCTTATGTTAGCAAAACTTTTTAAGATTATCTGCCCAAATCTGGACTCGGCTCTTGTAAAGCCTTGTTCTTGTATAGGCACAAATGCCCTACTGCCTTAACAATTGTGGTTATACTCATGCTCTTCCTTGATTACATACACAGTTTTACTGACACAAAAGCGCTTGTAACCAGTGCGATTTATCCATTATTAACTAAGAAAAATAAACCATTTGATATAACTGGGTCCACACTCAGTACATGGTTTGTGCTCAGAAGGATTTTGAGGTCCTTTAGGAAGAAATTTGACAAATGTTGTTTCTTATGTTGAAGCCATGTCCTTAAATAAAATAGATGAGAGAACAGGATGGTTTTTTTTCTGTATTATTGTGTTTGCAGTCAAATTTTTGACAGCCCAGATATCACAATCGTAAGTGTCATTCTTTTTAAAAAGACCAAACGTACAAGTCACAGCTGTATAACTCTGATGAATGTATCACAGCTGCCATAGTTATCTCAATCTAACTGAACATCTCACTGAAAAAATCATTCTTATCCTTTAACTAAAGAATCACAAGAAATGTCCACATACCCTAAAAAAACCCAAGACATATGAGGCTGTGTCAGGGATTAAAAAAAACAAAATGAACCTGCTTACATTTCAGGCCCTCTACATTTGCTAGTAAAGTTTTTTAAAAGACAGATGTCTTTTTTAGTTTACATCCTTTTAACACAACATTTGGACTAAGGATGTACATTGACTGTTGGTGAACAGTCTGTAATAATTCTAATGGTATATGGTCTAAGCATATCGTCTTTGTAGAAGGTGCACTTGGGAGTAATATGATGATTCCTTCTAAGTACTCAGGCCAATAGTCATACCATAGTTCCTATTCTTATTTTGCAGGTCATTGCTTTAGCCTAAGAAGCTGAATCATGGGATTAAGAATGTGATCAAGTGAAACTTGGAGTGATAAAAAAGAAAGAGGAAGAATGTTGCAACTTTTCAGTTGTGCAATATCTTAAAATAAGCAATAAAAATTAAATAGAGCTTGTATCAGGAAATTTCAGTTACATGAAGGAGAAAAATATTGACAAATTTTAGTTTAACATTTTTGTAAGTCTTATTTATATTCCTCAAGTACCCTGTGTATGCCTTGAGGTAACTTGTAAATTATTTTATTTGTTTACCATGTAACAGCTGTCACAGTGAGAGAAAAACCACATCTAAATTTGTCATTGAAACTGTGCTAATGTCTCATCAAGTAAACCATATGAATACATTTCTGGGTAGATAAAAATGAATATGATTTTGTGTTTTCTAGCAGCTGAGGCCTAAAAGATGATAAGGTTGTGCCCAAATTAGTTCTTTTGCTCATACTACTCAAAATCCAAACTAATTTGGATGTGCTGGGGTGGCTGTTTGGTGGTTTGAATTCTCAGTGAAAGAGTAAAGAGAATTTTCCTTAAGGTATTTGCTGCTAGTTAGTACCTCTGGATCAATCAGAATTCCTGTAGGCTGAATATAATCTTCCTGCTTTAAAAATTTGGGACTTCAGTTTGGAGATAAATAGTTTATGATGGCTATGAAGAAAATTTGATGATGATGAGTCTTTTGCCCCTAAAATATTTATTCCCTGTCTCCACTACCTTCTCTTTCCACTCTTCTGAAGACTGTTAGACTGTTTGTAGAATTCTACTGCATGAGATGGTGACACAAATGCTGTCATTTTCATACAGGGTTCCTTGTCTTTTCCATGGTGGTTGTGCTCCCCTGTGCACCACTTCAAATAAGTGAGCACATGTCTTCTTTTCATATGTACCATTTGCTTTTTTCTTTTTCATGAAAAGAAAGTAACTGTCACAAATACTTTTTTTTCTTTTTCCAAAGCAGCAGACCAGAAGTAAAACAAAAATGTACTTAAGTCTTCATTTAGCTTCAAGGATTTTTAGTGCTAAATATGGCATTAAAAAGATTATGTCCTTAAAAGTCCATGCAGTACTTTGTAAATACATTGTAGATATGATATAGTACTCTTGGTGTGAAATTTCTTGAAAGCATACATCCAAGATTATTTAGTTTAAAAATCAACAATAGCAAAATTCACCTATAAAGCTTTAGCTTGAGAAAAGCTTTAATTAAAAAATGAATGAAGTTCAGTGCAATTTCAGGTTATTTGGATTGCTCTTATGATGTGAAGTGTTCCAAGAACTTCAAATGGCTTTCTTTGCATGTGCCGATTCCGTTCTCTTCTCACCTAAAGTCCTTCAAAAGCTTTGAAGTGATCACAGTCCTGTACTTAGCATAGAGCAGCTTCTCGTTTGCAAAAGTTCTTCAAGATTGTCATAAGTGGCCAACTTTTTAAATGGAGTCCTTTATTGTATTAATGAAAACACTCCAGAAACATGAGGAAAAGATGTGAAGTTCAAGGTTAAAAAATGGGATAAATGAAGCATGGATTTAGATGATTTTCAGAAGTGTCAAACAAAAAAACGAGAGTTACTGTACCATTTTCATCAATTCCACTATCAAAGAAAAACAGAGTACAAGATGGAACAAGTCTTCAGAAAGCATTACAAAAAGAAGATACAGATGAATAGGGATTCTTAATGCCTGAGAAGTTGTAAAAACTTGTCTAAAAGCCTGATCCAAGCTTTTGCTGTCTGAGAATTTGGAACCAGTCAAAAGAAATACAAGATTTTTCTCTATTTTTTGCATCAGCTTTTCATAGAAAAGGATTCTCCCTTCACCCTAAGCTTCCTCCTGTTCTTGATAAATCATCTTAGCAACTGATTGCACAAATTCTTCTGTAACAAGAAGGGGTGTGAGAGTAAATATTAATTTCTGAAAGATTAAGTCTTTTGATATGGTGATACTCTTCTGGCTTGAACTTAGCAAAACTGTCAAAAACTTTAAGAATGATTACTTATGTAGAGAGTGCTTTCCCTTTTGGGTGTTAATAGCACAGGCATTCGTGCTGAGCACCTGTCATTTTCGCTGCACTCAATGGTAGGTTCAGAAGTTTAGCACTGAAAACTAATCCAGCCTCACTGTTGGAATGAAGAGTATTCATCTTCTTGAATCACATAAAAAAACGCTCTCGCTAGTACCTACTTGTCCCATCATACACCTAAGAGAAAGTTTTGTTCTCAGAATCTTTGCTGAGTTTCCACTGAACTTTGGCATTAGCTAAAATCCTTACATGTTTACATTTCTGACAGTAGAGTTCCTCGGGTGCCTCTGTTTACATACGCAATTGTGCCTCTTGGTACTGCTGAGTAGCTGAAAACTCAGCTCACACCCAAATTATGTAAAGATTTATGAACTACATGTTTTCCATTGGCTTGACCAACAGAGCCTGATCAAATAGATATCAACTGGTTGTGTGTTAGACAAAAAAAAATAGCATAAAGCGGTGACAACATCACAGTATCTTTCTTTTTACAGAGCACCCACCTTGTGTAAAAGAGTCATGCTTGAGGGAACTTGAACCCACATACCCCCAGGAGTATGTCCTTCCTGAGAGGAAAGGGCATTCTCCAAGGTGGGTGTTTGCACATATGTAGGGAAAAGAGGGAAAAGGATTCTATGATGAAGGTATTCCATTTTCTACATAACGTATATTTTGTATATATGATGTTTTTCATATATATATATCTATGCATGTATGTATGCATATAAATTCTGTAGATATTCTCATGCTCCGCCTGTCTGTCCCAGTGAACTTCTAATTAGCCTCTATAAATGTGAATTGCTTCAGCAGAAGTGACTTAAACACCTTGGGCCTAGAGTACTCTTAAGCTATATCTACAATAGTAAATTAAACAGTGGCTAGGAATGTTCCTGGGCATTGGAATGCAGTTGCTCTCCTGGAGTAAAGTCCTTTCTAACAAATGAGGAAATTAAGCCCAATTGTCTCACATCTTAGGATACTGAATGCCGTTAGGTATGTTTTACTCTATCTCAGTGTTAATTTAGCAGATAAAAGAAATGTCATTTATGTAATCATTTATGCCGTTCATAAGCAAAGTATCACCCTGTCAAATCTCTGCATATTACATACAGAAAAGGAAGAAATATATTTCAAATAGTATGCTCTAAAAATACGATTTCTTTCTGAAAAGAATGATTTAGTACTACAAATGGAGCTTAAGTGTGCAGCAGATGACATTCCAATTTATAGGTTTAAATGTCTTACGCGCATAGCAGCAATTCACACAAGTTACATTTCTCTTGGGGTTTCATGTGTACATCTCATTTATGTTTCACAGATCTCAATTAACTTTTAATTTCTTTCTCTTCCTGCTTTAGCGACACCGGAACTAAACCTCCAGAGAGTGGTATCTTTGGTTTTATGATTAATATTTCAGCACTTTTAGGTATGTATAAGGTACTTGGTTTGAACACAGAGAAGAAATGAAAACTAGCAAAAGCTGTCTGCTTACATTGCAGTCCATACAATATTCTACAGAAAAAGTACTCCACAGTCAATGGTAGTATCAGGTAGATGGAAGTAATACCTAGAGGGCTAGGTCCTTAGGGTCAGGAAGTGCAGGCTTAGAGGCACTTCTGTCTCTTAAGAGCACCTCATAAGTGCAAAGTAGTCAATGCAGCTGGAAATAAAAAGTGGAAGAAAGATGGCATAATTACTTTGCAAAAACTGTATCCTTGATGTAGGGAGACATTAGGGTCTAGGATGCTGCAGCAGAGGGAAGAACAGTGTTGAAGCAACACTGGGTTTCCTCTGCAAGATACCTACTCCTCTACTAAATGTCTACTGGCCTCAAATCAGGAGGTTTGGCATTTTCTATTCACTTCTAGGGGATGGAGGATCAAGAGCTGTGTACCTTTGTATACATGTAGTCCATGATGGCCTTCATGCAAAGTAAAAAATCACAAATTTTACCTTTTTTTAAGAGCCTCATTCAGTCACACTATCTTATTGTGTTTCATGTAACCTCACAGTGCCTGGGCAAAGTTAGCTGATTTATTTTTCCAGCTGTGGATAGATTGAAACTATGTTCTGTGTTATTGAACTGTGGAATCCAGTCTACAGCTTACTATATCCTGATGAACCACAAACTTCTAATTCAGTAGAGATGTTTGTCAGGAGTGAACTGCATATTGGGGTCACATAGGCTGGAATAAAATCTGTGTGTAGTGGTTTGGGGATGCTGTTGTACTAAAGAGCAGCCAGAATTGGCCCAAAAGCTTTGAAAATATTTTCTGGATACACAGCTAGTTATATTTTCTTCTGTTTACACTCTGCAAAAATGTATTAATTCTTCAGGGCATCCATTATAAGGAGATGTAGTTGTGTTAAAAGACTGCATATCAGAGCAGAATAAATTCTCCCACTTCCAGCTTACGGTTCATCTCCCTGTAACATCTATTCCTAATGTGGAATACCAGTGCCTTTGTGCCTAAAACACACAGGTGAATGGGATTTAAATTAGTGTTTTTCTTGAAGTGATGTGTGGTTATTTCTAGAAAGCATTAATGTGCGACGTTAAGACTAAGATCATGTTAAGACAGTTCTATCTGAAAGTAATACATCTGAAATTCACTGCCTTTCTTCATCTCAGCAAACTTAAAGGCAGTGTTATGTATTGTATTATGCTTATAATTTTACTCTGTATGCTAATGTGTTACAGGGCAAGGTGTTAAAATGTAAGCAACACATGATCATTGAACAAAATATGTATTTTTTGTTTTTCAGGTGTAATCACAATGTACATCAGGTATTTATTAATAGAGAAGCAAAATGAGTCATCGCACTTTGTTAGGTCTTCATGCAACATGTTTTCATTATGTATTGGATTGATGGGCTGTATTGGAATGGGCATAGTTGCAACTTTTCAGGTATGACTAAATTTCGTATCATAAATGAAACTGAAGTTGTTTTACAAGGTAAAAAACCAAATAGATAAGAATGGTTAACATTATCCCAGTGTGGATATTTGGCAAATGGAGTAAGAATGTCTTTCTTGCTCCTGCCTTTTTTCAGTAGCTTTAAAAACACAGATTTGCTTTCTCCCTATATACTAGATTTTTTGCTTGTAGAGTTACGTCAGTAAGGGGGTTTGTGTGGGCTTGTCTTGTAACATGTCTGTACTAGGAAACAACTTAATATAGATGCTTTTGCTGTAAAATTTTTACTATAAAAAAGCTTGCTATTTGTAGTTTAGTTTGCTTACAGTCAGGTAGGGCAGAATAAGTCAGACTAGCAAAACCACCTGTATTTTTACCTGAATGATGGCACACACACTAGCAACATTTCCTACAGAATAAACTAGACTTATCTGACAGGGTAGAACATTGAGCACAATATTAGCCCATTATTTTGAGTCTGTAGGAGATGGCATAACAACACGTTAAGTCTTTTGATAGAGACATGTAGAATTACCACTTACTTTGCCAGAAAGGGTAAGACATCTCATTATGAATAGAAGTCCAGCCCTCAGTGAAAGAAAATTCAGTAGAGAGGAAAATATTGAGTCAGATTATTCTTTTCACCTTTTCTAGTGAGGAAGCATGTAATAGGGTAGATTCTGACACAAAGAAGGATTAAGACAATTGCACTGAAAAATTCAGCTGAGAGTCAAGTCAAGTTTAATTGGCAGGTAGTGAGATATTGCCTTTAAATCTGTTGAAACAGCTGATTTCTTTTAAAGGATGGTCTACCTTGGGGAACATTTTGGTAAATACTGTTGTGCTCATGGAGTGACCTGACAACATACAGAGAAATTGAAAATAAAGATTGTCACGGCTTCAGCAGCCAGTACAATTTTGCATGTAATTGACATGGTATTTTCAGACAAAAAACTCTGCCTTAGGCTGATATCTTGCTCCTCCGGGCAGTGCATGTGGATTGCAAACACTACAGGTGCTGTGGTCTATTCTAAGCATGCTATTCTACTTCTAAATATCTGTACTCTTATTGATTAGATTTATATGTGGCACAAAAAAAGTTAGATGATGAGGAGCAGTGTTGCTTGACTGAAATAGGAAACAAACTCAGCTTCAATAAGGAAAAGTCAAATCAGGAGTGCAAAATAATTTAGGAGAGTCAGGGAAGCAAAATAATTTAGGAAGTCAGGGATCCTAAAGTTTCCAAAGGGGCCCCTTGACAGTTATAACATTGGTTCTTACCTAATCTCTGTTGTGTCTTATTGCCTGTTCATAAACTCCTTCCTCACCTAATTTCTTTTTCCTCTGCTTTGACCTTACTTTCCATGTTCAGTGCTGTTTGTAGGAAGGGTTCAGAACACAGTAAGGATCTAATCTAGCTAAGAATCTGATCTAGCAGATTTTTGAGCATGCTTAATTGCCCAGGAAGATGGAAATAGTGGCTTGCAAGTCTTCAGTCTTTTAACTAATGTACAACTAGTGAACAGTACACTCTTATCCCCATTTACCAGTAGAATAACTGAGATACGAAGAGGCTGTGATATTTGCTCAAGGTCAGGTGATTGTTTCAGGTCAGGAGACCAAAGCAAAGCTGGAATTAGAAGTTATTTCTTTAGCAGTCTAGTCCTTCTAATCAGTGGGTCATGCAGAAAATTCACATTCATGTGCACTACCTGTTTGTTTCTTAACATTTATTTTTCCCCAGCAGGTGAGCTAACACCGTACTTGAGTACTGTAGTAGAGCTGATTGCCACTATTGGGCATCAGTTCATTTTCTCTTTCCCCAGAGTAAAATACCTGGTTTGTTAAAAAAGCTTTGGTATGAAATTATACTGGAAATATTTAAGGTTTGCTTTTATTTACTCGAATCTAGCACCACTTGTGGTGAGTCTTTTAACTAGCATAATTAGTTATAAGGAAATTTTTTTCACCCTTTTTGCTTCAAGGTAACATATGGTAAGTAGCATGGGGTTTTAATGGTACTGGTCTCTGCACACTTAAGTGAGGAACAGGGTGGGAGAAAACACTAGGCGTGTGTCCTCTAAAAGCAAAAGAGTTTCTGAGAAAATAAGTAATGGTCATGAATAAGGTGTTTGTTCTTTGTTTTAAATAACACAATGCTTGAAATACAGAAATGAAAGACAGTGAAGGACTAGCTTTAAGAAGATAATTGGATATGGAAGGAAAAATCCTGTAGCCCTTAATGAATAAGGCAAAGTGAAACCCTAAGTGTTAGCAGGTATATTTTTGCCTGTTAAATGTTACACATGATTAAAGAGCGATCTTCCTGGCTTTGACTAGGAAGCTTAGGAGGCTTACCTTAGCAAATGTAGCAACATTTCCCAGGTTCTGTAGGGGTTGAGTGTGACGGGCTTTTTAGGGAAGCTGTGGCAGTTCCATAGGAGCAATCATGAGAGCCATGTTAGAAAAGCTGTGTATATTGTGTATGGGGCTAAACGCAAAAGTCAACAGTTAGGCTTGCTTAATGCTTTCCATACCAAATTCTGTCATTCCTATATGGAAGGCAAAAAGTGGGACAGAGGAGAAGAAAATGCAAGTATAGGTGAGATGGCACTTAAATACCTGTGTGAGGAACATGCTTTAAAATCTGACAAAACTTAATGTGTCACAGAGATAGAAGGGAATAAGTAGAAAGAAAAGCATGGAGAAAAAGAATTTAAAAGAGCATGTGAACATAATCACCACTACAAGACAAAGAAAACAGTGGCCTCCAGGCAGGAAGGATGTTAAAATATGTAATGAAAGGATATAGATTTGTTTTCATGAATCACTAAAATAGAACTGTATAGGTCAGATCACAGCACATGTTTTGCTATGCTCTGGTGACAGAAAGGAGCTTTAAAGCTAACTTATGTGTCTGATATTGGAGTCCAAGGTGGTGTAACTTTGTATTTGTAATTTTTTGAAACATTTAGAATACAATAATTTCTCTGGAATCTTCATCTGTTTTGTTACTGGATATTCTACTTGTTTGTGTTTTAAAGGAAAGAATCTTCCATAGGTAGGGTATTAAAAAAATATAGGCCATATGTAGTGATACTGGAATTTTAAACACACTTTCACCTGTTGCGGAACTTGAATAAAACTGGCTGATGATGTGGGGAAGAGTAAGAGGGCTGAATAATTCAAGAGACTGACAGTGTAAGGCCTTCATATCAAGAGTTTATTTTAGGCAACATTTTTTTTTTTTTAATATATAACTAATTTTCTGCTGACTTATTTCCTGGAGCATTATGGCTGGCCACTGGAGGGTGGGGGATGGAGCTATAGCAGTTGCTATTTAGAACAGCTCCAGTGAAACTTTACTGTTAGAGTATGGTCACACAAATGCAGGTTAGACTTTCAGTGCAAAAGGATGAAAATATTTGGCAGGGTAAAGGGAAAAAAGAGGTATAAGAACCTTTTAAGAAAAACATGAGCCAGTTTCTGTTTGTGGAAACGTTAATTGGTAATAGACCAACTGTTGAACAGCACTAAAATTGATCTATGTTTTTATGTGAATATGGGAAAGGACTTTGACCTGGTGGCTTTGGACATGGTTAGCTTACCTTTCTGAGCTACTCTTTATTTTCTTTCATCTTCCCTGTGTAGACTGTTGGGAGAAGGGACTGTTTCCCACTGCTTGTACATGCCCCGCATAATGCGGCTACCATCTTCTCAGGGCTCATTGATTCTTACCACTCTTCAAATTGTAGCAGCTAACCATTGTGCTGATTCTCTTTCCAGGAGCTGTCTGTGCCCAGTGTCCATGACATAGGAGCTTTGGTAGCATTTGGCTCGGGTGTTGTATACATTACACTTCAGTCCATAATCTCTTACAAGTCCTGTCCACAATGGAACACATACTTTGTGTGTCACATAAGGATGGCCATATCTGTAATATCATGCATTGCTTTCATTCCTAGTATCCTTTATGGTGTGTCCCACGGTTTTCCCTTTCTGCCTTCATGTTTTTCCTTTTAAGTTAAACCGATATTATTGCTGATAAAGGATGAAAATGAGGTTACAATCTTTGCTTAGGGGTCTCTAATATTTCTGCTATAATAATGCATATAGCATGTTGAGACACTATTAATAGCATAAAGATGAATTTCAGGGTCTTCTAAAAAGCTGTATCTCTTCTTTCAGTGGTATATTTAAATCTAATGCCCCAGAGTTCTTCATAAGATCATATGATAATAAAGCTAGACCAATTTTCCAACCTCCTTCATTTGAAGGAGGGTATAGAGAATGGTCTGCAGAAGGGGGGCACCACTTCTAAAATGAACCTAACATACGGACATATAAAATACAGTTGGCATACACAAGGCTTCCTTCAAGCCTAAGCCATTGCTTTTGATCATGTCGGTTGGCGCTTGGCTTCATTATATGCCTTCCCTAGAGACACACTTAACACACTCACTGGCTTTTCCCACAGCCTGCTGAAGTTAGAGTCAACCCATTGATTTTATTGGTCTTTAGGTGATGTGCCAGTGTTGAAAAGTGGTCGCAGCAGATCATCACATCAGCCAGCCAGCTACAGCCTGCTTTTGGTTTCAGCAGCTGTGAAAGGGCTTTTAAAGAGGGCCCCAGTCCTGAAAGAAGGTTGTACAGATGTATCAAGGCACCTGTTGTGGACCGGTGGAAACCAGCATGGTTCCCCTTCCAACATTGCAGGCCTCTGCTCCCACAGTTCTCAATCATGAATGTGATATAAGTTTTGGAGTGTCTCCCCTTACCCTCTGTACTTCAGAAGAACCCGCAGAAACCTTTATTTATGCAGAAATTGTTTTGATTGCTGCTATCAGTTACCCTTCAATAATATGTTTCATTTACTTGTCTTCTTAATACTTTGATTTGATATTGTGGTTGTTCAGGACCTCCTGTGTTACACAAGGGGGAGATGGGGTCTTTTTTTGTAAGCAGACATTTTCACTATTACTCACTAAATTTTATAGTTTCCTTTACACTGTGTTTTTCCCAGTGATTGTGTTTGCTTCAAAAATATCCATGACAAAGATTGATTGGACTCCAGGTGAAAAGGTAAAATCTCATTAGGTAGCCAGTTTACCCTGTATCATATTATCTGGGGTATGCTGTTATGTTTATCTAAAAGTGTATAGCACTACAAACATTTCAGAGACTTTAAACAGTACATTATCATGAACAGAACTGTGAAATCTCATTGATTTGTGCAGTGCTGGTTTCCAGTTATTTCTTCATTAGAAAACCATCTGTGGCTAGGGTGAGAAAACTTGTCATGGATGGGTCAATCTTCAGAGAGTTAGACTTTCATCTTAACCAAGCATTTGAAACTTACACATAGAACAAATTGTTAAAAAAATAAAAAAAAGATATTCTGGAAGTGAGTTATTCTACTTCCTTTTATAGTCACATTGCTTGAAAATGAACTTCACACGTAAAACGGAAGTGAACCAATTTGATTCTGAAGTTTTGAGTTTTTTTACAACATTGGTTTTCTCAGCTTTTTCACCATTCTTTATTAGTCTTTACTATTGTGATAAACATTGTCTGTCTGAGCTGAATCATACTAAAGTCAATATCAAGTATTTGAATTTATTTCAGTGTTCTCAGAATGATAACTAGGAAAGGTAAGTTTTCTGTTTGGACAAACTTTGCCACACGGAGGTGTTAAAAAAGCAGGTTAAATAATGCAGAGAGTGTATCCTGCTTGAAGAGCTCAATAAAAGCAAACTTGGCAAATGTACTTCAGCCAAACAGTGGCAAGGCAGCTGTGAGATAAATCTTCACAAGTTAGATAATCTTAGTAATATCTACCTCTTGAGGGTTTTTTTTTAGCTTGAGATGCAAGGATGAGAAAATGGTTTTACTGAAACAGATGGCATATTTGTTGATGGCATGTTAAGAAACGCCTTACGTTCTGTTTGTGTCATATTACATAGGTTTTCTGTGATGGTCTACTCAAAAACAAAGGTCCTCTCAGGTACTGTCATACAAGGATAGCCCTCCATTTTAAAACATGGTGAGAATTTACAGTAAGGGATAGTACTACTGAACTCAGTGGCTCTAAGTAAAGTTTTGAATCTGGGCACTTTGGTATCCTTCACATGAGAACTACATTTTTTTCAGGTGCAAATTATATTCAAGCTGTGTTTTGATCTTGAGCTAATTGTAGTTTTCTTCTACTATTTTTTGTGTTAGTGCACAAGACATGTTGCTTAATGGAACATATGCAACCTTGATAAATATACTTACCATTCTGTAAAAACTAAATCTGAACTGATTTTTAGTCAATAGGGTATTGGGATGATGAGTCATAAGTCTTAGAATATTTGTTGAATTTACAGAAGGAAATGTCTATTATTATAGCATTCCACAGTTATTTTGTTTAGCTGTTTTATCTGAAAATTCATTTTATGTCTCATTTCATCAGGATTATACTTACCATGTTTTGAGTGCGATCTGTGAATGGACCGTGGCCTTTGGTTTTATCTTCTTCTTTTTAACGTTCATTAGAGATTTTCAGGTTGGTATCTACATATTTTAGCAGTGAGTAAGAAGTGCTATGAATTGTATAACAACCAATGCAATAGAAAATTACCATTCTTTATCTCAGCTAGATAAACCAAAGCTAAACAGAAACAAATTTTATCAGTCACAGAACTGATTTCTGTCTACCTAATGAATATTTTTCCCCTGCCTTTTAAAATATAAAAATCAGTTTTATAAATCAGTTTAATAGGTGTCTGGTCTTGAAAATTATTCAGTAAATTAATATCTTCTACTTATTTACCAATCGTTTTGTAGAAAGAGGCACTCTAAAAGTGACATAATACCAAAATAAATGATGCAACTAAACCTGCATTTCTTTCTACCTGAGGGATTTTATATAATAATCCAATGCATTTCAACCATAGATGTTTCCTTTCTTTTTAAAAGTTACAATTTTGATATATGTTCTCTCACAATGTGAAGAATATCAAATACTTTTTGAAAAGGATTGACATGAAAACCTTCTGGTTTGGGTAGCTGGATCTGGTGATGCTTCAAGCCTGACTTTAAGGAAGAGAATATATTAGATTAGTTAAAAAGAGAACACTTTTATATGAAGTGTGAAAGGCATGCCTTGAACTTACTTTCCCAAGCTTTGCCTCACCAACTCTTGTTTACACAGCATGCTCTAGCTGCAGTGTTTCATGGGGTTTTTGTTCAGTACAGGGCTGTAAAATGTTGAAAATACCAATGTGTGAGGCTTAACTTTGGCAAAAGAACTTGTAAAAAAAAAAACAAAACACATTGCTCATGGCAAGTGCCTTGTGGAGATTTGAGGGCAAAACCTCCTGGGTATTACTGTAGGTGTTAGAAGGATCATGGCCTCCTTACCCTTCTCAGACCTCTGTATGTTTATTTTCACCGTAAAGTAGTGGGATATTTGTAAGACTGGAGTAGAGAGCTTAAGGTAAAAAAGACTGAGAACTGTTGTTTTGTACCATATTTACAAAGATGAACTCAGTTGTAATCACTGTAGATGTCATACCCCATATATAAGTCTTTCATATGTACCATTGCCTCACACAAGTCCTAGAAAGTCAAAAAACAGATCCAAGCACTTGCATAACTGTAGAACTAACAATCAAGATCACATATGTGAGCCAACTGATGCTGTGATAAATTGCTGGAAATGATATCCAGAATTCGTGGAAGTGGGAAGGGAGGAAGAATAGTGAGAACCCTCTAAGTCTTCTGGCATAAAACCAAATTTGACATCAGATCATGTAATTAATTTACTTGCATTTTCACTTACATGCTTGCTCAGCTTGCAAGTGGTTAATACTTACATATAATCTGTACATAACTTTCATAACATATACAGAAATCAATTTTCAGCTAAGGATTCAGAGTTAACATATATTTTGCTGACTGATAGCAAACATTTCTATCCCTGTTTACTTTTGATTGATAGTACTGAATAGACCATGGCTGTAGGGCTTCCCTTATTAAAAAAAAAAAGCTGGGTTCTGCAGAGCAAAATGCTTTTTTTAAAAAAGTAGTTGTTCAAAGTTACATAATGCATTATCTCAAAGGCATATAATTGCCTTCTAAAACTGACAAAAATATTGAAGTACCATTCAGAAGTGCATGCGTCATTAAATTTACCATTTGGGGGGGAAGGTACTTATTGCCTGTCGATCACTGTCTGATATCTGCATATATGATGGTATCTGTTTTATCAAAAGTGAAACTCTTCCCTTGGAGATACATATTTGCAGACAATGCTGTAGTCCTCAGAGTAGCTAAATTATTTGATAAGTCTGCTTCAGATCACAGGTCCCAAAGTGTTCAACACTGAAAATTTAACTATATATAAAAATATTGTGAACATAATAAATAAGAGAAAGTGATGGAATTTTAAACTAAATAGAAATGCAGACATTTTAAATTACAGGCTATAAAATAGCATGAAATCCAATCTTAGTGTTTGACAACAACAGAAAGATTTTTTAGATTCTCTCCTCTTTTTGTCGTAACCAGTGCTCACAGAAAGCCAAAATATTAATTCAGAAAAAACAACCACCAAACTCTAAGAAAAATAAGCTTTTTTTTTTTTTTTAATTTCTCACAGTATGTATTTCACTTAAATACATTTTTTTTGGTTTATCTCCTTGTACTTTATATCACAGAACTGTAAAATTAATTTATCCTAAGCTGATCTTCTTTTATTTTTCTTTTAGAGAGTTTCTGTAAGGATATCAACAGAAATACATGAAGAGTCCTGATAGTGGAAAAAATTATATTTTTTATATATATGAATATTCTAGGTTTTGTTTTACTTACAGAAAATGTTGCAGGGGGACAGGGATTTATAAAGTTGTATAAAGAACCCATGCCATTAACTCTGCAACATCTATAACAACATCCACTAAAATATTTTAAAGTTCACAGGAATGTTCTTGCTACCTTTTTGCAGTATTTTGTAATTTTCATACTGTTCGATATATTAAAAATACTGTAATAGAAGCAATCTGTAGAAGCACTTGAAAGTCATTCAAAGAGTTTTGATTTCCACAACTCCTCCCTTTTGGACATATCCATACTTTTTCATTTGTTATAGTCTGACTAGTAACACTAGTGTTAAACCTGAGACAGTACATTTTGCAAATAGTTAGGAAAGTCTAAAGACAATGTAAAACACAAAGGCTGAATTCCGACTCTTAAACTGCAAGGACTGTGGAGGAAAGTGTGAGTGGAAGCGGGCATTTTTGTTTCGAGACTTGAAATTTGCAGTTAGTAGATGGCAACACTATGCTACATGTTTCTGATAGTGGATGCTGTATACAAATACAAATCCTAGGAGAAGTTTAAACTGTATTGCTTGAAAAATGTTTTCTAATCATCACTGCAATGTATGTTGTAAAAGTCTACCCCTTTGCCCCCTTTATGCACTGCTAGTCATAGGAAGCTTAAAACTGAAGTGGGAACAGAAAGTAAATTTACATTTATGCACAATCTACTAAAGAGAAATCTTACCGCCGTTTGGTTAATAGAAAGCAGAAGGTTTCCAGCCTGTGTTTTAACCTACAATGATGGAATGGAGAGCCATCAAAAAGTCATTGGGAGTGAATGGAAACCAAGAAGGGGCACCACTAGTTGTCTGGTGTTCAGTTGTGTGTGTATGAGTATTATATACATATAAAACTGAAGAAAAAAGAAATCCTGGAGAGCTTCTGTAGTGAAGACATAGCATATTTGCTGCTATAAACTTACTTCTTTAATGAAAGACTTGGAAAGGAACTAATTGAGAAGTCAGATGTTACAAGTATCTGGAGGCAAAAGGGTCTTTTGTGGACTGATTCACTACCTCCATTTAGTGCATTAACCACTTGGCTGTCAATCAAGTTCTCTGAAGATTACATTTGCCATGGTCTGTCACAGTTTATGCAGAAATATTGATGATTTTCAGTTGCTGATTTTCCATGAGATAAAACAAATGTCTGTTTTGGGGAGTGATGTTTTAAGACTAGTCATCTGTTGATATTTCCTTTAATGTGTATTTTAAACTGCATTAAATTCAGCTTTTTCACAACTTAAAGAGACCATGTTTTCTTTATAAGTTTTTCCAAATAAAAATAGTAAAAATGTTTTTCACAGGCAGATTTGCTTTCCACAGTATTCAGGTTATCTTGCAGAGGTTTATAGTTACAATCATGTTAAAAACCAAATCTAGTGCTGACTAAATGCAAGACTTATGTCTTGCTGATTAGATATCCTGCAAGGGGCACACATTCCTTCAAGTGAAGATCAGAAATAGTCACAAGAAAATATATACCAACCACAAAAAGTAACATCCTGTTATTTTGAAGGCCATGTTAAGAAAAGACTGTATTTCTTAGTGCATTGTGCATTGTTCTTTTATTGCTTTTTATTCCTAGCTTTCTTAAAGTATAAGGAGCTCAAAGTTGTTATTTCAAACTGTATCAGATTTCAGCTCATCAATTTACTAAACCCTTTACATGGAAAAAAGAAATTACGTGAACTTGAAGTTCAGCCTTAACTAGTATTAGTGTGTTTTTACAGTGAATTCAAGTACACTTAAACAGTAGAAGAATTATTTGCATTGTTCTGGTTTAGGCAGGAAATCACCACAACAAATTTCACAAGTTTCAAGGCGAGAGAACACTAAGAAAATATTAAATCATCATCCCAATACAAGGCTCCTGAAACAAGTTCACACTTATTTAATCTCTTGGTACTCTGTCCTCCTCAAAAGAACCAGAGCCAGCCTGCCAACCTTTGCAGTGCTTACAGTCTCCTAAAGAAAAAAAAAATATATTTTTTTTTCAGAGAAAGTGGCTGAATCAAGATAATCTTGTCTGCTGAAATCAATGTACTGAGGAACTACAAATGAAATCCTTTGCATTTTTCTGAGCTTTATCATGATACATTTTTATATGAGTTACATTCATGACCGAAAGTATGCATCACCAACAGTTTGCCTTTCATTTAATTTGTTTGTTAGGCCAAAAACATTGACATACATCAATATGCAGATAGAGACAATGGATTATTACCTTTTCATTCGTGCAGTGAACAGCTATTGAAAACATTTTGATTATTCTTTGGCTCCAGGCAGCATTTCAGTCAAGATCGTAATTATTTTTTTAGTTGAAATATGAGCTGACAAGTTGCAAGCAATTGAAAAAAAAATTATTCTAGCAAGGTGTACCATTTTAGCTATGGATGACTCTCATTAAATAATGGTGTTTAATTTTTTACAACCAAGTGATCTCTACAGGTTAGTACACATAATGTCACAGTACACTTTTGTTGCTTTGCAACAGGCTCTTTTTTTTTTCTGTATTTTCACATTTCTTAGCAACAAGAAGTAGCTATTTTTTCTTGGGAGCTATGCTAGAAATATTTTCAACATCTACTCTCTTTGCATGATGTTTTCTATTTGTCAGCCCATGGTGAGTGATTGAGAAACTTCTTTTGCCTAAATTACAGTAAATCACATGACATTTATTGTTATTTTTAGTGATGATGCTAAATCATTTCTCTACCCCTTCCAAAAGTGCAAAGCCTCATTTTTCTAGGTTGTGCAGCTTGATCTACTGATGAAATACTACCACTGTGGTCTCTATCAGATTTCCAAATCATGTAAGGATGGAACTCAATTGACTCAAAATGCCTAAAACCCACTTTGTCTTAGGACACTTACTCACACTGCTCTTCTCTCCCATGTGTGCTCAACCAGCGAATGCCATATATCACCGCTTTGTTTTTTCTCATAAGGTATTCTAAATTTTTATTTCTGCTCTGCTCTGTGTGCATTCTGCCTTATCTGTGACAGCAGTGTATGTTTGACAGTAGTAAAATGATTTTGATGGCAAGGGGTTTATTATTTGTCGGCAGTACTGGTTGCAAAAGTTTTAAGCAGACTAGAAAGGGATTATGGTAACATACATCTGTAAATTTTGGACGTTTCAGTATAAAGTTTGTAAAGACATTCAAGAGCTTGGTATTTTAAACTGCTGTGCAAATACAGAGTCTTGGTCTCAATATTGACGCCACATTATCACAAGACTTCAGGTTTTGGAGGGTCTGCTCGAAAACTTCAGAGTGTTTGGGGATGGTGAGCTGATCCTAGTGGTTTACAATGTCCACTACAAATAGTCTCCCTGGAAGAAAAGAGATGGAAGCGCTGTTCTCCTCCAAGAAAAGGCAAAAGGCAGCATGGTGCTTGGATTTTAAGAAGGGGTAATGTTCATTTCCTTGGAAGATGAGCTAATGTCCCTTTATTTGGGAGAAATCTGACATAACATTAGGAAGTTGCAGTAGGTTTTAATTTATAAGATTTCTGTAGCTTTGACTAAAACTATCACAGCTGGGTCTGTCTTTCACTGCATTCGTGTGTGTGTGTCCCCATATGGAATACATGCGTACACAAACAATATTGGCATGATGAAGCCTGACAGTGGTTAGAGTTCTGCATGTTGCTGTAATACACATAAATGGTAATAATTGCTGTATTTTATAAAAGCAGAAGTGATTTTTATGAGCTTTGGCTATGTTTTCTAATTGGTACAGTAATGCAGAAAGAGCACTTCTCACATTTTAAAGACAAAATGGGCAACTTCTACATTCGGTATCTGTATTTTTCCCTGTACACAATAGATGGCACTAGTAGACCACATGATCAGGGTTTATTTTCCACATTCAGTGTACTAGCGAGTACAATAGTTTTGTAGGTAGCTTTAGCTGTTTTTAATAGTCATCTGGAGACCCAGTTAAATGATTTTTTTATTACGCCTTTGTGGAAAACAAGTCAGATCTAAGTTTCCTTGCCATCCCTTCCTGCCTTAATCTAAGCAAATATGTTTTGCTACTGCAACATGTAGTTTCATAGCAACTTCAATATTCAAATTAATTTATCTCAATCAGAGGAGCCACTTGCTGTAGTTAGCACTGGCGCAAGCTGCGATTCAGCTGTCGTTATTAAGCCACTTCCCTTGGGAAGTTTTTCCTACCGTATTCCAAAGAAGGTACATTTTACTCAGTAGCTTCAATAGACTTCTGTCAGTTTGCAATGGAGCATCGGAAGACAATATAGACCTTATTTTTACGAGAAAATAATATAAAAAGAACAAGATTTTAACATTTCAAAATTGTAACCATTCTGCAATCAGAAACAGTGATGTGTCAGGTTGCAAAAAAAAATTCAAAGGCAGTTGCCATATCTATTTAAAATCCACTTTTGTTTACATATAATGAGTCTGTTTTCAGTTATTTCCTTGCCTAACTAAACACTTGGGTAGCATTTTTTTGCATGTCTTCTCTGAAGTGTAGTAATAATCCCGGCCTCTGACTATCCATTATTTTACCTGGAATTATATAAGTTCAGCATTCTCGGTCTCAAATAAGCCGCACTGAGCATAGATATTCCTCTAAAAACTCTCATCAAATGTTGCCTGGATTTTTTAAAAATAAATATAAAAAGTGCTTTAACGAAGTATGAACACTTTGTTATTGATAGACATCTTTAACATGGTAGAACCTTCTTACTCCACAACATGACTCCTCCCAGCACACCCTCATAAAATTCATTCAAAGTGGAAGGTACATTTCAAAGAAGGTTTGTCCGATGAACATGTAGATTTTCATCATGAGATCTGCAGGAACAGGCTTTCTGCAGCCCTACTTTTATTAGAGAGATTAGCGGCTGATGGATCTCCCTGCAAAGAGGTATCTTTCTGTCCTCTTGCACTGCATCAAATAGTTGAAACACATTGGATGGTTTTCATGGGCTTTTTTCCTATTGGTTTGAATTATTCATGAGCATTTTGCTATGGCAATGGGAAGAAGGAGAGTGGCGGCAGCACAGGTTAACCTCAATGTGGTAAGGTGGTCACAGTAGGCGTCACTCAAGTGTGCAATGATGTCACATACAGAGGCAGGTCAGTACGAGATCATCATCTGTCTGCAGAACGGGCTTTGTTTTGTGTTGTTCTGCTTGGCAAAGGGAGAAACCACGCAAAAAGTCAATAGCTTAAAGTTAATTTTAAAGGTCTTGTGGAAGACTAGGGAAATTCTAACCAGGAAAAAAAGGAAATAACACTAGTAATGAGATATAATATATGCCTTAGCTTTTATCTTTGTGCATAAACACTATTTTTTATCTTTGTTCATTTTAACTAGAATCTGGAACTATTTATTTTCTGTTTGTCTATGGGTGATGCAATTCTTGAGCAATACTACAATTCAAAGGAATTTTTTTTTGTTCAAATCAACCAGCTTCCCCCTTAAACATCTAACGTGTAGGTAGTTCAAAAACCTTGACTATGCTCCAATCAAAAGATCTGAAACAACAGCTTATGCAGCCGGTCAGACCCCAGCATTTCTAGGCTGGTTCTGTTTTTTCTAGTAATTGTGCTAGATTTAATTCATATAGGTGACCTGGGAAAGTCAAAAACTATTATTTTGGAGTTGCCATAAATATTGTTTTATAAAATTGCTGGTCTTTTCCCCAGGATAGTTTTTTATAGTAAAATAATTTTGGGGCTTTTTTCCTTTAAAAAAGTTATAAATAGAATTTTGTACAGATTTGAACTTTCTCTAGAATTACACATAAAAACTTGTCTTTACTGCTTAGAACTGATTTTGACCATAGCTCTTGGTCTTACGCCAAAAATGTAATGTTCAAAAATTCCTCCTGATGAAATATCACGTTGTTCTTATAGACAGCTGTTTAATATGTGAAGATGCAAATTCAATAGGTGATAAGAAACTTCACTTGAAGGAAAAGTGATCTTCTTACCTTTAATCAACTAAAATCAGATTACAAGCCTTTTACTGGCTTTAATTGTTAGTATTTCTTGCTCTTCCCAGCAAGTGCATCTGTTGGTCACAGGGCCTGGAGATGTTTCCTGGGTAGCTTCTGGAGTCAGCAGGATAACGTCAGGGATGTATCTGGAAAATAAGTTATTTCTCTGTAAGCAGTTTGAAGGAGGCATCAAGCTCGAAGACTCTCCTCTGCTTGTTCTGCTCTTGCTCCTTAAGCCCAATTTGTTTTCCTATTGAAGAAACAGAAATGGAGTGTTCAAAGCCAAGTGTTTAGACCTGAGGTATCAGAACCAATACCACAAATAGCAAAAGGGTGGAGTTTTGATTAAGCCTCTAATAACAGTTAATTTGAAATTCAATGCAATGGCTATTGTGTGTAAAGATCGTGGCATGTGCTAAGATCTGAGAAGTCCCCAGGTAGCTGTAACAGTCTTAGTAGCAACCGAGGAAGCAGAAGCCAGGCTTCAGCAAGAACTTGTTTTCTCAGAAGCGTGGAAGCTTTCCGTTGGCATCGCTTCATCTCAGTTTTGGGGGCACAGAGATGGCGTCATTTCTTATTTCTCCCTTTGTCCTCTGTCCTTTTGTGCTACCTAATTCTCAATTCACACAAATTGTGTTGGCAAATGGCTCTCCTAGCATGTTAGATTTACCATGTGGTTTCTATGATTCTCTTCCAGAAACCATCTTTCTTCATGACAGTCAACAAATTAGCCTCACTTCCCTCCATTTTGTGGTCTCAATCTGATGTCTGGGGAATTGAAACGTATGCAGGTAGTAAGTCATGGGTGCTCTCTGACCTGACTGTCGACCAAAATCAACTCTCAACTGAGATCCTGCCTACAGCTGGCATGGTTGGGTAGCTTAAAAGCGTTTAAACCAAATATTTGGGGTACTTATAGTATTATAGCAGATTTTAAAGGGTGATTGCCAGTGCTGTCAAAGGGTGAAGCTGACATTTTTTCAGTCCCCCTCCTTGCCAAACAGCTTTAAAATTTGAACATTATTATTGTATTAGCGTAGCTTTCTGAATTTAAAACATGCTTACTGTTTAGGGTAGGCAATACAAAATCCCTATTGCTACTTTCCTGGAATTTCAACCAAAAGGAATGGTACAACATTATATAATCAGATTTTTTAAAAATCAACTTGCAGTTTTACATGGCATCTTGTGTCTGCTCATGGCAGCCAGAACCGAGCGTTGCCATTGAAAACAGAGAGTCATGGCAGTATATTCACTCCAAAAATACCTTCTGGTTGCAAAAATATTTAACAATGTTAGGACTAAAGAGGAGTGAGAGGAAACTAAAGAAAGACAGGGTTGGAAACCGTTCATTGCACTGTCAGATAAAAATTCAACATGGAAAAATGCACAAACACTCAAATAAAAAAACAATTTCTGGAGTGAAAAAGCAGTCCTGCAGACCACTGAGTCTTATTGAGTAGGGCTTGAAGGATGAAAGGGGGTTGATTCTCAAACCACCCCGTTAAATTCAGCGAGCAGAAAGTGCTGTGCATCAAGCATTCAGGTCAGGACAGGGGACAGATAAGTCTCTCCCAGATTTCTAGAAAGAATAGAAATACTGCCTTTGCACATACCTCTGGGTTTTGGAAAAACAGAAATCTCAGAAACCAAAATCCTAGAATATCATGGATGGGTTATTGAAACATCCTATAAATCATGGTAGCAGTTAAATGGCATGGCAAAATGGGAATTAGTGATCTCTCAATTTTCTTCAAGGGGAGCTGGAGCTGGGTCACCATCTGAAATACTAAATTGTGTAACCTTGTGGCAGAATCAGCAGTTCTCCGGCACTTTTGTAAGTCTCAAGACATGCAGACTCAGAAACAGGTCTGAAGTTTAAAAGCTGAGACAACAGGTAAGAAAAGGAGAGTCCCCATGTAAGAAAAGAGGGGAAGGGAAAGGTAGGACTACAGGAGTTTGTATCAAAGCCTGTGGAAATGAACATGCCACTTGGAGTTGGCCTCAGTGGAAATAAAGAAAAACACAAAGAGCTCTTTATTATCCTGTAATGAATATACAGTCAATTATATTCAATGGCAGCACGATACATAGAGGGAGCAGGAAGCACTTTTTTCTCCAGTTTCCAGATTCTAAGGATCAATATCTTGGTAGGTTTCTTAGGAGTAAAGTTATATTGTAACTGGAGTCACAGGACCTGGAGAAGAGGTACCTGCTCACAGATTGCAGCGGATCGGTCAGAGCCAGGAGGATTTCTCCCATCTGCGGATTCTCAGTGTAGAATTTGGGCTAACAGGAGATGGTGCTTGCTTGTAAGGGTCCCCATGTAGCTTCTGATGGGAAGACACCAGCTTGTTTGGCAGTCCCCCAGGGAACACAGGGGAATTCTTTGCCAGCAAAGTGACAGAACTAGGAGAGGAACAGAGCCACTGAAATGAGCCGCTGAGGAATGAGCTACACAGGAAAGATGTTGGTGGTGATCTGCTCCCGTCTCCAGTGCCATGTGGGAGACACTGAACAGGGTGTCACTGTGGGGGCGAGGAGGGTTTGCTTGGTTGTGTTGGGTTCTCCAGTCCCGGCAGCAGCTAAGTGATAGCTGAAATACATGTCAAGGAGTCAGTGCACAAGAACCCTTCACATCACAAGATGGGAAAACAGAAACCTAAGCTCACACTCATTGCTAAAATTTAATAAAATAAAATAAAATAAAATAGGAAAGAAAACCGGTGAAATTGGAAATAAAACAGATACAGAACTCCAAACCTCTGGTGAGTCTAATGGACCAGTACTATCTGGGGAGGAGGAAGGGGAAGAGACCTTTGCTGATGCAACTGAAAGAGCCACAAGGTAAATGACCACCCATCAAATAATATGTAATGAAGTCTTAAAATATCTGTTGACAATCGGAAGGAGGATAGAGAATCCAGGAGAAAAGGGCAGAGATGGCTTTTCTTATATGTGTTTATACTGGGTTGCATTAGGATCAATCAATCAAATGTGCTGTCATACTTCATCCAACCAAACCTATGGAATTAATTCTCATCTCCTAAATACTCTGCACAGGGGGTAGTTCTGTTAGTAGTCTACTGCTAAACCATGGTTTAACATAAAATATTGCTAATGTGAAGTCACTCCTTCGTGTATGTTTGTTGCTGCCCTGATAATTTATTTTTGAGCTATTATGAATTGTCAGTATTGTTTTCTTTGAACAAGGGAACGCATTATTCAGAAAGTGCCAAACAACATCTTTATAATTATCATGAAGTCTCCTATAGAGCGTTTCCTGTTAACTTTCGTAGTGTTTTGAAGAAAATTCTTTTGAAGGCTTTTATAGGCTCTTGTCCAACATATCTGGGGAGTCTGTTTTTCAGCATCTAGTTTTACTCTTTAACGTTTATTTATGGCCACTTTAGTGCCTTTAACTTCCTAGGATTTTAAAATATTTTTTTAACCAACTTACTCATCTCAGATTTGCACAAAGTTGAACAGAGACCAGCTGATTCACTAGTAATTAAAGTATAATCACAAAACCTGTTCTTAAAACAACTTCATTTACAGCTTGTGTTCTGCTTTCTAATGCTGTGCATGAAGGGGCACACAGAGCTAGTTTTGTTTCGGCCGTGTACAGCTACACCAGAACTGTGCAGGATACAAACATGAAGCTATAGAGGCTGAAATTTACAGTAGACATTGTAAACAGGACGCAAATTCCAGTGCAAGTTCCTTTCAGGAAACTTAGCCATTTTTGTCACTTTTTTCCCCCAGTATTTTTTTACTTTGTTTTTGAACCTACTTCTTTTTAAAGGATACCAATTGGTGTCCTCTTTCCCCTACCCACTTAGCTACCACCCCTTATCAGAACTGCAATTTAAGATCCTAGAACAAACTGGAATGATTTAGGCTTATGTTATTTTCTGGCTGCTTATAAAGGTCCGAGTAGCTGGCTACTTCTTGCATCTACATTTACCGTGATAGGAGCAAACATTTTTTTGTAATTAATCTTCTTAAACTTGAAACACAAATCCAATCACGTTCTGAAACGTCCATGCCCTTGAGATCATTTCATGTTTGCGGCTGCTTTTGATTCTCCGTATTGTTCATGGTGATTCTTCTGCTGGCGCAGTGTAAATTAGTTTCCCCCTGCCACTCAACTCTGCGCCTAACGGGCTGCTTTGCATATAGCTTATTATTTCCTAACATCTACTTCTAAACAGGGACAGTGCTGTTTCAAATAAGGCAGAAATGACTAAGCCCATCATACTACTGCCCAGGTAGCCTTAAGACAGCGTGTGTTTCTGCAGATCATATTGCAGCTGACATCTGGCATGCGGCACAGAAAGAGAGGATTCTTTGCCTAATGGTTGAAATGTTCTCAATCAGTAAATACTTAAACATAGCTGGAAATTGGCAGAATATGAGGGGTCTCCTGTTAACTAGGACATCTGCCTGTAGGATATTCCAAAAGAAGGCCCTAGGAAGGAAAATTATGGAGTGAGAAATTGTTTGTGTTAAGGCTAAAGTGTTCAAAAAACAAGTATTGTTATTAGACCTGAATTAGCTCCTCTGATGTTACATCAAACATTATTAGCCTTCTTTTAGCAAAGAGCTGAGGCTGTTGCTTAACTTTCTGGAACGAGCCATGAATTCCATTGTTTTTCAGAGGCTGTGGTTTGATTCCCAGAACCAAAATGAATCTGATTCTTGAGCTGGCATATACCCTTAAAGCATTCCTAGATCAGGGCTCTGAAAAGAGAGGCTTTGGTTTCAAAACCTCTTCCACATTAATGGGTTCCTTATGGGTGATAATGGTGCAATTATGAGAGATGAAGAACCAGACTGAGCAGTGGGCTACGCAGCAGCAGCCACCCCTTTCAGATTCATTGGAGAGAAGGAGTAGAGACTGGGGGTACTTAAATTTGGCCTCAGGAGGAAAAGAGATCTCCTAACCATGCGACATGGTAGCTGCTGTGTTAAGAAGGCTGTTTACAAGAGGACTCATTCAACACCATCGAAATTCTGCGGAATCTTTCCTCTCTGCTTGGATTTAAATCACATTCGGTTCCTGTCACACTTATCTGCTCAATGGTAACTACCTTGAAGAGGCCTTCAAGAGCCATTTGCAGAAAAAAACCCACCCTGCTTGCTATTTTTGGTTGACAATAACTTATGAAGCAGGTAAACAGCAGTGGCTACCGATAGCACTTTTATCTACTGACTAAATACTCAGTGCGCACAGGTTACTGGTGGGGCTGGTCTGTATAATTGCTATTTACTGTTTGTCATCACCTGTCCAGTAGTTGAATGCATTAACTAAATTTTGTCCTCAGTTCTACAAATACATACGTGCTTATAGTTAAGCCTAGGCATGTTTGAATGGCTGGCCATGAATTCTGTGCACTGCTGTGAAACAACAAATAAAAATGAGCTTCTCCTGAAAAGAATCAACTATCTGTCCTGTTCAATGACATAACATTAAGGGTATCACAGAGATCAGTCTGGATGGCACCACATGCCCTGGGCTATCTACCTTGACACACTGGGTTAATTAGCAGATTAAAACTGGCACTCCATTTATCATCATTTTCAATCTTTTAGCCAGAAATGGTGCTTCATGTAAAGCAAGACTGATAAAAACGTATTCATTTGCAAGAGAACCCAGAGCCAAAGCTAACATAAGTTTTGTGCTCATTTACACACTGCCAAAAACTACAGGCTTCACAAAAGAGCTTGCTGATACCTTTATGGCAACAGCGTCGAAATGCCCAGCAGCCTTGGCAGACTAAGTTTTTAGCATTCATAAGGCTGCAGATGTAGAAGTCTTGGACAGCTGTCTTCATCAGTCCAGTTTTTTTGCGTATGTGACCTCATCTTTGACCTGGCTGCTGGAATAGTGTCAAAAAACATAGCTTACCTCATTAGGTAGCAATCAGAACTACCTAAATGTGATCTGGATCATGTATCCAGGTTCAACAGTAAGGACTCCTGGATGGAAAGTTTCAAAGGTATCCTTTGCATAACATCCTTTTGAATGACTTATACTCCTCCATCAGCAGATATTTGTCTCAGTTTTCATGAAGAGGTCTCCAAACAGTTGTTTTCTCCCTTTTTTTTTGTATCAGTCCTGTATTTAAAATTATTCTATGCTAGATGGGAGCAGAAGACTAGAGAACAGATAGCCAAAAATCAAGCTTTCATCAGATATGATGGCAAAACCAAACTCCCCAGACTTACATTGTGATCATATTAGATTAGGAAAATTCTTTTATACACCTGGACCAAAGCTGCTAGATCCTGTTTTCTGGAGCTATTCCAGGCAGCAAGGCTTCAATATTCATGTGGAAGAAGCCGTTGAAGGCTGCTAAGCACATGGGCTTCAAAGCACTTGCCTTCATTTAGGAGGGCATCCCAAAGAGTACAGCTGCATTTCTCTCTCACCCAGCACATAAACTTTCTTGCAGTCACAAACGGAGTCCATTTGCTCTGCAGGTTCATAAGGCACAGGGTGGAAGGATTAACTCACTCCTTTCTTCAGAAAACAGATCTTCCAGTCTTACTGCACAAAGGTGGAAGGAGCAATGAAGAAATTCTCCCTGGCTATGTTACATGTAACCTAATACCATTCGGTACCAAACCTTTTGTTCTTGTAGCAATTCACAAAGCAGCGAGCAAAGATAGGTGAAAAAAATTTCTTATGAAAATCTACACCCTTGGTCACCAGAATTCATTTAGACTAGAATAAAAAAGTACTATATTAGTATTACTATTACTTATTAAAGCCAAGGAAAGTCTTCCCTGGAAATGAGGGATTTTGGGGCAATACTAATATCCTTAACAATCCGTACACCAGGCTACACCTCATGAGATGAAAGAGGAAAGCTGTCTTTACAGGAATTACTCTGAGCTTTTTGAGGAACAAATGGCAACAGCCTGGGCAGGAAAGTTCATTCATTCTGAAAGAATACACCTAAACCCGAGAACTTAAAAAACAAGTATTTATGTCTTTTCTGGAGGCAGGCCAACCAAATGAAGAAAATCAAACTGTAAACTCCATGAACTTTGTATGATGCTGAGATTTGTTTATTTATAACAAAATGGAGAAAAAAGAGGCAGGAGCACCTATTTCATAACATGAACTGTACAGTGTAAAATAAATATAAATCTAAGAAGCAGTCAGACCCAGGAATCCAAAACAAAGTTTGTTCAAAACGTGAGCAGAGGCACAGCTGTCACAATGCTGACTTAGCATTCTTCAGGTTTCAAAGGAACGTCAAGTCCATTGGTATTTCCATATCCAAGTAAATCGATACCTAGCCGTAGCTGCAGACACTGCTCTCATTCACAGTCCGTCATCAGGGAAACAACCAGAATGGCAGTTGTCCTTGGACACAAAAAAAAACCAACAAAAAACCCCCAAACCAAACAACACGTGAATAATTGTGCAGTGATATCATATTTCTGCCTTTCATATAGAAGCCAAATTGGAGTTATAAGTTGTCAGAATTTCAGTTACGGTTTGGAAAAGTGATTCCCAAGCAGAGTTTGTGGACCACTAGTCATCCACAGTAATCCTCAGAACCACCAATGCTCTGGGCTCCTGGCAGACAAAATCTGAAGGTTGACAATGGTTCATTGCTTTAACTTTTTAAATTATTACTGACTTCTTAGAATAAATTTTCTCTCAATTCTTTTTTAGAAAAACAAGTTCTTTCTCCAGTCATTTTAGGTATTACACTGAATTTGGTCTACAGCATGTAGCTTAGGAACTGTAGGTTTTGTCCTTACTATGTAATCGGCTATTGCAAATTGCCTGCAGGAAATTTAGAAATAAGACAAGTTCTTCAATGGTGACTAATGCTTTACCTGGAGAAAACAGGCTTTATTTTGCACTGTCTACAAAATTTCTTTAAAAAAATATGGGTGAAAGTTTACAGAGTATTTCCAAAATGTTAATATGCTGACAGATGAGTAAATATAAAAGCTGAAATCAAATGAGAATTTGAGTAATTCACTGTACTTGACTGGAAAGAGAATTTTGCTCTCTGAATACTTGTCTTTTTCGAGTTAGAGGGCAGTGGGGTTATTTTTGGAAGGTTCGCCGGCACACGGAGGACAAGTGGTTCTATGGCTGGGCCAGCCGAACAGTGGCAAGAAGGCTGGAACCACGCAACATTTACTTTATCTTAGTTCACCAAAACAAGGTTTCAGCTGCAGTTTCAAAGAAGCAGAAACCACGACCAGCCGGCAGCGGCAGCTGATGAGAACCAGAGAAGAGGGCAGCCCGCTGTGAGACAGCTGAAGGGCTGCGTGGGTTTATCTCCAGTGGGCTCCTCTAAAATGGTGGCGGGGACAGACACCTGTGGGCTCCCGGCTGGCAGAAAGTTTTGTGCCATTTGTGAAAGCTGAGCACGACGGGGGACAAAATCCCAACGAGGGGCCATTGCAGTACACCGTGAAGAAAAAGCCAGTCTCCTTTACTGCTGCCCTCGTCCTAACTTCAGTTCGTCACTACGATAATCTTGGCGTGCAAGAGAATATTTCTCCTATAACCTCCCATTCTTGTTCCCGCTTGCTCAGTTTTCGGTGTCTTGCTGACAACGCTTAGCTTGGTTAAGTAGCACGACTCTGCTATAAATCTCAGGTACAGCTCTGTTCGCAGCAAGTTAGACCAAATGGCAGCTAAAACTCTGGCAACTCCCTGCAGCCTGCTTTTGCAGGACTCCTCCAACTTTTCCTGCCTTTGGTGGATCAAAATCAGTGGGAGGCAACTATTATTATTTTTAGCAGAAAGCAGAGTGCAGGAACCATAAACTGGCTGGAAAGGTCCGAAATGTGGAAAATCTGAAATTATACAAAGGCTTGTTTTCAGTCCCCATTTATTATCATAAAGCAGCAAAATCTGATTCTCTTCCTATCACTAAAGCTTTCTCACTGACCGGTTTGCCACATTTCTGTTGGCACCTCTCACCACAGGTGTCCTTGATCCAAGGTTTGTATCTGTGATTCAAACAGTAACGAAGGAATGCAAATATTTCAAATATTGAATTAGTTTGGATTGAATGTCATTTTTGAGCAGTTTTGGATGTTTGCCTTTAAAAGAAGCAATAAAGAAGCAAAAAAAGAAAAAAAGCACCCACCTTTTAAATTTAGCTTTCTGCACTAAGGTGATTAACTCTCTTCCATCCCAATCCCCCCAGTCACCCTGTGTTTTTACTCTAGTATTTGTATTACCACTTTGAGAATAAGTTTCTTATGATTTTGCTTTGTGGAAAACTATGCGCCAGCTTTAAAGCTTCTACAGTAAGTTTTTATTTATGAGTCATTTGTACCAAAACCAGACACTTTTGGAACTGAATGCTGCCAAGTCAGGACATCTAAGGAAAACAAAACTGAAAATTTAACATTAAATCTTTTTAAAGTTCCTTACAATGATCTGACAGCAGAAAACCTCCTGCCTCTCGTGATATTTAGAATTTCATATTTTGTCATATATTCTCCTAACTGTAAGGAAGCAGTCAGAGGTGATAATTTCTGTTTAGGTAGTATGTCTGCGCTTTTGCAACAGTTTAAGCATTATTATACTTGCCATTTTAAAACAGGTGATGCCAAGCAAATTTTTGGAGCCGTCACCCTTTGGCCACACGTACACATGTGCTGACGTGGGACAAAGGTTTTCTCAGCGGGAGCTCATACTTTCTGCTCTACTCATACCTATTGGGGACCTTAACGAGCATTTATCATGCTGGTCTAAGTTGCTCTCTCTCTTTCTGTCTTGCCATGATGAGTATATGATCAGAGCAAGTGACGTCAAAGCCCCAAAAGTTCGTATCTGCAACACTCGGTTACATAGTCCTGCTTTTTCCTTGGGTCTTTCTCTCCCATGTGTACAAATCAGCTCCTACGTAGACAAGAAAAGGAATGAACGCAATGAGCAGCAGAACTTTGTCATTCAGAAGTGACTTCTAGCTTGCCATTCAATCTACCCTTTTGCAAACACAAGTCTTTTTACTGCAAGGATGCTAGGGAAGTTAATAAGCAGATGTTACAGATCTTATACTAATGATCTTAATAAAGACTAGAAAGACTGCTTTTCAAATAGGTAAAATCACGTAACATGATATTTCCTATTTGCATGTTTTAAATATGAGACAAAGCATGGGCTCTCTTGATAATTCAGTTCCATTTTGGTAGTAAAATGCTTCTGGATTAGGTCTGAATTAATCTAAAAAGCTAAGTATGTAGAACAAATAGGAGTCTCTCCACTCCTATTTTTGAATTTAAAAAGAGGATTGGGATGAAAAAGAAAGCCAAAACATCTCCCAGTATAACATAAAAAGAACAAAATACATCATATCTTCATTGAGGCAATCTTAGCAGCTTTACGCAAATATTTCTGACTGACCATAAAGATTTGTAATGTTTCAAAGGGAATGTGACAAAAATCATTAACGTTTCATACAAATCAATTATACCTCCTTCCAAGTACTTTGAAGTCTTTCAAAATCAAAAAACTGGTTATAAAATGTTCTTTCCAGATCTTTCCCTTTAATCTTTCAAACATTCACTTTGCCAGCTAAATCAAACTCACTTGCTGAACACAAAATATCTACACAAACAAAGATGAACATTTTTCATTTGTGGAATTTAAGCTGCTGCCCCCCTAGAGCTCAAATGAATGCTGCAGAGTCATCCTGGCTGTCGTTTTACTAGATTGCTTGTTTGTTTGTTTGTGTGTTTTGTTTTTAAGGAAAAACTAACTTTTAGTATCTCTGTGGTTCCACCTAACCAACTAGAGAAAACCTGCTACCGTATGGGACGTACGTCACCACTTCTGTGCTTTATTATTTGCTACTATCTTTTTTTCTCATTAGGAATCCAAGTCACTAACCATGTTCGATGGAAAAATACAAGTTTACTGAAGGCTGCAACTGAGTTTTGACTCTCAGGAAATGCAGTTCTAACTCATTTCCTCAAGTGCCTGCCTATATATTTGGGGATGGCCAAGATACACAATTTATACCATTCAGGCATTCTCCAGACATTCGAAGTGGGATGCAATTTTCTCTAATCCTAGATTTGCCCATTTTTTCCACTTTGCCAGCCAAAAAAACGTGTTTAGAGGATGCGTTATAGGTGCCTGTGGCAACTGGGTATGTTTATCAGGGCATCTGTTGTTGCACCTTTTTACTGCTCTGTCAGAAAACTATTTCCTTTTATTGCAATTGGAGTTTTCAGTTTTCTTTCAAGAAACCCCTCCAATATTCAGAGAGCCTTTCGGTGCGTGCTATTAGTGCCAAAAAATAAAGTTTTACCAGACCTCTTCCCAACATCTACTTTATATGCACCACTGCCTATTTTTTATTAGGTGTTATTTGGTATCTTTTCCACACTATCCCTCCTCACACAAGAAGAATGAGTCAACCCTTTTCTCTTAGTCTCTGCAGCTTATACGTATTAAAATTTCAAGCCAAAACTGGACTTTGCAACCGTCATGTGTTTTTTCCCATAAGCACGCAAGCTGTAAATTGTCAGTTTTAAAGCTACCTGCGCAACAGTACAATCTGAGCCTCCTCCACAAGTGTACTGCCATTTGTGTTTTAATTTTCCAGTTACGCTCTGTATTTCCATAGGGAGCCTCCCGTTTCATAGTCTTTCCTGGACAGTGGTGCAGGGCGTACCATTACTTTCACGGTTTTTGCATGTGGTCCTCTGAAGCCTTCAAGCTGGGGGGAGCTCAACAGAAAACGTTGTGGCAGAAATGGCCAGGGAAATCCCTACTGCGGGGTCTGCGTCCCTCCAGCTCCGGCGTGTTGTGGTGCCGGGCTGGGTGCTACCAGGGGCACCGTCCCCGCTCAGGACAAGGGGCAAATGGGGTAGCAAAGGTTTTACTGAAGGCTGTGAAGTTCTGGTGGGGCTGGACCTCACTGGGAGGAGAGAGATGATCGAGGAGGGCAATCACCAGTCTTGGAGCTCTTTGAGAAAACCCTCAGATCTGATTTTCTGCCGTGACTTCAGACTTTCCTCCACACTACGACCACGCTTGGTGATCACTGGACTGTGTGATGATCAGGGTGTTTGTCTCTGGGCCCGATCCTGAACTGCAAACTCAACCTGACCTCAAACCTGCCTCATCACTACGGACTTGCCTGGTGATCCGGGCTCTCGGTCCAACTCGGATCCCGTCACCGGCCCCTCTCTGCTCACCTTGCCGGGGGCTGCGGGACTGGGGCCGTGCTGGCCCGCTCTGTGCCCTGCTCCTGCCTCGCCGCCAGCCGCAGCTCCCGTCTCGCCCTCCCTCAAGGGAAGGGAACCTGCCCCTGCTGCTCCCTGACAAATGCTTCCCCTCTGATCTAAAGGCCAGGACACCGAAGCTTCTCAAAAATACAATTTTTTAAAAATACAGAAAAAAAGCAACTGACTTTTTCTGCCTAACTTTCTCAAGAAGACATTTTGAGTGAAACTTTTCAGAAACAAGTCATCCCAAGAAGGGCACCTGGTCTGGAACATTTCACCCCAATGGCTGAAACGTGGCAGGTCTGAAACTCTGCTCTAAGTGGCTCTGAAATGTTTCTTTATGTTTCCGTGCCATTTTGCAAGAAAGGGATGCAGGGACTGACGAGAAGAATGGAAAGAGGGGCCTGGGCAAGTCAGCAAGGCATCATGAAGGAGCTAGAGGAAGCAAAAGGAGCAGAAGGTCAGTCTTTCCTCTCTGGGAGCTCCAGTCATTCCTAGGAAAGAAACGTGAGCTGAAAATTGACTCCAACTGCTGCAACCAGCTCAGATTCGCCATCCCGGTGTAAGAGAGCAGGCAGGAATTTCAAGTGGCATCTTGACCAGTCGCACTCAGAGCTGACATACTTTGGGGAAATATGGACAAACGCTCTGGTTTAGAGAGCTAAGTATTATTCCTGCTATTGCCATGGGATTGTTTATGCAAATGAATGTCATGCAGGAAGGGTTTAGAAGGAATGAAAAATATGACAGCCTGTAAGTCAAGACACTAAATTGGGTAGTTGAAGTGAAAGGGACTCTTAAGTCAGACTTCTTAACTTTAGCCTTTTTTTAAGCTCAGTGCCTGATTTAACTACAGGGAAAAGAAGGCCTTTGTTAATGACTTAATCCTTTGCCTTTCACTGAAAAAGCTTGTGCATGTAACATACAAAAATCATAGAGCAACACTGAGAAATACTAGCACTGGTGTTTCTTATCTTTGCACTTCACAGGTAAGTATGTCATCTTGGCAGTAAAATGGAGGTGACCGTGCTTAAAGCAGCTGTAACTTTCCCCTCCCCACATACCAGAGAACCAAAAACTGGAGACATCCCTCCTGGAAAATTAAACATTTTCAAAAATACTTAATCTTCTGTGTTCTGTTCAGCAAATTTGGGGGGTTGTTTTGGGGTTTTTTTTGCCTTCTTTCTTCCTTTTTTCACATGCAGCACAGACCATTTACAAAAAGAATTACAGGTGGCTTCCTGAGAGTAGTGATCCAGGAGAAGAGGAAAGGGACAGCAGCCTTAGGATGTTTTCTATTTACAAATCCCAACCAGGAGGTTTCTGTTCCCTCTCATGCTACTTTACAAAACTGTCTTGAAAACAACAATCAAGCCACAAAATTATTCAGCTACTAGTTTTCCAATGTTACTATGAAATAATTCAGATATTGCACGCCCCAGTGTTTTGGGGTTTGGGTTTTTTTTTCACTTGTGTTTTGTTAAAGAATGATTTTTGTAAGGCTGACCTAATGTATTTGTGATTTCCCTCTGGGACTCTTGAATGGAAGTGCTAGGGAGGAGAAAAGCTTTTATGTGGCTTTCCCTTCCCCATATCTTCTTTGCTGATCTAGAACCATCTGATCTTGGCTTGTGCCTAAAGGCAAATAGACCAGAACTGTAACTGCGGTGTGATGGTTTCAGTGATTTTACAGAAGAAGGTTTCATCACAATGTTCCCCCTTCTTCCCAAATCTTGAGTAACAAAAAGCCATAAACCAAAGAAAAAAACATTTCAGAGCAAGGTGAGGAGAAGCCAGGAAATGGTTTGTGATGGCAGGAATTAGGGGAACTTAGTTGAAATTAGGGATGGCAATGTGTATTGCTATCACTCCATGACTTAATGAACTTCAACAACAAGCCTGAATATTTTTAAAGGCCCTTGGGAGAGCAGAAAAGAGAATTTCTGATCTCTGAAAACACCAAAGAAGTTTTACTGGTTTTTTTCTATCAAATTACCAGCTGCTATGGTTAAAAACAAATCCTGCCACCATCTATTTTGTTAATTCTTTGTTTTTTTCAGAAAAAAGAGTATAACTTGTAGACCAAAACCTTATGTAGGTCACTAAGGTTGCATAAAATACTGTGTAAATGCTGTCATAAAACCAAACAAAGCAAAATTATTCTGCCGTAAATAACATGTGGTTACCATTTGTTTACAATTTAGTCCAGCTATCAAAACAAGCTAAACATTTTGATAAACGGTTCACAGTCATTTTGTAAAAAGCACAGATTAGGGGAGGTATATCCAACATCTGCTCTTCTAGCTGAACCTCAGCTCCCTCTGCCTGGGCAATACGCAAGCTACCAGAGCCCGGGGTCAGGCTACATAGGCTAATGGTCTATGCTGCTCACTGCATTTTGCGCTGATGAGCTGATTCCAGTGAAGCCATCCTAATATTTTAAAAGAGAAGAAAGAACTGCGATGAATTCCCTCTTTGTTTCATTTAATTCTTTATGAAAGAAAGGATTTATAAAGAAGAGTGGGACTGGGGTTGACAACATAGCATTTTCTTAGTACACAAATGACTTAAAATCAGCAATTGTAATTTGTCTGGAGGATAAACACGGAAATATTTTGCACTAAAGAGCTGTTGGAAGTGATGTGCGGAGGGGGAATGTCTGGTTGCCTGTGGAGACTGAAGGGAGGCTTGCTTCAAAGCCAAGTTTCAAATATCATCTGTTTTCACTATAACACTATGTAACAAAACAAGCCCCAGTAAAATTTTCATTTAAGTGGGAGAGAATTTAATTGTTTTGCTTTTTTTCACTGTCATCTCTCCTCTAATTCAGAAAGATGTTTGAAGGAATTTTGTTTGCTTGGGTCTTGGACATAAATAAAGAATGTGCACTGCTCCGGAACAGATGAAGTGTTGCAAATTGGAACTAAAAATGTAAACATGTTGGGAAGTTAGGAGCGTGTATGTGAGAATGTGTACGTGAGGATGCATTTTTTGTGAAGTGAAAGAGTTTATATAACAAAAACTTTCAAAATCTACGGATAAAGACTCTGTCCATAATAAGGTTAACTATCAACGAATGCTTTTTTCTCCCCAGTTTACTGTGTTTTCATAAGTAGGCTAGAGAAAAAGAGATCAAGCAAAACTACTCAGTGAAGACCGGCACTAAAGTGAATCTGCTATGCAACCCTAAAATCAGAAATGCTGTCTATCTTCTAGCTAAGTATCAAGTGCACGTGTTATTGCAGAAAGGACATAAACTGCATCGGTGGACAATTGCTTGCAACTGACAGATAGGAAACCTGGAAGGGATGAGCAAAATGACCCCTGGTCTTAAGTTTCTCTCTTGTGGCAGGGTGATACTCTGGGCAGGCGATTCCTGCGTGACAAGGAGTCTCACGCAATAAGGATGCACACTGAAAAACGGCCAAAGTATGGCATTCAAAGTTGCACGGCTACTACCTGGACTGACTGTGTGACATTAATTGTGGCTATAGCTTGATTGTGTGCTCAGTGTGTGAGTAAAATGGTAGTTAAAGATGCCCAAGAGAGCAAACAACTAAATAAAATACCGTAACCTCTTTTAAAAAAGGAAAAGGGAAGACCTCTCGGGGGAAGGTGGGGCTCATGTCTCCTGAAGTCAGGTTATTGGGGTCAGCAGAGCCCCATCGTATATAGTCTGGCAAACCCCGCTACTGACAGCGCATCCATTACTTACCACACTGCCCTAGCGAAGGCATCTGAGGAAAGAATCCAGTGACAAATACTTGGGCAAGATTGAGCAATTCAGTCCCCAAGAGAGGTGAGATTAGCAACGCACCGTGCGGCAGCCAGCTGAGGCCTGACGACGGGTAGCTGTACTTTGTGCTGCTGATGGATGAGGCTCGTTTTAACGCCTGGAAATCCTGTGGAGGGCAACAGCACGTAATGGAGCAAAGGGATGGATGCCCAGGGGACAGGTCCTGGAAAAAACAGCTAGTGCAGCGTGTGCTGATATGTATGACGATATAGACACAATAATTGAAATGGAAAAAACCCATCCAGAACGGGAGAAAGACACGTTCGGTTATGCAACCCACTCTGTTTATAAGGCAAAAGGAAAGTCTGTACTCCCACCTGATTTTCGGAGGACTGCCTTACACAACACTAGCACAGCGTGGCCCACTTGTGAGCACAATATAAATAATTCCCAAAGAGAACTGTCCTATTGTTCCTGTCCTCTCTGCCAAAGCTTCAGTCGCCACAAAAGCATGGCATCTCTCTTCATCCAAGCTGGTCAAATTTTGAAATGTTTTCTGGTAACTGTAGGCTCAGAGCAAAAAGTTCAGGGAAATGAACAGAATTTGACTTCCTAGGGAGCTCGAGCGTGTGCCTGACCGGCTTTGATTTCTAAGAGGCAAGCTCTACGTGTACATTTCCTATAGCATGACCTTACGCTCGTAAAAATCTTTCGGAGACGACGGAAACCCTGCTTAGGGAACCTCAGATTCTAGCTGCTGGGCAGACTGGTTGCCACTGGTTATAATCTCACTGGCAATGTATCAGTGTTGTGCTGTTCTGCTGACTGACACATTGCCTGAACAAAGAAAATCCAGGAGACAAGCCTAAGACTGAGTTAAGGCTGTAACTAGAGAGGTCTAAAGGCTTGTCTGACTGGTGAGAGGGCCTAACCTTAGGGGAAAAGCATAAACAGGTACTTTTTAACACGTCTTTCTGACATTGATCACTTGTGGTCTAAGAAGGCTTCAGCCAGGGATGCAGCCTTTCTTCAGCTCAAATGCTATTACATCATCTCTCCCTTTTACCCAGTTACGTATTTTCATCAAACCCATAGGGACCCTGATCTTTGAGATGTCCCGCTCTCTCCCCTACCAAAATGTGACTGAAACTAGCCAATAGGTTCTGAAAGCTGAGGAAAACTAAGGACAGACACATGTACAAAGTGATGGCGTTTCCATAGTAAATCAGGCTGAAACACTTTCCGGCATTAAAATATTATGCAGAAGCTATCATAAGGTCATTCCATAAAATAGAAGAGCTCAAAAGAGAGACTTGCATGGTCTTAAACTATGGTCATAGGTCAACTCAACAATGTTTGAAGAGCAAGGATGCCAGGAAGTGGGAAGAACAATAACAAAGCCTAACGTTTACAATAGAAGAGGAGGCAGACACGAAAGCCAAGTCAGAGGCAAAGAGAAGTTACAGTATGAAAAATACTAATAATCACCCCCTGCCCATGATATTTTAACTGTGTTCAGCTGCTTTGAAATTGTCTTCTCGATATATGCTTTTGTGCAGGCAGCAAGCTTTTGACATCGGTTCCCTAAACCACACTGAACACACAGTAAAGCATTATGAACCATTTTTCACCTAATCCATTTTTACAAAAGTAATGGCTGCCGCCTGTTTCACCCTTTGCTTTTGATGATGCCGGGCATCATGCTGGGCAAAGAAGACAATGTTGTTCAAGGTTTCTTGGAAAAAATCTCTGTTGTTATTATTTGGCAGTTCCCTAAAAGTGCTGCACTGAGGAAAAAGCAAATGCTGAAAACAACTGAGAAAAAGACACTCCTTGTTTTCTCCATTCATCCCCCTCCCTATTTCTACTCTACTCTACTTTAAAAGTAGGTGAACTGGATCCAGAAGATCAAAGGATCATCTCAGCATGGAAAAGTATTCCTTTTCAAGGAGCTGCTGGGAAGCAGTATAGAGAAATCAACACAGTAAGACGTTAATTGTGAACAGTTTAGCTCTCCGTGGGGAAGGATTCCCCACGTCCCTGAAAAATGGTGTAAACTGTGCTACAAGAAATCACTCGAGGATTATGGAATCTGCTGGGAGCAGGGAGTCAGCTGAATGCTAGAGATCATTTGTTTGAAAGCAAAAAGGATAATCACAATTCTTAGGAGAGTTACCATTTAAAATGGGCCTTACAAGTTTTTTCCACTGTCCAATTCTTCACAGCAGGGTAATTCAAGTGTGCTCAAGTTCTCACCACTACGAGTGACATACAGGGCAAGGTTTATCAAACACTTGATGGTAATCACCTATAAAAAGAACTGTTCATATAAATGTAAAAAATTATTCCCAGATCCCCTTCTTCTGGCCTGTCCTTTTCAGCACTCAGATGCATGCTCTTTCCAGTAAAACACTGGTCCCAAGCCTAGCATCCACTTCACTACAACTTGGTTCCACAGACCAGGACAGAGGCAATAATGAAGCACAAAAAGGGATTTCTAGTATACATGGAACACAATGTCCTCAGACAGAGCAGACAGCTTTCAAATACAAGCTCATATACTAGAACATACAAGAACTTGATAAGCAAAAAGTATATTATCTAAATCAGAGAATACTATTATTTACCATTTCATTCCTTCAGGGAGAGGGTACCAGTCTGATGCAAAAAAAAATCAACTGTCTGCAAAGAGAATGTTTGTTCAGAATTTTCCTTTCCACCCATTTACCTGAAAATGGGAAATACACTGAATGAGAAAATAATCCACTTGCTTAAGGTCAAGACACTGACTTAACTTTTTTTAAAAAATCCAAATAAAACTGTTTCACGCTACAACTATCCTCACCCAACAACCTGCATTTTAATTTATAGCCATTTAAACTTGTTTCCTCAAAATGAGTAGAAGTATGTGGAGACACATCCTATGCTAAGCTTGTTTCTGTCACTCGTCTTTTCTGTATGGCATGGGGTATGTTATTTTAATTTTCTGCTTAGTTTCCCTCATAATGCACTAGGCCATGGAACTCCCTTAAAAGAATATTGTATTAGCAAAGTTAGACAGTTAAACACAACGCAGGAATATCCAGAGCTTCCCAAATTAATGCAAACGTTTTTGGAAGCACTAACAAACTTGTAATTTAGCACTGAACATCAATCTCTGCTCACAGCTGGAGTAAAATCTTGGTGGCAGGAAAAGGGCTGCCGGAGCACTGCGGTACTCCTCACATCTTCCGTTAAAGCATTCAGTATTGATTTTTACCAGAGACAGAACTGCAAGACTAAGCAAGCCACAGGCCTGAGCTAATGTGGCAGTTCCTGTTTTGCCTGTAAAGTGAGTGGACTGAACGGAGACACCATCGCATGAAGTATCAGAATAACCCTTTGGACACTAGTGCAGGCATTTGACCTGCTGACGTTTCAGACAAGGTGCCAAATTTTCTGAAGAGTAGGAAAATACACGTTCCGTTTTGCAGACAAATCCATTGTAACGCTGTAACCTTGTATCAGCTTTTCAGAGATAAAACTGGATTCCCAGAAAGCTTAAGACCATGATGAACTTCAGTTTCTTGCTATGTAACATCATGGAAAGCAAAATTGACCTGCTCACACTCGACGTGCTGATCTTAGTGATAGTCTCTTTTCCAAGTACAGTATATAGAGCTTCCTATGACTTCTTTTCACAGAATGTCAAACTATACACTTACTCGCTGGTGCAAATAACACACTGGAAAGAAAAATAAGAGAGAGGAAGAGACCCAGCTTGGAAAAAGAACCATCAATTTTCTTTTCAAATGTAGCTGAACAGAAGAGTTGAGAGGAAACAGATTAATGATTAAGAGTGCGAAACTAGGACTTCAGTGTAAAGTTATTATCATGTCCAGATGTTGTTTTTGCCTTTGACAGTCATTTGAGGTTTCACTTACATAAATACAGATATGCATCTAGTCTTAAGGCACCTACATGCATTTAAAATGCCTGCAATATCTTTAAGAAACTGACCTTTATACATTCTGTACTCCAGTTCACCTGTGAAGTGAGGAAGATGGTGATAGGGTAAAAAAAAAACAAGTTTGTTTAAACACTGAGTACATAATTTACTATTAGTACATAATTAGTATTAATAGATACATTCAGCAACGAGCTGAAATAGTTCTGGATAATGATCTTAAATCCATGTAAAGTTTGGGTATATTAGATGTGTACGACTGACACCTCTTAACGTATACTGCATCTCTTAAAAGTTCTTTGCTGTTGGAAGCTTTTTAAAAATCAAAGTCACTTAAAAATGGACTTCTTCCCTTGAAAGTATTGCGTATTTCTGATTACTGTGCAGCCAAGTTGAAATACTCCCTCCATCTTCTATTCCAAAACAGATGGCAAATAATGAGCAAGTTGGAATATCCTCTGCTTATAGTATTTAGCTTGCGGTTAAGGACTTTCCAACTTTCTGGGTTAGCACCATCTCACTAGAAAACTGCTGTAGATCAAGGAGGACTAGCACAGCTGACATAATTCAGTCTCAAACCAACCTTCCTATACTTAATAGCTTCTTGTGTCAGCATGTGTCCTAAGCTAAAACATCTCAGATTGAATTTGGCTACAATCTAAGAGTACAGGGATGTGTTTTGCAGACGAGATTGGCAGGAACAGAGGAGCTTAATGTGGTCAGAGGTTCCGAAGGCAGTGGAAGCACTATGGCTGCTGATGCACCCAAGGTAAAAATGGAAGGTTTTATCTTCTCTTCCCTAGTTCCTCTCAGTTTAGACACTTAAGATTTTTACTGTGCAGTGTGCCACCACTCAAGTGGGAGAGGAGACAAAGTGGCAAGAGTTTTCTTAACGTTTCTCCAAGCCTACCAAGATTGTACTATTCCAAAGTAAACAGCTACCCTGAAAAAAACCCACAAGTCTTAAGCAATTAAATTCACCATGCCTACTCATGAAATTGTTATTCTGTGACATATGTAATTACCAATTAATTATCCCTCATTTTAACAAGTGACAGTAGGCTAGAGGCTTTATTTTTCATTCCACGTAAAAATACATCTGTAGTGGTGTAAAAGACAATTGATTTTAGGTTTTTCAGACTAAAATTAACACAAAAAGTTTCTTCAAACTGATAAAACAATGGAAGTCACACCTCCTTAAATGTGTTTTGGTAACCTTGTTTATTCCTTTAAAAAAATAATTAACTACTATGTCTCAAGTCTTTAAATCATGCTACTTCTTTACATAGGTTAATATCAGTTCAAGACTATCAAACATACAGTCCTTATTAATTTCAGTCTTTCTTAAATTTTCTTGTTAGAATAGTGGCTACGGTTTGTTCAGTTCTTGTCTAGTCAGTTTGCTAATATGGCTTATGTTGAACTCTAAACCCCTGTTTTCAAAACTCTCCTCCTTCAGCTAGCAGATTGATGCAACTTCAGCAAAACTAGTTTTAGCGAAACACGATTTGCAGAGATTTCAGAAGAATTTTCATTATCTTGTTTAAACTAAGATATGGCAATAAAATAGAACCACAACTTTGGTTTACAAAGCATAGCTTTAATTATACAGATTGCTTCAATGAGTTTTCAAATATAGATTTAAAAAAGTCACCAGTGTTTTACTATATGCTTTCTGAAATAACATTATAACATCTACTTTTGAAATACTTATTGCTAATATCTTAATATTTGTCGAGTTTTACCAAGTGTTAACTATTGAATATTTTTGTTTAAGTGTTCAATAATAATTAACTCATCATTGAAATGCCATCTATAGACATTCTCTAGTGTATATATGCTTTTGCAGGAATTCAGGCATTACTCTGATTTACAGGTTATGAAGAGCTTAAGTATGTCTGCTAGACTGAAATGGGAGCCATGCTTAAGTTACAGAAAAAAAAGCAGCTAACCTACTGAAGTGGCGTAAATAAGAGAGAAGGTAATGACTCGGTCATAAAAGCTAACAAATTTATATACTTACAACTTCAGTTTTAGTCTTTTCTTGGTCTCATGAAGAATGTGAAATACCAGAAGTGGATGATTGCCTGGCCCACAGCATTCTAGTATAATCACAATAATCCGGGGAATTCAAATAGATTGTGAAGAATTTCACGTGGAACAAATTGTATTAAAGAAGATTCTTTAATGAAATGTCATTTTTGACTCATGGAGTAGATTAAGTAATTTGGAGGGAAATCTTCAGGGCCAGTCAGGCTCCAAGTGGATTTCTTTATGTTGTTCCCTAACACACACCTCAAGAGGTAGCAAGGTAGTTTTATCATTACACAAACTGAATTTTGGCTTCTTTGCTGAAATTATCAGCAAAGGCACCAACTTGGAGGTGATTTCTTATCCTATGCAAACTGCTCAGCCACAGCTCCTTTTGAATAAGCCCAACAGCAGTCAGAAAGTGGTTTCTACTGACCCATGTGACAGTGAACAAGTAGTGAGAATCTGGTATTCCATTAATAATCTCCCAGTCACTTGCTTCTTTCACAGTGTCATTTTCAAACCAATCTTGCAATGTCTGTAGCTTTCTACACCACTGTAACCTGAATTTGATAAATCAACTCTTCTACAGAGCAGGAATTTCTTTAACAACTTTGTTCAGACTCTAACGTGACATTGAATAGCAGTATATACTTTGAAAATAGATTCAGATCGGGTTTTAATATATTTCTCAGTTGTATTTTAGTTTCTCCGAGAGTATCACTGATTTGCAATCACCTTAAGATAGCTGACTTCTGTGTAATTCTTGTTGTGTCACTTGAGAATATAGTATATTAGAAAAAAAAAAATACAGTTCATCAATGAAACACTTTCATTTTGAAAAAAGTTACTTTACCTGTAAGTTATGGGACAGAAAGAAGGCAACTTAGGTTAATTGTGTTACATAGAAAATGCAGTAACGACCAGAATACAGTCTTAGAGGCCTGGAGGTTTAGAGGTGTGGAATTTTTGGTTTTACAAAGTAGTTTCAGAAGAATCAGAAAGGAATCTGAAATGATGCAGCATAAAAATTGCAAGGATCTCACGATTAATTTTCATCCTGGAAAGGTTCAGGCTGAAACACACTGCCTGTTCAAACCTTCTGGTAGAGAACATGGAGGATCATAGCTCTTAAAAATGCTGTCAGATAAACATGTCACCCATGTGACCAATGCAAAACCATCGTCTGCTAAAGCTCCAAAGGCATTAGCACTTAACAGAGGTTTCCAAAGGCCAAAATCAGTCTCTTCAGTCACTAAATGAAGATTCACTATCAGAACTGTCTTCTGCTTTCCCATCATCTCCCCAGGCAGGCACAGGGGCATCTGGGGTCCTGCAGGCAACAAAAATGTTCTATTGTAAATCCTAGAAAGTGGCTGAGAACACAAGCAACTTAGCATGTAGTGCTAATGTTCTTTCAGTACAATTGCATGCACTTTATTTCCACAACACTTAACAGATTAACTGTTTATGGTTTACAAACTCACACCTTATTGGTATTGCTCCACTTACAACTGAAAAATAAACACTAGAAACTGTAATTCACTGGACATCAAAACTGTAGACATTGGTTTGAATGCGCACCTTTGAGGTTATTGGAAATAATGACAGATCACTAAGAAGTGGCAAACACTTGTAGAAAGAGTTGAAAGCAGGCAATACTGATTAATTCAGGTTTTTTTCAGTCTTCAGAGGTTCTAGGGCTGAAAGGAACATGCTGTACACCATTAAGCAGTGTAAATAGTACATGAAAAAAATAAGACAGGAAATGAACAATATTGTATCCAACTAAAACTGCAGGGATAATTTAGAGAAGCAAAAAAGAATTACTCAGAGTGGAATTTGGCTAGAACATTGGGTTAAATTTGACATGCAAGAGCAGCCATGGGATTTTTATTGACTATAAATGATCAGACCTCTTGTATTTAGTTTTGAAGAGAATATTTAAGATGGATCTTAATGTGTTGAAACATTTGCTCAGGCAATCTACTGGGAATGAAAGGGAGAGAAACAAGCCATCTAAAGACTAACTAACACTACTGGCTGAAGGTGCTGGCTCTCCCTCGAGACTCCCTCGTAAGTATGTAATGAGTTTGACCATACAAGCAAGACTGAGCCTGGTAAATTCTGAAACCAAGGTGGAAAATATACATGCAATTATACTCGGGGAAGAGGAAGAATGATCTTCACAGAAACTAGCTTCTTGTATGATAGTTAACTGCTCTCTTTCATAAAACATTACATTTTAAACTAAGCCAACAATTGTATTATTCGTCCCGTTGTTATTTATCTTGGGGCTACCCGTGTGTCATGCCACAGAATTTCTCTTCCAACTTCAGTTCTGTTCATTATAATTCCTCTGTTGGAAATCCTTAGGGTACCTTTAAAGTGTTTCTAAACATTTTGGGTGCAAAAATGAGAAGTGCATTAAAGAACCGTAAGACAGCCTTCTCCCTCCCCCCTGCACACCTCTAAAATAAATTAAGAAAGCGTTTACTTTCTCATGCAAATAACACTTCACAATATTATTCCTTGTTACCGTGGCAATGACAAAACAGAAGAGCTGTGCAAAGACATGTGATCTGGAGAGACCAGTGCAAAAACTCTCCCCTAGTAAGGAGAGGAAGATGGCAATGAGTTCCTTTAGCTCATGAGAGCAGGACAAACTCTCCTGGAATTGTAGACAGGCAAGAGAGGAAGGATAAGAAACAAAAGTTAAAAATAGATAAATTGGGAGCGTCAAACTCTGTAAAAAGTTGAGAAAGGAGTGGTAACAGAAGTAAAACAGATGAAGGAAGAGAGTATAAACAACTCCATATTATTAGAATTAGCATCTCTGCAGCCACAAAAACCCCATGCTCAGTCACTGGCAAATAGCTGGGAGAGTCTGCAGTAAGTGACTGAGCATACAGCAATATGCACATTTTCCTGATCTTCATTGGAACTGAGTGAGCAGGCCTAAGGAACCTGAAGACCCAAGAAATGTGGTGTGAATGGCAATATATATATACATATATATATATAAAAGTCTGTGATATTGAGACAAGAAAGCAAGAAATTTAAAAGGTCACCCCTGACTCCTCAAAATATTATGCATTATGCACCTTGGCAAATATTTAGCTTTCTTTAACCAGGCAGATTCGCTATACTATAAAAAATTGCTATACACTTTTCAAACCAATAACGTTTTAAAGAAAATCTGCCTAAGCATTACTATTGCACAGAATCTTTGAAGATGGACTTTGAGACCAAACCCCAAACATATTCCCTGAGCCCAAATCCACAGTAATAATGTTTCTGTCTTAACCCAAAAGCAGGTTACCCAAAGACCCAAAAGACAATCCAAAAGCAGGTACTTTTTAAAAAAGCTTTTGAAATTGTAACGTATTATCTTATTTTTATCTACTATAAAAATCCATCCAAACATAAAGAAATAGCAGCATTTACAGAAAGGTATGGACCAGAAATGCAGAGTAAAAAATACAACATTTTTAACACACATATACTAAACCCATGTTTGATAAACCTGTCTCAGACTTGCACAGGTTCTTACTTGTGTTCTTTTTCTTATTTCTCATTTAATCAGTAAAAATACGGAATGAGGAGTAACTACTTTAGGCTTATTTAGACACCAGGAAGTAGCTGGGAAATAAAGCAACTCAACATATGACCAATACTTCAGTTTTCCTATATTTTTATTTATTTTATTAAACAAGTGGCTAGTTTCAGAATAAGCCTTTCCAAAATGTAAAAAGACTTCACTGGAAAGGACAAGCGAACTTTCTAATACATTGACAGTTTTGGAGAGGATGCAAAAGTGTTTCAAACAGTTTAGTGGCTACAATGTAAGAATGGAAGTTAATATTTCACCAGTTCAACAAATTCTGTGAAATAGTACAGTAAAATGAAATTACATGTCAAATGTAAAATAAGCCTAAAATTCATGCTTATGGCCAGACAAATAGCTCTGAAAATAAGTATCTATTCTTAGTAGTCTTCACATCAGGTTAGCTCAATCAACAGTCACAATTTTGAACTGCTGACTTCAATTTACACTGTCAATGTTGAAGTAAAGTTGTACGCTCCATCTACAGAGGGAATCTGGAAACAACTGTGTTGTCCCTCATGCATCCAGCAAAATAAAACAGACTTTGTTCTTATTACTCTATAGTGATGACATGTTGTTATTGAAGTGTTGAAAGAAAGTATCTGGGTAAAACCTCATACTCTTAACAGTACAGTGAAAATGGCTACTGATGTATTATTTGATTTCTCATCGCTAAATGCTCATTGTCAAATGTTACCTTGTCATTGCTCTATCCTTTTCCTTGAACTGCACCACCTCTGCTTGGCTTGGAACAAGTCCTTCCATTTCCTCTCAAGTCTGAATGGTAAAGTCCTGCAGCTTTCTGTTTGGGAGGGTGCAGTACCTACCCATTTATATTCTAGTCTCTGTATTTCCTGGGCCTCGCCTTAGACTAGACAATATTGAGAAGACAGCTCATACCTGAGATTGCATTCCTCTTCCTTTGGTACTAATGGCCCTCTTCAGACCTATAAAATGCTAAAAACAGCCTTTCACAGAAGACTTCAAAACCTGTTTTAATGCAGATAACTTAGATTCACAACCTTTTCTAACACTTTTTCCCAAGTTTTTTAAGCACATGGTTGCATTCCAACCCTACTGAAAGTTACAAATTACTTACTCGAGAAGGTCTGGATTTAGCCCTTCAGAAATCATTTTGTTTCGTATTGCCATTACAGGAACACCCTGTGTAAGAGGAGGAAGAATAATATCAAACTACTGGACACAAACAGGTGAACTAAGTTCCATAGGTTCTTTTAGGCTACATTTTCATCCAAATTTATGCATATCACTTGTTGAACAAGAGCATGGAATGATAATCTCAGTTGTCATCAGTATGAACCTAGAAAGCGAGAAATGACTGAGATCAAAGGCCCTTTTAATCCTTCTTATATTTATGACAAAACATCTACAGAAAGTTGCACGGACGGAATCGGGAATGGACAGATATATCTGCAATTCATGCAGACAAAACAGGAAGCTGAAGTTATGTGTATGGATAAGAATGTGAAGAAAGCACGAAGTAGCACAAAGACAGCAGAGAACAGTTGTGCTAGAAAGATGAAGACTCGGACACGCTGAAGGTATAGCCAAAGAGGGAGGAAAACCAGGAAAGTGCATCTGCTGCTGCTCCGGAAGGATACCTTAAGGCAGTGCTAAAAATTGGAAAAGTCTTTAAAAAGCATGCAGAAAAAGGCAAACAGGACATGAGAACAGAAGCACAATTTAAAAGTGATTCCTACAAATACAAGTGCTTGTACAGTCAGGCTTGAATCTTCTATGACTTCTGGACAGATTTTAGCCAACTATGTACGTGTTAAAAAAATTCCGTCCTTTCACTGCAAGTCCCTCCACAGTTTCTACACTTTATTTTATTCAGCAACACCTAAACATGCCCTCATCTTGGATCACATACCCAAGAACACTTTGACCCACGTCGTCTTACGAGATACGTTCCAACAAACTGCTCCTATGTTTCCACTAGAGCTGCTCAGACAATTTGTTGCTTTGCCATCCCTGTTGCAAACCATCAGAAAAAGCCACCTGGACCACTGCATGCCAAGATAGAAGGGGAAAAAAAAAAAAAAAAAAAAAAAAAAAAAAAAAGGAGGACACAATTTCTGATTTCCAAGGGACAAAGCTATTGGTGGTCTAGGAAAGTCAGGAGACGCCTCGCAACCTAAATGAAAAGTTGTGTAGGATTCTTTTGGCACAGGACAAATATCTTTTGTCCAAAGTAAGTAAAATAGTGATAAAATAAAGGGCAGCCATGACTAAAGTTCCAGAGAAGCATGTGGTACTAGTGACAGTTGCGGTAGATAACCTGGCAAAGTGAGAGCTAAGCTAGCTGTCTTAACTGTGTTTTCCTTGTGCAGTTTCACAGTAAGAATCACAATCAAGACATGTACATTGCAAAGGGGAAAGTATTTGAGTATTTCACGACAGTTTAAAATATTCGCTTATTCTAGTATAGATTTGCACACCAGGGATTGAGTGTCTATACACTGTCTCATACTGTCTAATGTTTTTTCTCTCGCTTGACTGCTCTTAGGGTTCCTTTCTCCAGCTCAAAAAATCACTGATGAAGTGTTTATGCGTCATTTCAAACCAAGTGAAAACAAGATTGAGTCAGATCAGGCAAAGCAGAATTCGTATTTGCTTTCCAATGAAAGGGAGCTCAGTATATGAACTTCTAAGAATGGATTGGAAACGGTTATGCTTTTAAGTTCACACTTGGAGAAGCATTTTATTCCAAAACTGTATGCATCAAAATATGTAAGAAAAAAACCCTCTCAATACCCTCATATATCATAGATTTACAAAACTAATCTGAAGTTTAATCAAAATACCCTTTAAAGTGCATTTTTTTCCTGAAGGAAAACAAGTAATATTGTACCTATATATGTTTATAATACAATTAGAGCATTCAATTACTTTCTCTTTCATAATTTTGTAAGTTTTGCTCTGGAAAATCAGAGCCTGATACTGCTGTGACCCTAAATCTTACTAAAATAAAACAGACAACTATTCTAAATCTAAACAATAACTACACCATTGAGCAATCCCAAGCACAAATACAGGCTGGGTGAAGAATGAATTGAGAGCAGCCCTGCAGAGAAGGACTTGGGGGTGTTATTTGACGAGAAGCTTAACAGGACCTGGCAATGTGCACTTGCAGCCCAGAAAGCCAACCACATCCCAGGCTGCATCAAAAGAAGTGTGACCAGCAGGTCGAGGGAGGTGATTCTCCCCCTCTGCTCCCCTCTCATGAGACCCCACCTGCAGTACTGCGTTCAGCTCTGGGGCCCCCAACATAAGGACATGGACCTGTTCGAGCGAGTCTGGAGGAGGGCCGCCAAGATGATCAGAGGGCTGGAGCACCTCTCCTATGAGGACAGGCTGAGAGAGTTGGGATTGTTCAGCCTGGAGAAGAGAAGGCTCCAGGGAGACATTATAGCAGCCTTCCAGTACCTAATGGGGGCCTACAAGAAAGCCAGAGAGTGACCTTTTACAAGGGCAGGTAGTGACAGGGCAAGGGCTAATGGCTTTACACTGAAAGGGGGTAGATTTAGATTAGATATAAGGAGGGAGTTCTTCACTGTGAGGGTGGTGCGGCAGTGGAACAGGTTGCCCAAAGAGGCTGTGGCTGCCCCATCCCTGGCAGTGTTCAAGGCCAGGTCAGATGGGGCTTTGACCAACCTGGTCTAGTGGAAGGTGTCCCTGCCCATGGCAGGGGGGTTGGAGCTAGATGATCATTAAAGGTCCCTTCCAACCCAAACCATGGTATGATTGTATGATTCTACATTGAGCATACAGGTCCACTGAAACGGCACAGGTGTACTTTTCTAACATAGAAGCCAATAGTAAATTTCCATTGCATTTGTCTCTGCCCATTTAAGATTTGAAATAATCCAAATCACTACACATTCATCCCAGTATACCCCAGCCCTACTCCCAGCCTGGTCCTGTGGCTCGGGAAGTGTGCAGGTTCTGGAGAAGCCACAGTACATATAGCAATCTTGCTGCAAAATATGTTTTGGTTCTCCATAGTGCAGAAGGAGGTCACATAACCATCAGTGTTGGCAATTCCTGATGATCAGTGCGCTCTCCATGTTTGTTTTTTATTTCAGTCCTTTAAAGCAAGGATCAGTTTGTATCAGGCCAGTCAGTATCTTGGCATCTATGCAGTCATGTTTGGTGTTTAGAATCAAGTAAGAGTATTTGTACTTTAAACATGAAGTTTATCTGAAATCGTGGACTGCTCCTCTCACACCGTCAATAGAATTGTTCTGAACATTTACTATAGCAAATAGGATAGACAACAATATATATAGTATGTATATACAACAATATATTGTATATTTTAAAAAATAGGAATTTAGTATGCTCAACTGCACTCCATTGAAATGAGTTTGTTACTATTTCACAGAACAGCTCTATTTAGTGTAAAAGAAGTATTTCTTCACGGTGTTAATTCTTAAATACTACAAATATTGTGAGCAATAAATAAATGATCAGTTCAAACAAATCTTCAGCTAGAAGCTTAATTCGGGCAAATAAATAACACGAACTGAAATATTTGACTGGACAAGAAGACAAGTCTGGCAAATACAAAAACACACATTAATTTGTAGTATGTTAGTTTGACTTTCCTATGACACTATTTACAACTGGCAGAGGAGTCACCAGGAACTGCCAGTACAAAGGATAAATGTGGAAAGTGAGATCTCACTCCTCTAGCAGTCACCAAAAAAAAGTCAAAGTAATTAGACCATCCAGCACTTTCACATCCACTTTGAAGCCTGGCATTAAATCAATACACTAACATAGCGTTCTACTCTCTGCTACTACCCCACTGCTGGGTTTTCCACATGGTTTGTAATAAGCTACCCATAAAGTGCCAATTTGTGATTCAAATGAAAAATAAGGTCTGGAACATCATCCAAAGTACCAAGCACACCAATTGCAATAATTGCTCTGAAGAGGGAGTGAAACCATGAAGTTAGTTTTAACATAAGCAACACTTTACTAATACTATGACACAGTCATATTTTCCAGAATTATAATATGTATTTTAGAGGAAAATTTCCACTGACAGCTTGAAAATAAAGACAGATTTTTTTCTTTGTTTCCAATCTCATTTTTAATTTTGTGGACGTGAAAATAAGAGCTCTTAAAAAATGTCCCATTCACCTTTTCACTCCCTTCATTCATTTTCACACATGTAAATATTGAGATTACATTCATTTATTTCCTATTTATCTGTAGAACAGCCCACAGAGAGAGAGGTAAACAAAACCTGCATCATGAATAACAGAAAACTGAAGTGGAGCCAAGTAGTGAAGCAATTCTTGTGTCTCTATTTTGAATGCTACAGAAATATCAAATATTCCTGCTCTGGACTATACTAGCAAAGCTGTATTTTGTACCTTACAGCAAAACCAAACTGTGATCATGTCTGTGTGTAGGGAATGACAACAATTCTGCCAGAATAAGTACACTTTCAGTGGCATCTTCTGTGAGTCCAGCTAATACCACTCTGCATTTACACATCTTCACACCTTCAGTTGACAAGTATATTGGCAGAATTTTGTACAAAGCTGAAGCTCATTTATTAGAGATGTGCTAGAAATATTGTGATGTTTTCCTAGCTTAAAGATTACTGTTGCAAGATATATCTTCAGACACGTAATGTTCACTTACAGTGGTGTGTGACGTTCCACCTAAAATAATGGAGTACCCAAAGAATGATAAGAGAACTGACTTACCACTTGTACCATTTTGAGATATCTGGCATATCTTGGATCCTTGGCCACAGTTCTGACATTTTCTGTTACTACCTCTGTTTTCTGTAACCCTTCTTCATGTATATTGTTCTGCTGCATACAAAGAAGATAACACTTTAATGGTTAGGTATGCAGACCAGAAGCATGGAGAGATTTCAATCAATAAAATTTGTAATTTGAGAGTAAAGCGCAACACTTCCTCATCAAGATTATTCTGATTTACACTCATAGTATAAGAGATTTCCAAGATGTATGAACACACAAAACCCAGCTCTTTCGTTATTCACTGTCACAAGTGAGACTTCCTACTTTTAGTCACAATTTTAAATTATTGCACAGTATGTGGAAAAAAAAGCGCCTTTAATAGCCCTGTTAAGTTTGTTGTATTTAATGAATAAAACAGAACTAAATTTAAATGCTCACTTTATTAAAAAAAAAATTTTAAGGGTTATATCTATATATCTCCTGTAGTGGTCCAATGCATTTTTTCCTCAAAACATTTATTTGATTCCCTGAAAAATGTTTCCTACAGATCATATAACTTTTAAACTATAGGTTTTAGTATAAACCATTAACCAAAAGGATAACATAACAAAATAAAAAAATTCTTGAGAGTAATTAATTTATAAAAAAGAAAAATTACATGAAGATATAGCACTATTTAAAGGACAACAGAAAAGTGCATATTTGCTATTAAACTAACCATTTGAAAGTAGCATTGGAAATCTCCTTTCAGGAATATCTGTCCCTACTTTAACATCTGCGAGGAGGAACATTTTAAAGAAAACGAAATAACAGGGACTCATTCTCTAACATGACTGAAGCACGCAATGCTAACTGTCCATTCTGTTTCCCATGTTGCTGGCTGCAAATTAAGAGTTACAGTCTTTAACAGGCAGGGAAAAGCAGCAGACTACTCCAGCTATTGCTGCTCCACAGCAACTTCCACCAAATAAAAGAATGAGCAGAGATTGAAATTAGAGATTCCAAGAAAAGAAAATATAATAGGAAACCAGGGAAAGAATTCCATCCACAAATGAGCCAGAAAGCCTCACTTAGTGAAGTGGTAATGACAGGATTTAAGTCTGGGTTAAAAAACCCAACCAAACACACACACACAAAAAACCAAACAACAAAAAATTAATTGCAGGGATAGGATCTTAATGTTATTCACTTACAATAAGCTGGCATTTTCTGTACATAGATGATAATATATAGAAAACATTCACTGTAATAACCTCTTTAAAATCAAGTATGCTAGAAACTCCAATTTGAGCTGAAAGCTCACATTCTAAAGGAAGGAGAAAAGAATTGGAATTATGTGTTTCAAACTGTTATTTTCATTCATGACCTTCCCAGTCCCCTGATGTAATTCACGTTCATATTTTAGTGTGATTGAAGAAGAGCAAGGAGGCATCTACCATCAGATTTGAGTTAGTTCCAATTACTTAAGCCACATATTCAAGAAAGAGAATACCCTTTTTTGTTTTAAGACATTCATTAAAACAGTTTCATTAGTGAAAAACATAGGTTTAGATCTTTACAGTTGATTGCTCTCTTCCAATAGACTTGCTTCTTCCATCTATTTCAAATGAGACTAGAAACTTGATGTGGAGAGGTATATTCCTTCAGTGTATTAGTTATGCTTCATTACTTACTCCAGACTGAGGTGATACAGCTGTCTGTTGATCTGTAGTAGTTTGTCCCACAGGACCATTTGTAACACTGTTCATATTTGCACTGGACACTTCAAATTTGACATCTTCTAGGCCAGGAATAGAGGCTAACTGCACAAAACATCATCAAATAAGCAATGAGCATATCATAAGTCCATGTGTACAATAAAATCTGCAGTATGCTGCTTACCATATACTCCCCAGGTAGGTTTCACATTAGTAAAATCATAACTTTTTATCACTAGTTTTGGTATTTTGATTGGCAAAAAAAAAAAAAAAAAAAAAAAAAAAAAAAGACTTTTCTAATCAGGTGGCTTCTACAACAAAACCCCCAAAACACTGCATTGGAGCTTTCACTGCTAACACAGGGCTGCAGTGCAGGAAAGGCTTTGACACCTTCCTAGCATTTTGCTGCTGCACTTATCAACCACACAAAAGCCATGCCATCTTCTCTGCTACTTCCTCTACAGTGAAGAAATCATTACAAGAACAGCTCTATTACCTAACAGATAGGCGACTGGTTACAGATTTTGCCATCTTCTACATATTTCACTCTTTTTTAAGGAGATGCTGAGAGTGCAAATTAAATACACCACATATCTATTTGAAGGAAATTCTATTTAACATGATTATGAAGAATTCTGCAAGAATTATCAATACTGATCATTCCTAAATATTTTTAAATCAGTAAGAGTTAGTAAGCATTGTTTGTAGTACTACAGTATTTTTTTCACAAAGATCTTAATGAATGATTTCAAAATGTCCTACCCCTGCTCCCAGAAAAAACAAGCAAAATTGCTTCCATCATTATTGAAAGAAGGATTGGTTAAAACTCTACAGTGGGTGGTTTTTTGGTTTGGGGATATTTTTTTTTTTCTTTTAGCAAATTAAATGATAATATATGACTATAGATTATATCCTTTTGTCATTTTAGCTAAAGAAGATACATCAGATGCATTTGTGTTAGCTTAGATCCAATTCAGGTCACATTTCAATATCCAAAGTTTTACAAGGCATCTATCTAGCTACTTATACCAGTTGAAATCTTTACAGTCCGGTAACACAAAGATACTTTTGCTTTACAAAGGGGGCAAAAATTTCTTATTACAGTTTGCACGGCAAATGCTATTTCTTACTGCAACCCTGCAACACAAGTTGCATGTTTTAATATCGGAAAACTCCTCTCCATTTTCTTAAAACCAAACATTGCAATAAAATCAACATAAGTAATCTGCCATATAGTTTAGTTGCCTTTTCAAGATCCAAGTGCTCCTTTCCTGTTCAGTATGCTTAACAGAGACAAACCCAACATTTCCACTATGTGCTGTTGGTTCCTTTCTTCCATATCAACTACATGTTCAAACATTACGCAATATAAGTGGCAATGCATGCGAAGTGAGAATTTGCCGTGTGAGCAGTTTGCATTAACTCCTTCAAATCATTATGAAAACTTATTTGCTCAATTCAGGCTATGAAAAGGAAGCTAGTTCATGTATGTAGGAGGCTGTCACTGTTAGAAGACAAAGTCTGTACACATACAAACCTTTGCATCCAAAATATTGAGTGTTGTTTCAATTTGTTGGATACGGAGAGACAGCGCTGACAATTTCTAGAATAGAAAACAATTAGGACGTAAAAACACTCCCCTAGGCACTTGTACATATAAACCAGTTCAGATCTAGCTAAACAAAATCACTTTTGTCTTCTACCTGCTGAAGGCAGAGTAGAGTGTAAATGAGATGATAACGTTATGAAATTAATGAAGCAATGGCATTCCTTTTTATTACAGTAGCTACACTGGTTCAATTTTTAAATAATTTTACTAGGCAGTTAGTTTTCCCAAATAATGACTGACAGAAATGAAGACAGACTATGTACAAAAGAAAGCCAAAGTAAATAGGGTATTACTTTGGACAACTGGAGAATAATGGTAGACATATTGTACTCTCACAGTTACCAAAAAACCTTTCTTCAAAGCTTTTTCCAAATGTGGAAGATGTGATGTGTGTGTATGTAACTGAGCAAATACAAAGTAGAAAAATCTGATAAAGAATACAGCAGGTGATTGAAAGTCCTATACAGTCAAAATGCACAGTGAACCAGAACTAACCAGAAGCTTTATATGCTCCAGGTGCACCTCAATCACATTTTGACACCTCTTTTTTTTTTTTTTTTTTTTTAAATACAACTTAAGTTTTTCTAAATTACTCTATAAGAACTGTCACTCTTTTAACTAATCACTACCATACTCCACCAGACCTGTCCAAGTGAAGTTGGCTAGCACACTGGCTGGCAGATATGTACCACTCTGACAGCTTTCTGGCACATTGGCAAGATTCTGCCTGGCTCTGAAGCAGAACTTTAACACCCTAAGAAAATGGCAGTTCTGCCAATATGCTAGAAAAAGTAAAAAGAGACTGACAGGAGCTAGTCTTTTTGGATAGTGCACTGACTTGTTTACAGATGGTTCTTTGTTCGTGAAGAGGAGTTAGTTCCTATTGAAAGGAACTATGTGCCCTACATGTAGCTGGGGAAAGAGGAGGAAAGATGTACAAAAGACAGTTATATAACTTTATGGGTCAGTTCAACTAGACGAGAGCCAAGAAATTTAGAGTTAAGGATGGCGTCAGCCCTAATTTTGAATTTCTTGGCTTCTGTTGATTTACACTGGGAACTTTCACATTAAAAACACTTCTATACTTCATAAATACAAAAAACTTTTCAAGGAGTTTACAAACCAACTATTTAGTCTGTTGAGTAACAACATGTTTAGGTTAACTAATAACTGTTTTATTAAGTAGACTTCACAGCATTGCTGCGTGCTCAAGATGGCTTTAAATATATGTGTTCTGATTTCCACAGTGCCTATGTAAGAGGTAATTTTGAGATCATGTGACAACTGAGTTCTGGACAACTGACAACAGCATCACCAGGCAGTTACACTGTCCCATGTATCAAGTTACAATAAGTTTAAAAAACTAGAAAAAAATTACATTTTATCCTCTGAAGCTCCATATGTTGATGTGGTAGCCAAATTTTATACTTGTCACGGGTCTGGCTCTAAACTTTACTAACAAATAACAGAATTTCTCAGATTACATAGCCTAGTTTAATTGCATTTGACTGCTGCCCTAGCCCTGCTGGCTAGGGCTGTATAGTAGCCTTTGTTGAATAAGCTAGCGAACAGTTACAAAAAACCCACTAATGACAAGAAGGTTAAGCTCAAAGCCACATTAGAAAAGTCCCTTTCTACAAGGGAGGAAGCACTCTTGTCCTGTTCAGTGGACAAGTCTAGTCCTGTCAATCTGGTATATTTCCATTGACACTAAAGTCATCACAAAAACTTACTAACACTAAATATATGTATTTTTCTCTTTTTTACAAGACACTAGAATTAACTGCTTCATGTTCCATACTAATCACTTGCCAAAAATTTCTTTTTTTCCCCTGCATCAAAATTATTTACCTTCAGAGCTTAGTGTATCACCCTTTTAAATTAAAGGTGGTAAAATCTGAAAGCAAGTTTTGATGCACAGATGAGAGGGATACTGACTGTCAAAGTGGATTCAGCACCATAGGAATATGGCATCCTTCTTCCAAAACGACAATATCCACAGATGGAGCTGCTCAGAACAAATTCCATGTATCAAAAAGTTCAAAGACTGTGCCAAACACAAAAGTTTAAGGCAACAAGATTAAGTGTGGTATAATCAGCAGTTCATGTGGCTATCTTGGGGAAAAAAAATCTGTCTTAAGCATTTAGTCAAGAGAAACCTTGAACAGAAAGCAGACTAAATTTTTTTGGTTTAAGCTACCAGTATTGTTGCATCAAAAATATTTAAGTGAATAGTTCTCATTTCTAGGGTTTTTTTAATTGTATAAATTGACAGCTGGGAAAATAATAAACATACCTCTTCGCAAACAGTAGAAAAGCGGTTGAGAAACTGCACTGTGTGTACCACAAACTGGTTTAGAAATGCTACAGTTCTTTTCTGCTGAATAGCAGGAACCTGCATTAAATAATATAAGAAAATTAGATCACACATAGTTGTCAATTCCCACATTTGGATTCAAAGACCTGTTGAAAAATGTAAATGTTTTAGAAGAAATTATTTTAGAAATCTGTCCTAAGTGTGCTTGCTATGAACGCACATATATACAAACAAATTTTTAATATACATATATGTATACATGCATACAAATACTTTTTCGCTAAAAATCTACTAACATGACAGTTGAAAAGTTGCGGGATACACAGAAAAGGCAACAAGAACCACGTAAGTGAAGGACTGTTATCTTACTTAAGAAAACACTTTTAGATGAAATTGTGAACATTCCTGAAAATCAGTGTTAAAATTTTTAAAACACAGAGAGGAAATCAGAATCTTTCCTTCCAAAGCTTAAGAGGGAAAAGCAAACTTGGTCATCCATACAAATACTCAGTTACAACGAACACTATAATCAAAAGTAAAGAGCAGTGAAACTGCTGTCTCAGTCTTTAGTGGCTACCTACACTTTTCCTTATTTGCAAGTCCAGACTATCCTAAATTACCCTTTAGTGTCACTCCTCCAAGTCAGATCTGATGCACACATACTTTTCAGACCAAAAGGTAGGATGTTATGTTTGTCAGAAAGAAGTCTGGTGCTCATAATGTAACAGACAGTTGGCATTTTTATTTAAACTGTTACACAAGACTGGAATCAGGATCATTCCTGCAAATGTTTATGTATAAAATTATAGTGCCTCAGGGTTCATTACCTTGGACAATTGCTTTAAGTCTTAAACTTCACACAGGAAATTTCTCTATGGAATCGTAATTAGTTAAAGTGAAGGATTTACAAGGAAAAATATTTGCAGCCAAGCTTCAGCTGCACCAAACAATAGTTTGTGAATATAGCGACTCTCTGGCCTTCACCTCATCTCTGGTCTTCCATTTGTCAGCGCAGCCATTCACGACACTTTGCTAATCTTAAGACATCCTGATTTTTTGTGAGGCTTTTGTTGCCACTATCTCAAGTTGTCAGCCCATGCACCCGTACGGCAGGGTTTGCTAAAGCTCAACCCCGTAGTTTCAAAACTGTCAAACAGTGCTTACGACCTTATCAGAAATTCATGGGGTAGCACAGGGGATGGAAGGATCATTGGGGCAACAGGAACGTCCCACCTTTATGCTCTGTATTTGAGAAACGGCTAAAAAAATGGGTTTGCATCATTAAAAGACACGAATAAGCAGCTTTGCACGGGATTTGCCTCACAGCTGTAAGACTGCAACGGCCTAGCCTTTAAATATCAGGCTACCGCCTTTGGAAAACATTAAGACCGTGCTCCTGGAGACCCAGCTTAAGACAAGGCGAACCGCCTCCCCCCCACCCCCCAAGCCCCGCTGCGGGATCTCGGCCGCCGGTACGAAGGCGGCGGTCCTCGCCCGCGGCAGCAGAGCAGGGGCAGGGAGGGGGTCCGGCGAGGCCGCGGCGGGGGCTGAGGGGCTCGCCCGACCGCCGGGCCGGGCCGGGGAGCGGAGCGAGAAGGGGCTCGCCCAGCACCAGGGCCAGCGCAGCCGCCGCCAGGGGAGGAAGCGGGACAGCTCCGGGCCGCCGGGCGAGCGCAGCCCGTACCTTGGTGAGGTCAATGCCGGAGCCCACAATGGGCAGCCCGTCCTCGTCCATCCCCGCGGGGCCGTAGGCCGCGGGACGGAGAGCGGCCCCGCAGCCGCCGAGCCGCCTCCCGCCGCACCCCGGAAGCCCCCGGCGGCTCCGTACGCGGCCTCTTGACCTCGGCCCGGAAACAAAACCTCCACTCCCAGAGGAGTGGGGGGCGGACCCGTGGGTCTGCGCATGCGCCGTCTCCTCCCCCAGCACAATGCCTCATGGGAAACGTAGTCCGAGGGAGGGCGGGAGGCGCGGGGCCGGGGCGGGCACAGGCCAAGCCGGCCTGGCCTGCTGCTCCCGAAGGATGGCCGCACTCCTTTTCCCCAAACTTGTGTGGTCGGTTCTGCAAATCGCCCCTGCCAGGCCGCGGCGAGGCGAGGGGAGCCCCCCCCCCTCGATCGTGGTCCTGCTTCAGGTCACACCAGTTCACAGCAGTATGGGCATCACAGCCCCAGGGCAAGGCTCTGGGTGAGGCAGGTTGTGAAGATAAAACGTCTTCCCCAGCGGTCTCGGACATCAGAGGAATGATGAGGAAAGCCAGTGATGAGGCCGTTTCTGTGCTCTTGTGCATCATTTGGGTGGTGAAGGGCCAGGCTTTGAATGTGGAGAATAAAAATAACGAGCACCGAATGACCCTGGGATCTTCTGAAAAAGATGAGAGCATGGCTGCAATCACGTTAGGAAGGGTTCCTGCACTTTAATGCTTACACAAAGGGAAAAAAAAGGGGTATGGTAAATCCAGCTGTTGTTTTTGTTTTGTTCAGCAGTACCTATCACTTGATTCTCAAGCGTAGGCTATAAGTAGGTCTGTTCCTTTTCACCAAAGGAACCTCAGAGGCACCAGGCTCCAAGAAAAAGCGGAATAGCATGTAGGTTCACAAATGTTCCTCCTGAAGAATTTCCTAACTGGAAAATAACCAACCTGGTTTTTTTTATCTTCGAGTGGTTGCTTGTATTATTTTTCTCTACAACAGATTGAAAGGGCTGATCAGACCATTTAGAAGTAAGGTCCCAATACGAAGAGAGGTCGAACCACTCGTAACACGTTGCATCATCACAAAGGGCTTCCCGTCTCTCTTTTGCTCCCCACTGATGGCTACCTGCACTCATTTTACCATTTGTCAGTTACAGCACCCGGTGATCCCTTCCTTAAGGCTGTTCAAATTGCTGTCTTGGTGGAGAACTAGCGTTAGAGGAGGGTCTGTTTTCTGCCTGGTCCACGAGTTGAATCATATCAGCCAAAGCATGTGTTTAACACCAGAGTCTGGTGAGCAGGGTTACGGAGTAAGACCTTGCTGGCTTTGATAGCAAAAATACAGATAACTCTACCACCTCATGCAACTTCACCCATGGCATTTCAGGAGAACAGCAACAGAAATACTTCTTGGTTGGCCACACATCTGATTTTTTATGTTGTGCTTGATTGAGCTCTATGGCTGAAAGTGATAGGCACAGTGAAAGCTTAGAAATGGGACCTGAACTCTTGGTACTACCGATACTGTGCTAATAAAATTTTGAATGTGAGATCTACAGTTACACACAGTTACATACAAGAGAGAGATTGTGAGCTGAACAGAAAGTATATTTGATCCCATTTTGTATGATATTAAATAATCCAGCTTCTGCATCTTCAACAGGTCTTCTAGGAGCCAAGACATCTTTTCTCTGGGATGGCCAGACAACTGATGAGGATCAAAGCCATTAAAGAACAAGTCATTAAACATTTGAGGACATGTTGCCTCTCTGGAGAGTCAGGAATGGCAAGTGCATATAGATCATAGGTCTAACTCCCAAGATGATTAACTATGAATGAAAGATGAGAAATGACGTTTAAATCCCCAAAGACAGGGCTCCAGCCAGAGAATTACACACACTTGCATTTGTAAGTAAACCCCAACTCAAACAGTACATGGAAATGCCATCTATTGGGTTATTTCATGAAAACTATTGACTCTCAGAATTTATTCTCACGTTAGCCAGGAATAATCAATTCAGAAAAGAATCTATCCTTTGGAAATGGGATGGGATGTCAAACTGAACACTGAATTCCCAGTCCTGATGTCTGGGCTAAGTTCGGAGAATCTAGGCTAAGCAACGAAAAATCCTGGAATGATGATGTGTGCTATGTTTGTTATTACATCAGAACAAAAGACTACCAACAGCTCAACCTGTTAAGTAAAACTACTTCATTTAAATTCTAAGGTTGTGTACTATTGGAAGGCAAGACAAATTGAGGTGATTTGGGGTCCTTGTTTACAGTGAATCCAGATAAAGTGTAGTGGAGGAAATACTTGGTGAAAATTCTTCATGGTTACATCTAAATGCTGGTACATTTAATAAAAAAATCTAAATTTAGAGCACTTAAGAATCAAACATAGTCTGAGGCTATCAGTAGGAAGCTTCTCATGGGATGAGATAAATAAAGATGCACTTATTACTTTAATGCCTTGAAGATTAGAACCCAAATGTGCTATGCTAATTTTGGTTTAAAATTTAACAAAATTCTCAATTTACCTGCAAATTATTACAGTTTGCTAAGCATTCTACAAACCCATACACAGAATCCACTGTAGCTATACACAGAATTGGATCTGCTACTCAAGTTTACATGAAGTTCTCATTTATGTACTGAAGCAGCTTTTCTTTGATTTTATATTTATTACTTTCACAATATATTTATTAGTAACCTGCTGTCATACCCACATCATTATTACTCTCTTACTAAAACACTATAGCAAAGTCTTTTTGCCCATACTGTTTGAATTATTGAACAACCTGTGTTTCATACTATGTTTTGGAGCAATGACATGTAGTTGGCAATTTCTCCCATCTCCCTAAGGAAGGACAGGGGGTTAGCCTACAAAGTTCAGTAGGTTTAATCTAGTTTATAGGAATTGTACAAATTTTTGCTTGGCAAAGGAGCTGTTTGTTTAAATTATCTAAGTGAATTATCTTGCCACCTTAATTACCTCAAAAAAACCCCTAAGTTGTTATATTCAAGAAGAATTAATCTCATTTACCATGAAATGTCCATAATACAAGTTTTCCAGTCAATGCCACAGAAATTTAATAATGTAAATGCTTAATCAAATCTTATCTGAATCTCTTGGTCTGTAAAGCTGGACAAGAAATCTCACAAGAATATGCTCTTCAGTGAACTTTCTGGTACTTCCTGCTTTTAATTTGGCCAAAAATACTGCATAGAAAAGTGCAACACAGCACTTTTTCTCCCAGCTGGAGTTAGGAAATGCAGGGTATGAAAAGTGAAAAACAGAGAGTAGAGGAAAATGATCCAAATTTTTCCAAAACCTCTGAAAAATGTTTTAATTGAACTGGTTTGTTGAACTGGAACTATTAATGACTGAACCCCCAATGGGAGGATTTATAAAAAATAAGTGAGTGTTAATATCCAGATTTACAGTGTGTATGATTTGAAAATGTATTTTGTACCAGCACCCATACCAGATGATAAATGTCAAATTAAGGAATAAATACTGTACAGCATGTAACTGCTGGCAGTTTATACCCTATGTATGTGTACATATATATGCAGGCATTTAAAGGCACAGTCATGCAGCTCCACCTTTCAGCGAAAGAAAGATTAAAGACTGTTTAACAGTTACTGAAATGCAGTTCAGCTGAACATTAATATTTTGAAGATGTTAACCTTAGAGATGCTGAGGCTAACTTGGAATGCAAAAGCTTTGTGTACAGAAAACTGATCAAGGCTTTGTCCTCATCATTACTAAAAATATTTTGTCTTGTGATTAGCGTACACTAAAAAGTAGAGGCAACAGCATGGGTATCAAAGCACTGAAACTCATCTGCTATATGTATTTTTATATTGCACAAAATCAGAGCCTCTAGTCAATTGCAAAACAAAACTGCACAAGCTGAAAAAAACTGGCAAGTGCTACTGTAACTTACAATGTTCATATGCATTTTGTATGCTTATATACTGTTACAGGTCCCAAGACACAATATTCTGTTAGAATCAGCACAGAACTCAAATAGCTATACAACTGAGAGGCAAGTTAAACAGAAACAAAAAGCTGATCCAAAAAAATTTCCAGACATGGTGTCACCTGATCCTCCATAGGGGCAATAGTTGTTTTTACTAAGGTGGTCCAATGAACAGCTGAAAAGGTCAGAGTGTGGATTAACATTTTTTTTATTTCCCATGGAGTCTTCTAAATCCATGCTTGCAAAGGGTATTCTGGCAAAGCTTTCTATATGAAATTGATACTGCCTCAATGATTTTTCCCTCAACTGAATTAAAAAAAAAGTCTATCTCAATAAAGTAGGTATGTCAGAATATGTACAAATGTAGCAAACAGAAGGTTCAGAGAATTATCAACCCTTGACAGTTAAATAGACTGAGAAATACAAATGTCAGGTGTTATGTACATTCATTCATTCAAAAAAAAAACCAAAATGGAAATTAAATGATAAATGGTTTGCAGTTCTCTGAAAATGGCTCTTCGAGTTTCAATTTTCCAAGCACTGTGCTAAGGCAACATCAGAGGATTAACTAATTATTTTGTTACGTACAGAAGAACATGGGGAACATGCTAAAAACATTAGCTGCTCATTTTTATTTTTATTTTTTCTAAATAGCCATTTTATACTGGAAAGAAGTAATACGAAGAGCTTTGCACTTGGCAAGATGATTCCAATCCTTGGTAAATAGTTTTTAGTCCTTAAAGAACCAGAGTATTAAAAACAAGCATCCTGGCTTCTGAATTAACTACAGAACAAAAGAATTTCTGCCCTCTGCCCCTTGGGTTTTAATCAATTTTAAATAAAGAAGTCTCAGTCAAAATGCACCTGCACATACCTAACACAAATTGCCTTTGTCAATATGAGTACTGAGTATAATGTATGATATTCTGCATAGCTAGGTGCTATGTAAAGCTTTGCTCTGAGAGTGTACAGAAAAAAAATAAATCTGCTTCAGTTTCACTACACATCCAAAAGGATAGCAGTGCCCCAGTCCAGTCCTTCCTCTCAGACCCACAAAGATTTGTAGCTGTGCCTGCGAGCCAGTTAAACCTCCCATTAAGTTTGTACTCTCTGGTCAAACTATGGATACGAGATGAACAAAGTGCTGTATCTTGAAACATCCTCCGGTCTGCTTATTTTAAAGTTCAAGCACACACCAGTCAAGACTGGAACCTATGAGGAACTTTATATTCATCTTTTAGGTAAATTTTGGTGGCAGTTGGAAAGCAAAATTTCTCAAGGATAAGAAATGATGAAAAATGAATAATGGTCTTACTTTTTAAAAGGTGACTGTAATCTCGCTTTTTGCTGTCCTAATTCTGAACTGGTTGTATGTGTCCAGCATAAATAGGGACAAACAAAAGAGTGTTTTAAAATCTAACTACTGCTAATAAGGATGGCTACGATGCTGTAAGGAGCTGTTACACTAGCTGAACATCTTGATATCACTTCACTTGCAAAAGCATGCAAAAAGGATACCGAAGGCAGGAGTTGTCTCTGCCTTTTACTCTTTCCTCTTTTACTTCATGTCTGGGTCTTGTATGGGAGGAACAAGAAAAAATATGCTCCTAGAAAGCAGAATGTCTTTGATTCTCCTGTAAAAGGCCAGAAGTAAAAGGCTGTAAACAGAAAAAACCCATATGCTGTTTCACATACTTGGAAGTAAATCCCTCTGTCATCTTAAGAGAAATAATACTTAAAATTATCATACTGATGATAGCTTCTTCACTGTTAGTGGTAACTAGTTTATTCATCAAATACATTCACAGACACCATTTTATGACAGCACATTATTGCATTTCTGTCTTATAAGATAGTGATGGTCGGGAAAGTTAATACAGAGACAGGTGTTCTTTCTGTAGGTACTCTGGACAATTTCAAAGTATTTGAGCCGTGTTAATTGAGCAAGATTGCCAGACTGAGATTGCTGGATACAAAATCTCTTAAAAAAATGCTTTAAAAAATTCATTTCACACCAAATACCATGTTAAAAAAGTGTACATTTTATTTTAAGGGAAGTAACCAAGTATCAGATGTATGATAACCGATTTTACAAAAGCTCTTGTATTTGCAAGCTAAAAATCAAACACAAATGTTTCATATTTCACTTGTTCCTTTCTTATGTTCTCCAAGTGAATAAATACCAGTACAAAGAGTAAATTCCTTTGTTTTACTAGAAAAGAGACATTATGCTGTAAAGTTCAAACTGAAGACAAATGCTTATTTTACATTTCAGTTACCCAGAAGAAAATTTTATGATCTCCTCCGACTGCACATAATGGAAGAGTTCTATGCCATGTTAAACCGGATCCTACAGCTGCAGTGCCAGTAAGAATGGGCTTTAAAAAAAAAAAAAAAAAAAAAAAGAGAGAGAAGTATCAATACAAATTACCATGTAAATGATTTCTATACCACATATATCAAGTTGCATAGACAAATAAACACCATAGATTTAGCACTCCTTACAAATACAGTTAAAATACAACAGAAATCCAACTGAAAAATCTGATTATCTGCTACTTAGTTCCAGTAGCTACTTACTACCTTTAAGTAAGATACAGCAAAATATTCCATGATAACAAATGTTTCAACTATTTTCATTATTATTAACATTATTATTATTTTAAAGGCATACTTTCAAACTTAGAAACCTTTTTAAATGACATTAGTTCCTGTTATTTAAGCATACTCACAACTAATATGTTTGGAGGTAATATTTTTACTGTAAGCATTACAAATGTATACAAACTCCAGCAAAACCAAAATATTTCCTATGCTTTGCATTCATTGTTTCTGGATATATTTTCATTAATGATTTAAAATATAATTAGTTCAAACCTGTAAAATACACAACCAGCTAGTTTTAGCATCTTTAGAATTAGAAATACTGAAAATTTATTAAATAACAGGTTAAATGTGTTTTTCTTCCCCTTAGCACCGATAAGGCAAAGCAAAATAAAACATATAGATTAAGCAGCTTTTAAAAGAGCAGGTTAAGTGTGGTGTGGTTTTTTCTCCCTTAGCATGGATGACACAAAACAAAACAAAATAGGTAGACTAAGCAGCATTTCTGGATGGTTTGGGCTAGTTTTTAATTGTAGCTTTTAACTATTTATGACCCTGATTTGAAGAGAACAGATGCAACTCCAGTCAAAAGCTGAACTCAGAAATTTACCTGGGGATGTCCTAAATGATGAACAAGCAGTTGAGTAGTTGTCTTTCCTGGATATCCAGTGGTTGCAAACAGATTTTCATTCACTCGGGACCACCTATGAATAAAATGAATGTACTTTTCAAATATCCCTATCAGACTATCAGAAGTGCACAGGAAGTGGAGTTCTCTTCCTTGTGGTTAACTGTGTGAAGCTGTCCGATATTCCACTAACATCAGAGAAATAAATTCAGAGAAATGGCTTGTAAATGATTCACCACCCGCAGCCCCATATGCATGTTGTTGTAAAAAAGAAAAAAATCATGGGAATGTAGGTCATTCACAAATTTCACAAAGTTTATAGACCAGGTCCCCCTAAAAATTATTTAAGCGAGACGCAGCCAGGTCCCTAAGCTCATAACTGCCTGCATATACATAGATTTATATAGACAAAACCCACAGAACAGAGACAACACTTATACCTGAATAATCTGGCTCGATCGACATGGACGGGTCTCTTATCCTGTGGATAACTAAAACAGACATTCAGGGTAAAAACTGTTCTGCAAACAACTACAGCTCATACTATAAGTACCAAAAGCATGTATCATTTAAACAGTGAAGGGGACACATTGTCTACTCTCTGTGAAGAAGCTGAGGGAAAACCAGAGCATTCCTGCAGCTTACATCTCAGTTTGGAGTAGGAAAACTGAAGTAGTTATCCAGTTTATTATGGTTCAATAATTATCTATTTATGACTTAGAAGAAATTTTAACAAACACATAAAACTTACAGTGAAAAGTAAACAGTAGTCAGATGCTGTCTCAAATGGACAAAAAGACAGACAATGTTATTTTTAACAGATAAATAAAGATGAAACAAAGAATACCAGGGAATGATCTGTATTGATTTCATAATTCCTGATGAATGTTCATTTATTTACTGATTAGGTGATATAATATATAAAGCATTTAAGTGCTGTATTAGCAACATAGCCACATCTCTTCATGCACTGCTTAAGAAGAGAATAAAGAAACCTATCTCCTCTGTATAAAAATACCTGGAGCAAGTGATATCCCAGATTAGCCAATCACTTCCAGCAACTGCTCCAATTTTAAGAGTATTCTTTAAACACCAGTCTGCTGACATCAGCGGTGTTTGTTCACACTCTAGGGAAAGAATGGCCTGCTGTGTAATTAGATCATAGAATCGTATTGTTCCATTCTTCTCCGCTACCATCAGCTGTTAAGAGAAATCAACAGAAAGTTGTAAACTTCACATGTAATGAATCTTAGTATCTTTTCTACTCTATAGCAAACCTAGCATACTTTCAAGCAAATATTAATATTAAAATAGGTACAATTTTTCACTTTGTACCAGAAAACATTCTCCTGAACACCAATCAATAAAAAGCACTTTTATGCTACTGTCACATTGTTATACATAATATATCTTTAGGTACCTACATATATAATTTTGGTGCTTAGAAGCACCAGTTCTTAACCACCAATGCACTGTGCATTTAGAATTGTATAGCAAAAAGTTATCCTTTTAAAATTAAAAAGTTCCTGTTCTGAGTACAAAGAACTGACTGACAGACATGGTGCTGTACAAGGAAACAACAGTATTAATCAGTGTAACTGTAGAATCTGGATTCACGCTTACTGATTTTATATAATATCTCTTACTTCATCCTGTAACAGTCTGCAACAGATTTTATCTCGACTTTTTCCATGAAAGCAATATATTCAAGCAGTTGTTTATTAAGTATTGTAGTAAGAGCTTCCTGATTAAATGATGAAAGGTATTTTCTCCATGAGGAGACGATGGTTTCCAGATAGTCATGGAAGTCAAGGAATGCAAAGAAGCATTAAAACCAATACTCCAGTAACATCCAAGTTTATTTGGAAAAACCGAGATGTCACCAAAACATGCTCTTCTGCAAACTACAGGACATGGTGCAGTAAGCCTTTTGATTTGCAATAAGCTTTTCAGCAACCATCAAGTCTGTCAAGTTTTACTAGCTTTTTGAGGGGGGGGCTCGTTAAAAAAACAAACAAACAAACAAAAACCTCCTGTGCTTACTCTTTGATAAGGGTCAAAGAAAAGACAAGCTAATATGTAAGAATGCAATATTTTGGGGCAAATCTAGTAATTTTGTTGTGCTAACAAAGTAGCCCAGTAGCAAACAGTAGCAAACATTCAATTGTGATACCACCTGAATCAACAGTTTTCCTAGTTTTCTTAGTAAGGACTGGATATTGATATTGGTGGAAAGTGTGATGAGAATAGAAATCCTTCTTCCCTATTGCTGTGTAAATATTTTGATACCTCATTTGACTGCTTTTCTGTTTTAAGTGTGTGTTTTTGTGGTAATCTGAACAACTATTTGTAGCTGCTTAAGGCAGTTATTGATTGGCACAACAGGAATAATAAATACAAGATTGCAAGGACTAGACCATTAATGAAGCTGAATGTTTTGGTATATATCAGCTGATTAATCCTTCCTAGTACAATAAACAGATAAGTATAAAAACACAGTTTATTGATTTGTTTTGATTTTTCAGCACATATTTCATATATTCAAGCAAGAACAACAACAAAAAAAATCCCTTACTAACTTCAAACAGATACTTTTCAAAACTTGGCATGCTTTATAAGAGTCTATGTTATTGGTGAACTGTGTTACCATGACTGAGAAAAACTTGAACTTTTCACTGGTAACTGTAAGTTAATATGTAATCAGCAGAACAGTTACCAACAACAATTGATGTATGTAATCAAGAAGGAGTATTTCTGATGGGAGGAGTGAGGGACTGAGGGTAAAATGATTAGAATGAGAAGGAGAATTCATTTACAGTGACTTCACATTAGCAGATCCAACCAATATCCAGTTACAAAGTACACTAGCTCCCCAAACTTCATTCTTACTACAGCATCAAAGATTCATAGTTTAGATAAATCCACCCTCCTGTTATTTTAAAGGTGGTGAGGGTGAAGAGCTGGAAAACACAACCTTAAAAGCCTCCTCAGGATGCCAGCAAACACTCATTCCAGGAGAACGTAAAACAAAATGGGCCTTCTCATTTCCTTCCAAATCCCAGACCCTAAAGCAAAAAAAACCAAAAAAGCACAAAGTATTAAACTATCTATTGCCATTTGACAGCAAATAAATTAACTTTCAGTGCCTCAATACATTCACAAAGGAAGTGACTAAATGAAAAAATGTTTGTGCTTTATCACTTCAAAAGTCAGTAAAAGTCAGTGCTGAAGGTAATATATTTAACGTTCACGAAGTAGGCAGAGCCTCTGTTTAAAAGGACAATATCAAAATAATTTGACAAGTTTAGTTGTCTAGACATGAAATCTAGAGGATACATTCCCACTTCATTCCTAAGTCAACACTACAGCCTTTGTACTATACCATAAATAACAGTGAGACAATACAAAGCAGGAAGGTCAGTGTTGGTGTAGCTGATACAAGCAACCTATAATGAAGTACCAAGCAACTTAAATCATGAACATTACCATGTAAAGGATAAGACCATGCACTGAAGTATTTTGCTTGTCTAATCTATGAATTTCCATTTTTTCCTGGTAAGACAAGATTGGGTAATGGAAATATAAGCAACTAAAAATGAAGCTAAGACAAACAAAAGGATCTACGCTAGGTAGCACTAGCCCACAAAGGGTCTTGGCAAGCTTTCGACAAATAAATCACATATGCCAGTTTAATCTTTTCCTTTAGAAGCACCTACAGTACATATTAGCAGTTAAAAAAAACCCTAAAAAATCAACAATATTTGGTCAATATGGATTGACAGGGAAGCATATGCTGAAACACCAAAACTAGGTTAGGTGATGAGTGAGTTTTCTTTGGATGCATTTGATATGAGTGTTAATGAACCATGAAGCTACTTCATTTAGAAAATGCAACTAAACCAAAACTGAGACTATTTTACTTCACAGCCACTGCTCAGCTGCCTCTTTTTCTACAAAATCAGTAGCTCAGTTGCAGGACAAAGACATCATAGTTGTGAACATCAGTCTGAACCAGAAGGCTGCATGCTATTCATATGCATTTGCACACTGAAACATACACATATATCCTTCTTCCTTGGCATGCAAAACCTTAGAAACAGCCAATTTTTTAAGTAGTGTTCTGCTCAGTCTTTTGAGTTAGATGAGTGGCTATGTACTATTATTGTTTATTCTAGAGGATTTTTGCTGACTTCCTCCAGACTTTTTCAGTTTATATCTCACCAGGGTGCTTAGAGCCTTATATTTAAGAGATTTCAAAAAACTCTTAAATAATACATCATAAGTCTAGACAAAATATATGGGAATAAAGTAAATATATTTAATGAACAATGTTGTTTTCTTATGCCAAACCACAACAGATCAAATATTTGTTCTCCCTGTAGAAAACACAGGGTCTCTAATCTTGAAGAATCAGTGTTCTTATTAAAAAAAGTCAAAACAAAAACCTGACAACTGTTTAAAAAAATGAAATATCTACTTGATTAGGTAATTTAGAAACATACAATACTTTCTTCTACTGCCAAAAATTTTGCCTTGTAGATTTGTCCAAGTCAAATCAACACTTTCCATGTGTATTTACTGTGCAGGGAGAAAATTATGATATAACAGAAGATGGTGAATCATTTTGGCCAAAGGAGCATGCCATCATGTTTCCTTCCCTGAAATGAGTGAGGTTATTAGGTGTTGAGACAGAAATTTATTCTTTCTACCTCCCTATGTTTGTTTTTTATAAAATGCCAAACTTGTATCTCTTACTTTGTAAGAATGGTAAGATTGTTAATAACAAACAGTATAAGAAGGGGAAAAAAAGTATAAATGCCCCTCTTATATTTCCTTCTTTCTTGATTGATAACAAAGATGGTATCAAACAAAAACCAAACAAAAAACCAAACCAGGCAATACATATCAAAATAGATCCTTGTCTGAATGCATCAAGTCCATGCTGGTATGGAAGTTTACAATTACATATGTGTTCAATTAACTCTTTTCAATATTTCTTTGTGACTAACCCAAGTAAAAAATGTGCAAAGACCAAAATTTAGCCAAACTGATTTTCAGTTACTCAATTGCTCAGTAATCATAACCAAATCAGCTACAGATGCTAAAAAACCCCTCTAGTTTTGTCCACATTCCTATCATGTAAATCAATCCCATTCAAAACCCTTGAAACTTGACTAATATTACCATGATTTTATACCAAAGCAAACTAGTGTCTAATTTTCTTCAAACATCCTTATTTTTTGTAACCCTGCAATGTGTCACCCTCTTACCTCTCCTCCTCCTCCCACCAACCATTGTTGTATAGACTTGTTATTGGGCTTGTGGTATTTTTATTGATATTTAAAAAAGCTTCCACTATAAATTTGAAGGAGAAAAGTTTGAATAACCACAGCTGAAACAAGGGCCAAAGTCTGAATAATGGAAAGCCTCAAAAATAATATGTAATCTGCTCCGTAAATTCATTATTTTTTAAGTAACTAAGGACTGAGAAACTACATACTGCAGTGCTCACAAAATTTAAACTAACACAAAATACAGATAGTTTGCAAATGCCGTTAAAGAAGATTGAGATACTAGTTGTCGTGGTTTAAACCCAGCCAGCAGCTAAGCACCACGCAGCCGCTCACTCACTCCGCCCCCTCACCCCGTGGGATGGTGGAGAAAATCAGGAAAAGAAGCAAAACTCGTGGGTTGAGATAAGAACGGTTTAATAGAACAGAAAAGAAGAAACTAATGATGATAATGATAACACTAATAAAATAACAACAGTAATAATAAAAGAATTGGAATGTACAAATGATGCACAGTGCAATTGTTCACCACCCGCCGACGGACACCCCATTAGTCCCTAAGCGGCGATCCCCTGCCCCCACTCCTCCCAGTTCCTATACTAGATGTGACCTCACATGGTATGGAATACCCTGTTGGCCAGTTTGGGTCAGCTGCCCTGGCTGTGTCCTGTGCCAACTTCTTGTGCCCCTCCAGCTTGCTCACTGGCTGGGCATGAGAAGCTGAAAAATCCTTGACTTTAGACTAAACACTACTTAGCAACAACTGAAAACATCAGTGTGTTATCAACATTCTTCTTATACTGAATCCAAAACACAGCACTATACCAGCTACTAGGGAGACAATTAACTCTATCCCAGCCAAAACCAGGACATTAGTACACTTCTCGTCACCCACATCCTATGATTAAACAAACAAATGACAACTGCAGTTATCTCAAAGCGCGAAGATATTCAAACTACATTGGAACAACTATATTGTATGTTGTATGCATGAATACGGATAATGACATGCTGCATATATGCAGTAATTTTATCACACAATGGACTTTTATTAAAGTTGGCAAAGTATTCATTAGAACATCTGAAAACCTGTCTTGTGGCAATGGAGATTATCCTTATTTTATATTCTAACTTTCTGAATTCTGAATAATTCTAACTAGAGAGCAACCCCAAATCTAACTGAATAAAAATCATCATTTGCAATAGCAAAAGACCAAAACCATATCGCAACCTTCAAGCATTTCTCAAATCCCCAGAAGATGGAAGTAAAAAAGGGAATTCTTTCAACATAAGGTTTCCAACAATTTTAGTGACTGGAGTGGGGGCTAGAACAAACCTTGACATCTGATACCATTCCCAACCACAAAGCATGATCAACTATACTTGAAACATTACTCACAGATTGCTGTCTGACCTACTCTTAAAAATGCCCAACATGGTTTGTTTTTTTTAAATAATATCTAACTTAAATACTTAAATACCCCTTGCTGATGTTTCTTTATATCTCCATTGGACATATTCCATGTGCAAGGAAAATCCTATCACCCCTGAAAAGCCTAGAGGACTGCGGAGAAGGAGAGATTCCTGTTACAGAGATCACACAATGAAGTTAAAGAGCGAAATTGTTCCTCATTAAGCACGAGCAAGGAGAGGAAAATCTCAGAAAAGGAAAATGGAAGTGCAGAGATTAGTTAACACCATGGAGAATACCATCAACACTGGCCTTGTCTCAGGTCTTCTGCCAACTCCATATGGAGGTGGTTATCAAAGACCTGAATAGGACACTAGGCAGGACATGAAAGAACAGAAGGCTGAAGTGGAACTGTAGAAATCCCTTCTAGCCGTTCAGAAGAAGAAAAAGGTTTAATATTCAAGATAATTTTTAGTCACTTATTTTATTTTACTGACAAAATAAAGAATTTAAGTTTTTATAAATCAGGTAATGCACTGCCCAACCAACCGTTCACCGCTGCAGAATCTGTAGCAGAATTCCCTATTCAGCACACTGTGCGAAACAAGCCACAAGAGTGGTTGCATGGGGAGAAAGGGAAGATTCATCTCTGCTGTCTAGCACTAGTCCACCAGGCACAGCCATCTTAAACTATCTCCTGACTCAGCATACAGGTTCCTAAATTTGTGCCTGTAGAACCTTTCCTTCACTTATTTTTGATCCATGAAATAAAAGCCTTTTCACAGAGTAAATGTATAAATACTCTTTCAGAAAGTTGATACATGTTCACCATTTTCTTTTGGTGGTCAAAGCAAATGTCAATGTTATTAAAGAATTAGTAATTAGAATCTTTCAGATTTGGGCATTAAAATCCATGTTACCTCTAGCCTCTTGTAATACCTACTTGGATATGCAAGCATTGATCTATTTTCACTGGTAACTGTGATTCTGATTATCCCCTGCAATGTTGGTAGAAGTGGGAGAGGCAGGGGAGCTGCACATGTACTATCTCAAGGGTCTCAACTGACTTCTTTGCTATGTGAATTTCAGAACATGCACACTCAGAAATGAGTCCAAGAAATAAACACTATTACTGCTGAAATATCCTTAAAGTTATCTAGAGTAAAGCCAGAGACTAAGCAGTATTTTTGCAAAAATGTGAAGCTTCTGTTGTATCCTTTCAACCAAAGAAAAATTAGCTGTTAAGAGTTATCAGCTTATTGTTTCAATGTTGATGTAAAACTAAATGTTTCTGTGGTATGACTGTTACTGAGAAACTCAACTACAATTCTGCCAATGACTTTATAAACTACAAGGTAACTGCTAAACAAATCCAATGCAATGATTTCTATTTAAAACAATTTATAGGCTAGAGTACATTCTAGGACTGTAGCTACCATTTCATCCACATACTTTGAAGACTTTCAAACTAAAGGCTTATTCATACACAGTTAAGACCAGACTGAAATAACTTTCCAAACATTTGATTTGAAAAGTGTGTTTGGTTTTTGTTTTTGGTTTTTTTTTTTAAGCTGACTGGATACTGTAACAGGAGACCAGTTAATACTTGCATATTGATTGTGAAGTACAACAGAAGTTGTTGGTTAATACTTGCATCATGACTGTAAAGTATAACAGAAATTGTGTAAGACTACATTTGGGGGACATACAGGGATGCATACAAAAAGTGTGCAGTCAAAAGACTAGATTCTTAAAAATAATCCAAGACTCTCCTTTATTTTCATCAATGATAATGCATAATTAGCTTGATAATTGTAATTGGCATACCTCAGAAAGGATAAATATTTTGGTGTGATATTTCTTATATTAAGGGACACTGGGGAATTCTATCACACAAACAGATGAAGATAGAACAACATGAAGTAAGATATCTTTTTTTTTAAATTTTGGCAAAAATCCATAACTGAGTGCTCTAGGAATGGGAAGATATAAATAAAATATAATTTTGGAGGCAGGAATAAGTGAGGAAGGCAACTTTTCAATATAGCTAAAGACTGAAATATTTATTGAATTAACAAGGTAAGACTCAAGTGCAACAAGCACTGGCAACACATTAAAGAACACAAGACAAAAAAACCCAAACAAGTTACCATTGGCTTTCCTTCATATTGCCTAGAGAAAGACCTACACAAAATAACTAAGACATAAGAGTACCATGTAAACAAATACACTATAGATTAAAACCCCCTGAAAACAGATGAAACACTACGATAAATTTTGAGACTCTAGTTAATTTAGTTTCCAGTGATATCAAACCTTTCCCCACAATCTCTGTCCAGGGAGCAAAACTAATCTTCTGATGGACTGGCTTTTGTGGTATGTGCAAACAGAGAAGGCTGAACTTGACAGTGACTGATAAATAAATTCACAAAGTCCTTCTCTATGAAGAAACATGAGCCACAGCGTAAGTAACTGAACAGAACTCAGAAAGGAATCAAAGATCAAGTACTTTCACAGATAAAGTGGAAGATAAGTCAACTGTACGTTCTTTTCTATTACGCACACATAAAGAGAGGAAGATGATGTAGTTTAAGGAATAATTAAAAAAAAAGAGAAAGGGAGGGAGAGAGAGGGATGGATGAGTCCTTTTCAGCTTTTTAAAATACAATCCAATCCAGCACTTCGTGACCATAAGAAAGTGCCATGCTGCCATTATTAAGGGCCTGACACTGTCAGTAATCTTTCAGTTCAATATCAGTATGGAGTATGAGGTGGTTATCAATCAGATTGAATTAACCTTTTAACAGTCAGAATTTAATTTTTAGCATGCATATGAGACTAGTGGGTTTTACCAGGACGGTATTTTGCATGAAATAATCCAAGAAACATCAGATAATGTCAAAAAGGGAGGGGTGTCTGTTAAGCTCGTGCTGTTTTCCAAACATTTCCTATGTTCTTCTTGCAAAGGCTTCATTAAGTATCAGAACAAAATGATTTGTACATCTGAATCCCTACAGCCTCCTGTATTGTGTTTCCAAATCATAATGAAAAAGCCAGCAGTTTTTTTCTTTTTTTTTAAGAGGGGTGCACAGGGAGTTGCACATCCAGTTCTCATTAGCAAAGCAGGACTTGCATGTTCCTATACTTAATGCAAATGATCAAAGTGTATAATGCTTTATAATTTTAAGGAATTAAATGAAATATTCCTTAAAGCTATCATATAAGTTTTTATTCATTAAGCATGCTCTTATGATACCAAGAAATGGACAAGCAAATTACTTTAATTACAAATAAATATTACATAGAATTTTGAAACTGAGATATGAAAGGTAGATCATGAAGAAAAAACAATTAGATATGAAGGAAAACAATTAGATTAAATCCAGGAGGTAATTTACTTTTCTTTTCTGTCATGACCAAGTTTGGCTTTCAGCAGAAATGTATAAATATACTAAATTTGATATTTTAATGTATACAAAAGATATTTACTTGTATTTTTTTCACTTCAATTATACTCAATATGTTATAAATAAAACTGAGTCAAGTTTTTGTTTAGTATAACAGTAGTTATTTTAGCTATTTCCTCTGCCAGTCTTTTACCATCTTCTTTAGAATTTTGCAATCAAGCTTTAGAAATGATTTTATTTTCTTTCTCCATTTTTTAAGAAAGAGTAAAGCAATTATGAAATGCCTAAAAAAGTGAAATACAGCAAAATTTGAAAATTACAATATCCTGCCAAAGGTATAAATTAGCTATGTGCTTATCAACTGCTTCATCCATCTTGGAACACAGCCATCCTTGGGACAAAATGAAGGAAGTAACATATGATATTTAGGACCCAGAATTTGAATTTTTCAATCACCTTTGCAGATGTAATTTTTACCTACAGGAATTTTGATCTTTAATATAAATGCAGTTGTAACTGCAATGTGGTGGGTTTTAAGTGTCTTCCAAAGGTGTCTTCTTTCAGAAAAGCAATTCTTTTTAAGGTTTTATTAGTTTTGAGATTCTCAGTGCAGAGAAATGTGGGATTATGAATGCGTACAGCATATTTACATACCAACACCTCTTCACTTGTCTATGAATGCACATAACACTTTTCTTCACAACTATGTAACATAGATGGCTACTGCAGTTATTTTTATGCAAGAGTATTTTTAATTCAGTTCTACTTCACAGCTGGGAAAAAGTCTTGTGTTGTGAGACCAACAAAGCCAACAAAGACTACGTGCAAGAAACAACAAGAATTCCTGAATGATATAGCAGCAATTCAATGGTAAGAACATTGAATATCACCAGTATCTGAGTTACACTGTCTGTCTTCCAACCAAAATGACTGAACCCAGCTCTGAGATGTCACTGTTGCAGCAGCTTGTAGCAAGATTTTTTAGTGCATGAAAACTGAAAATTTGAGTTCCATGGATATCTCTGCTAAACTTACTGCTGAGTGAAAACCAGGTAAGATCTAAACATGTTTGTGTATATTCTGTACATACTGAGGCATTTATTAAGACTTAAAAGTGGAACTCTAACAGAACAATACCCAAGCATTCAAAACTTCATGTTCTTGTACTAATTGTTCTAGAACTTTATTCCAAAGGTATTAACAGATGATGTATCCTGAGAACAATTTCAGGATAGAAACTCAGTACAGACAGAAGAATTATTCCTCTTCTTACATTACTGCTGAAGCAAATTACACAGTAAGTAAGGAATGATTTTGGTAAGTCCCAAGGAATGCATTTTCCATTAGTTTTGAAAGTGTAACCTTTAAATTCAATAAAAAAAGTCTTCATGCTCCACATGCATGAATGGAAAAAATAAGAACTGAAGTAGCCAAAAAAAATCCTACTTATTTCCCATGGCTTTTAGCCAAAGGCGTTATGGTTTACTGCATAAAATATCTTTCAGAGTTACTAAGTTGAAAACTTGATAGTATACATTAATTATATCATTTTTATTTCCTTTTAATTTATTATCAATTAGACTACTGGTTTTAAAACAGTTCCCTTTCATCCTAGGAACACTGAGCATTTCACAAAATAAATTTCATAAAAAAAAGGCCACACATTCAAACAGCTCTTTACTGAATAAGCCCAATATTAGTTTAGATTTACTGAAGAAATTAAGAATAGGAAATAAATCAGAACAAGCTACGAATAAGTCATATACTTCTACTCTTCATTCCTAACGATTTTGTTGGGAATATGGACAGGGCGTCTATGGAAAATCTGTCTACTGGACTAAGTAGTATTTCTGAGTTCCCTAGGGGTGTTAAAATCACAGGCCTTTTAGATTTTCTATTTATGCAGGGCAGAGTAGCTCTACTAAAGCTACTAAACTGTGATTAATATCAGTTGATGATCTACCCTTTAAAAAATCTCATACATAGAGTAATCATTCTAAGAGCTATTCCCTTCTCTCTTAAGCCATCTTCTACCTGCTAAGTGAAAAATGACCTTTTTTTCCCCCCTGAGTACTATTTGGTTATTTATATAGGAATTGGTATGGTGGTATCTTCAAAGAGCAAATACATGATTCGTGTAATCACAGAAAAAAAGCTAAACCAGTTCCTTAATCGAGAGAAGTTTTGAATTATCACAGCTATTACAAAGAAAAGTCAAAGATAATGCTTTCTCAAGTCTCTTGCTGCTACCATTGCAGTAGCCTTGCAAAGCCTGCATGGCTGCCCTCCTGATCTCTCCAACTGCGAGCTGCATTGGAGAGATAAGAATAGTAGCTTTACAGATTCATGTGCACTACTAGAAGAGGAGGATGGGGGACCTATTCACAAGGAAAAACTCCCGTACTACAAAACCTTAACCAGTGTTTTTCAAAGTATTTAACCACCATGCTTCCTTTATACTTCCAGTTACAAATAACTAAATACATGGGTTTGAAGCAGCTATAATCATGGTATTATGAGCTGCCAGTAGCACTGTATTAGTATGGTACTGTCCTTAGGCTATGTAATCCCACCTCCTAGTAAGGCTAATAAATTTGGGTAGACAGACAAGTTCACATACATATACTGGTTTTAAACTTGACTGATGATGACAGAATAGGTAAGAGAGGGGCTGTATAGTTCAGTGCTGAGCTATGCATGTCCTCTCTCCTATTCTCATTCCTTTTATTCCTGTCCCAGCAGGGGAAATGATAGTGTACATAACTCCAAGACAGTTTTTTCACATTGTATCTTGTTAGTTCAAAACGTTGCTTTGAAAAAAAACAACCCCCAAGTCACAACAAAAAGCCAGTCCACAACTTGGTTAACAAGACTAGTCCACTTGTTCTCTTGTTAGTGGGCTATGAAGGCTCACCAAAAAAAAAATAATAAAAACGCTTATTTATTTAAGCAAGCATATAAAGCATACACGCCCAGAAAAAGCCAAACACTATCTCAATAATGTTTTGAAGAAAATGCATACCTGCAGGTGTGATCATCACTTACACTTGCAACTTCTTGACCTTCTTTGGGAGCAAACACCAGATCATTAATGTAATCTGAGTGGCCATCAAATGTCTGTCAACCAGAAAAAAGAAATACTTTTACCTTATCGCCGACTGTTCCATCAGTTCACAATGTATTTAACAGACCCACTAAAAGAAAGATGTATCAGTGTTAAGATAAAGCCATCATTTTACATGGAAGGTAAAAAAAGTATTTATCAGTAACTGGAGTTCTTTAAAATATTTAATTCATGTGTAGATTCATACTGTAGGTGAAAAGACTCCCCACTATGCCTTGTAGTTGCTACAGAGGTCAGCTTGATGCTCTTGCTTGACAGAGATCAGTGAATCACACCAGAACTTTTTAATCTCCTTTCAACCACTGAATTTTGAAGGTAAAAGATAATAAATCTCAGAAAGAAAGAGAAGAATGAGCAGGAAGTGGATGTATGCATGATCTACATATCTTAAAGAACTCCGATTACTGGTAAGTAACTCTTATCTCTGAAGAGTAGTTTTTACTAGGGGTTTCTGCAAGCAGCAAGAGTGTTTTCCTGAAGGAGCAATAAAACACCACTTGTCCAGTATATGCCCTCTTCCTAGCAGTCAGCACACAAATTGCCTGAGGATATGTCCACTAAAGATGGCAGACCAAAAGGCTACCTTTCGAAAAAACAGTGAAAAAACTCTCAGTGAAAGATGAAACAAGACAATGCACACTGAAGACTTTAAGAAAACAAAAAATGAGGAATAACAGTACAAGCAAAACCAAGCAAGCTGTACAACACCTTAGCAATTAAGCACAATTTCTATTATGCATTTGAGAAGAACAGACACAGTGCTTTGTGCTCTCTACTTTATATGCTGTTGTGCTGAAGAGGAAAGAAAATGGGGTATAGTGCACACTCTTCTTTTACTGTGAAATAATAGATCATCCATTCTCAAATAATAGGATATGAGCACTCATGGTGTGAATGTACATGTGAACTGTCACTCAAAAGCAAACATTTACAGTTGTATCAGAAAGCATGAAGTCATGTCAAAGGGAACCTTGTTACTGTGTAATTGTTCTCGCCTGAAGCTTCTTAATCATGACATTTTTATTTCAAAGGACTGAGAATAATTTATCTGTAACAAAAACCAACTTAGCAGCATAGCTTTTCTGAATAAAAGCAAAATCCCAGTTTTAGTAAAAATTAAAAGTTAGGTAATTTTTACATATTTTGAAGGCTTTTCAGCTATCTTGGCCATAATATCAAGACACCTTTTTTTTTTCTCAATTCTATGAAGTGTTTTGTACTTATTGACAGACATCAGTAATCTTTTGAGGTTTACAGTATCCTCAAAAACCTAGGTTAAAGAACTTATGCATATTTAGCATTAAGCAAGCATGCAAAACTCATCTCATTTAGGGTCCAGTCAAAGCGCAAAGTACATTCAAATTCATTCACATGGGGACTAGGTATGAATAAATCACCTCTGGTTTTATTAGAAAATCTGTAGCTAGTTAAGATACCAGTTTGCTCCATCTGAGGATTTACACGTATTTTCTCTCATTAAGTACACCTAGGGTCTTTTTGACAGAAATCTCACTTAAAATTTTAAGTCAGGCAAATGTTCATGTGTAGATGTTGTATCTGTTACTGTTCCATCCTCTTCAGTCCCACTGATAAAGTCTCAAGGCATAGCTGCTCTTGTTTTGCCCAGCAAGGTATCATAAAAAGGAGACAAAAATATCTTCTGGATAATAGCATGACATGGAGAGATTGCAGAAGAAAGCAAGGTCGAATGAAAACAACCAGTTCCACAGTTTTCTGAAAGGAAAACACACTATCTGTTCTCTAAAGGTAGCTATTCTGAGGAACAAATGCAGAACTGATTAAAAAAAAAAAAATCTCTCAAGCATGCACAATAACTAAATCACCCTCTCTAAAAATTTTATGAATGCCTCATCAATTCAATACAGAAACATTTTCGGCAGCCAACTTAATTTTTTGCAATAGCTCATAATTTTATTAAAACCTAGTGGCTTATACTAGAACTAATACATCCTAAGATGATGCTAAACTATTTAGACAGAAATACCAAGTTTTTTGAAAATTTTCAGCATTCTGAATTCAAATATCCTGCCTCATTTTACTTCCACAGTTCTGATGAAATATGCTTTTTATTAAACAAAATTTGAAGCAGGAGAAAGAAGCCACAATCCACTTCCAAATGAAAACCTCAAAAGAAGAAAAAGATTTCATGAAGATCCATCAGTCATATTTTACCTTTTGTTTGTTGTTCTGGGCTTGATCCAACCCATAAATTTTGGATTAGTCGTGTTGACAAAGTAATGGAAAACTCAGTATGCTTCAAGTTCCTTGTTGATAATTACACCAAGACACTTTTTCCACTGGGAAAACAGAGTAAGATTACTCCGTCTATCCCTCCAGAAGCAACACATACTAATTGTTTACTATAAAAGACAAAATGTTCAGGGATTACATTTTAACTGTAATCACATACTTCCTTCAGCTTTATTTGCACATTTTGTACCTCTCCTGAAAATCCCATGTGTAAAGTGTGCACCGTACAATGGATCAAAGTCTTCCACGTGTTCATTGTAAGTTCAACCTCAGGTTTATGAAGTAGCTTTTCTGAGGTATCAATTGACTCTTAGTAAAAAACCACCATATCAAACTTTATTGAAAGCCAGCTCAGCATAGCTCACTGAGTATTTGTGAACATCTGAGATTTTGCAAATACTTTAAATCAGAGTTAGATGTTACTTTTTTCTTGACAAGAAGTATATAGTACAATGATCGTCCAGGTAGAAGAAATTAAGATGACTACCTGGGGAAAATATTTTCCAAACTTTTTGTCAAAAAACCCCCAGAAGATAGTCTCAAAGACAACATTTTTATCAATATAAACATACTAGTCCACATTCTTCCTTTTCACTAATGAGTTCCTCACTATTAGGTAAAAATAGCTATTTTTAGCTGTTTTCTGACTATTTTTAACAGTAGACCAAGCTGACCCAGTAACAATATGGATTTTTACTTTTTCCTCAGTCTCAGTACATCCTTAATGAAGTTCTTAGACTGTTAATTCCAGTGGTGGAGCTGGCATAAACAAAGCTAATAGCTTTAATGTTAAATTCAAGCCAATGATCTTTAGTCTCCTTATGTCAAAAAATTAAGAAGCATCCATGATATCTTCAGCTGACAAAAATCAAATCCTGTGATCCTTCTGTCTACATTAGACAGTAGAGGAGCCTATTTATACCAACTGGAGTTGAGTAATTAAGATATTGTAATTGCTTGTTTCCTTCTGGGGCAAAACAACTTCCATACTTCTAGTACTTACAGCTGTGGCTGTTCAGCCTAAATACCATGTTCTAATGTCCAACGCCTGTTGTATTAATACTCTGTAGTCTCTATACTCACTAGAAAAGAAGTCCTAATGGTAGAAGAATCAGTTCTCCACCAAACCTTTTTGTATGAAAAATAACTGCTATCTTAATGGAAATGTAAATGTGGCATTTCAAATTTATTTCTAGGCATCCAGTCAAAGCTACTGTGTAATAAATCCCCCTAAATTAGAAGTGCATGTTTTGAAGTGTCATGTGTGTTGGTCAGATACCAGAAAAAAATCTTGTCAGAACTGGGAAAACAATAACCCATCACAGAAATTCTATTCTGAAAAAACAGCACTCAGCAGACTGTGCTACTGAGTTACCCCATTTGCTTCTCTGGTTGATAATATAGATCATGCATTGATAATAAGCTAGGAAAAATCATCTCATTGAGTATATTAAAAATTATTGTTGTTTTAAAAGTGTGTTGTTTGTAATCTCATTCTAATTCAGTAATAAACAGCTTACTAGAATTCTCCGTTAGAATAAACTTGCTTATTTGAACTTGTATGTTAAAAGTTTAAGCTCATGAATTATCAAAGGTGTGTTTGTGTGAAATTATAACACTGATTATTTGTCTAGAAGCAATTAGTTCCTAATGAGCAAAATGGCAAATCCCATTGGTAATTCCTAGTGTTAAGTCTGGGCTGTATCCCACATCAAAGTGGAGAGTCTGAAAGATGGTGTAGACATGAAGTCTACTCTGAAAGGTATAAAAGAATACATTTTGCTAAGGACCAGATGATGTAGGGACAGGAAGAGGTATGAAAGTTATGAACTATTACAGCTGTCACATTCAATTTTTGGCAAAACCACATAAAATTGTTGATCATTAATTAACCCCCAATAAAAATAATTAACATGTTTCATATTTATTAAACATGTGGAAATAAACACTCATCCATGGCTTGAACCAGTGTCCACTGAAGTCAAGAGACTTCTCATTGATTTTAGCAGACAGTCCATCGGGTCCCTTGTTAATCCAAAATAAATAAATAAATAAAAATTTAGATGCTGAATTTAGCTGAATAGAGCCTGTAGCACCACATTCATCCATATGTTTGATTATTTCCACTTATTAACCATCCATCATCTACACTGTTATTGATGATTTCATCCATTCTCTTTCTTCTGTGTGCTTAAGTTCTATAAATTTCTCAAATTGCAATAGACATACATAATTAAGTAACTTTACATTCTGCTAAAAAGTTAAAAGATTTAATTCACAACTTAACATTAAAGCCTGTTGTCTGCAGTATCATAAAACTGGCAGATATTATATAAATAGATAACTTTAATAAGGAATGACAGACATCAACTCACAAGCAAACGGCTTTAAGAACTTTTAGAAATATTTTGTCAGAAGTGCCATCCAAGTTGATTGTAACTATGTCAGTTATCCTACTGCCTGGGTGACAAAGCCATGTAAGATGACCAAATATGAAAGAAGGAAATTAAGGGTAGGTGCACGTATGAAGTATCATAAAAAGTACTTTTTTTAAAGAAAAGACATTCTGGTTTTTAGTAACATCCATCTTTTCTTCTTATGCCACACCTTTATTCATTCCATTATCAGTATGGCCACATAAGTGAAATCTTTAATTCACTTAGTTTCTATACAATAAATATAATTGTCTTACTAATACAAATTACCAAACCACAAATGAAATTCCATTATTTTCTCCTTTATACTCAATACATAACTCTCACCAAAAGAGGCATTACCATATTCCAAAGCACTAAAAAAGAAGCAACTCTCTCCCCTGAGTTTTATAGTATTACTTAGCCTTGCTTATCCTTGGCTGAGACCTCAACAAAACAAATTCAAACTGGTTAGCACAAACATCTAATTAATATTAGTACTTGGACTGGGACACTGTTTCAAAGGCAGAATTTTGAAGAATATGTATACATCCAAGTGACATAGGAGCTGACATGTCTTGCAAAGAAAAGAAATCACCAGAAAACCAATTTTCAGCTTATAAAGCGAAGACAGCATTTAGACCTGTCTTCTTTTATATCACTGGTTTAGGAACACTACCACCTACACTGAAAGAAAAGCAAGTGAAATTGTATTCAAAGTAGACATTTCCTTTGTCTCCATCTTAGAAATAAACAAGTGACAGCCTATGAGCATGTTTAGTGTATCTGTCTGCAGTTATATACTAAATTCAGTATTCCTTCTATTAAATTTTCTACTGTTTGAAAGAGTTGTATTGCAACTTCCAGTTCCCCATGAAAGAGAAATTACTAAATTTGCTCTTCTTGTAGAGGAGTCCAGTAACCTATACCACATAAAATTTTACAGGTCTGTATATAAAGGAACCTTATCCAACATGGTACTTGAAATTTACCTGTAGAACATTCTGTTTGTGTGTACATTTTAGATGATCCATAAGCCTCTACTTGCTTTTCTTCAATTTGGTTAAATTGTTACATAAATACTTCTAAATCAAAAGATCACATAGCTGATAATTACAGTTATTCCCACTTTAAAGACTGAAAAGTATATACACTTGTCCTGGTTTCGGCTGGAATAAAGTTAATTTTCTTCTAAATGTGTATCCCAATGTTTGAAGGTCCCACCACCCATTGCTCTCAGTGTAGTCCTTACCAATCCATTGTATCGCTACATTTTCCTGGAGGCTGGTGCATGACAGGGGATGTGATATACCCACTCAATGCCATGCTCTTTGGACCACGTGTCTATGAAGCTGTTTCAGAAATTAGTCCCATTATCTGACTCAATTCTTTCTGGGGTGCCATGTCACCATAAGACTTGCATTTCAAGGCCCAGGATAGTGTTCTGTGCAGTGGCACGGGATACATTTCCAGCCATCCAGTGGTTGCTTCCGCCATTCTAAGCACACGGCACTTGCCTTGGTGGGTTTGTGGGAGTGTGATATAGTCAATCTGCCAGGCCTCCCCATATTTATATTTCAGCCATCGTCCTCCATACCACAGAGGTTTTAACTGCTTGGCTTGCTTGACTGCAGCGCATGTTTCACGTTCATCGATAACCTGGATATATAAAATGGGGGGATTTGGCTGGGGGGCATCGCGGCTCAGGGATTGGCTGGACATCAGTCAGCAGGTAGTAAGCAATTGTATTGTGCATCACTTGTTTTGCATATTCTATTAGTAGTAGTAGTACTATTTTTCCCTCCTTTTCTGTCCTATTAAACTGCCTTTATCTCAACACACAAGTTCTACTCCCCCTCGCCCTGATTCTCTCCCCCATCCCACTGTGGGGTGGGGAGTGAGCAAGCGGCTGTGTGGTGCTTAGTTGTCAGCCAGGGTTAAACCACGACAACAATACAATGATTTTCCCTAGAGATGATGGATATAGGATCTGTCACAGTTCAGTGCTCTATCTCACACAGGACATTAAGCAAAATGGGCCAGAAGGGCAATTAAACATTGGACTTCACTAAAGACTAAATAATTTTCTAAAAATCAGCTTAGCTGCCCTTACCTTAAATTCATTCTTGTCCTGCAGGTCTGAAGTGAATAGCCTTAACTTCCTATCAGAAGCTGCAGTACAAAACCTAAACTCGACAGACAAAGAAAAGCCCTTCAGTCAATTAACACTGCAATAGCTGACTTTTTATCAGTTTCTCTTCAGTTTAAACCTGCAAAGTGACATGCAAAGGAACATTCAGATTTTGAAAAAACCCCAAGCTTCCATCTTAACTTTTCTGCTTTGGCAACAAGCAGAGTTATAATTGGAACCTATTGATAAAATAGTGCTTATCAGGTGCCACGAATACTTTTTCATGGAAAGAAACACAAAATATTTTAAAAAGCTAAATCTGAAACAACTATCAATTACCTGAAATATCTCTCATAACAGCCACTCAGACTTCCCTTGGAAGAAGTTAAGTGGCAGAGCACAAAAAAGAACCCTCATTATCACTGTTTTAAAATACTGAAACATAAATTCATAAACCAATTTCTAACATATTTTAAACACGAGACTGTACAAAAATGCAGCAGTAAGCACCATCATAATTTTGAAGAGGCTTACAAGCTATTGAGAACATTTTAATTCTTAAGTACATATTTAAGAGTTAACTATCTTTCTAGATTTACACCTTAACGGGTCTCACAAACAACATCTCACCTACTCCTAAACACAGCCCATACTATGCAGACCATTACAAATAGCTTTATAAAGCAGGCCATTACAATAGCCTCATACTTCGTAAAGTTCTTAAAAGAATTCCTTCTTCACAGATGTACAAAAGAAAGAACTAACTACATTTTAGGTCCATTAAAATAATGAATAAGGAAAAGAAAAATATTTACTGCTAGTTCACTGGGGGGAGGAGCATTTATTATAAATACCTTATCTGGGGAGGTAAAGCATCAAGTCTAGTTTCTGGACTCCATGCTATGGCATCAACTCGGATTCCATGATGAAACGTTCTTAGTGTCTTATATTGCATGCCTTCCACTTCCGCATCCTCCTCCTATAGAAACAATGTAGTTAGCTAATCCAGAACAATGTCTTGATGGCTTCTAGCAAGTCAGATTGATATGAAATTGAAAGGCTTTCAAAATTACATGTATCTGGGATCTTTTTAGATTGTAACACCCTCAAAGTAAAAACCTGGAACATAGAGAAAGTATTAACTTGAAATATGTAAGTACTTAAAAATACATGACATGATTCTAGTCTCAAGCCTGAGGCCAATGCAGAGCACAAAAATCAGAACTGAGCTACAAAGATGCTGAGCCCATTCTTTGTACAAGTAATATCTTCACAGATACAACTAAAGCCACTTATAGCAGCATGGTAACAAGAAACAATGGGAACAAAAGCAAGCACGTCATTTAAGCTATCTTCTCTCCAAGTTGTTTTTACACTATGGAGAAATGCTAACACTTCCAGAACAACATTCTTCAAACATCAGGAGCTAGAAAGGTACCCGCTGTCACCTAACACGACCAAAATTATAACTTGTCTATTCTTCCCACTGGTGAGCACACTGGATGGCAGGAAAGGTGAAACAAGAGTTGGGGTTGTGGACTCAGTCAATCAGCTGACCTCTAAAAAACTTTTAAAAGTTTTCAAAACATCTAATGGAGCACCTGAAAGGATATTTCTACAAAATTTTCTGTCACAATTCTGCTTTAAGGTAAAGAACCTCTCTGTGTGCCCTCTGCATAATGTCGAAGCTAGGAAGAACCTAGCTGAGGAAGCATGAAATTATCCAGAGTTTTTCAATGGTTCTTGAAGCAAGGAGCAAGAACAGCATTTTCTTCCCCTACTCTGAAATACTCAATGACTCCACATGTGGAAGAGAAGGGAAGATATGAAAATTATAGAAAAACTACCTTGTACCAGTGGTTGTCAAAATTTTAATTTTTTCTTTTCAAGTCCTATACCAGAAACAAGATAGAGGGCAATACTGATGACAGTAGGTTTTTGTGGTTAGCACTAGGTGCTTTTCAGAAAATTTCCAACAGTAAGACTTTGGGGAATAATAATAATAATAATACCAATTATGCTGTTATTTGTATTAGATAAAGTACAAAAATAATACTGTATAATAGAGAAGTGAGTTGAAGAAAAAAAGCTTAAATATAGATTCCAAAGATAACAGTTGTCTCCTATTGATTTTCAAGCATCTAGGCAAAGAAACCCCTAATTAAAAAAACTTATACAGTATAAAAATATACAGTACACAGTATTTTACATTTTTAAAACTTTCATAATATGATGACTCTAAATAATTTCAAGGTAAGAAAACATATTTTACAGTTTCTCACAGCCTGTGAGAGAGATCCAATAAAAACAACTGGGAAAGCAAAAAAAAAAAAAAAAAGTTTAGGTAATTATTTCTACAGTCCTTCCTTAAAAGAAATACCTAAAAAATTAACACAGACACTTTAGTTGTAAAGTTGAAAGTAGTTGTAATCTTTGCTGTTTCACAGGCTAGCTGAAAGCTTTAGAAGGTAATCTAAATAGCAAATGTACATAGAACAAAATATAACTATGCAAAAAAGGGAGCCAATTACCCTGTGATGATAAAGAACGTACAGCAAATATTAAGTCATATACTTCCAAAGTTGCGTGCTTAAGTTCTCAGAAAGCAGTCACCAACATTAGCAAGAGATACTAAAATGGGATTACTCTTCCAGTAGAGCACTCCCATTTTCTTTGCAGTCTATTCAGGGACTGCAGTGATAGGATGAGAGCTAACGGTTTTAAACTGAAATAGGGTAGGTTTAGATTAAATATTAGGAAAAAATTCTTTACTGTGAGGGTGGTGAGACACTGGAACAGGTTGCCCAGAGAAGTTGTAGATGCTCCATCCCTGGATGCGTTCAAAGCCAGGTTGGATGGGGCTTTGAGCAGCCTGGTCTAGTGGAAGGCGTCCCTGCCCATGGCAGGGGAACTGGAACTTGATGATCTTTAAGGTCCCTTCCAACCCAAACCATTCTACAATTCTATTCAAACGGAACTTTATACCAGCAGAATGGTAAGTTATACCATTGTGGATGTTATGTATATACTTATATTTTTTCTTGAAGAACAAATATCCCAGACTTGCTAATGTAATAAACAAGTAAAACCCTCCCCTGTTTAAATGGGGAGGGAAGGAAACAGGAAAGCGACGAGGGTCTTTGTGCAGTAAAGGTGTGGGCAAAGTAAATTTCAGGAAGCAACTAATAAAATCAACAACAACACAAACTAACCTGAAATCTGCACGTCCCAACAACTACGTAATTATTGCCACCATATGCAATGAGGGAACATGCATCTCCACTATCAAACGGATTGAATTTTACCACGTGCACATAATCTTCACAATCCACAGTGTAAGCTGTGTTTCTAGTAGAATCTTGCTTCATTTTCAGTGGACTAAGTCAAGGTATCATGGAAGTGACGTCTTCTTCAGGAAGAAAATCTACATTCCTACACAGAAAGTTTTAAAAAGCACGCATTACTCATTTGTGTTAAGAAAAAATGTAAAAGGTATTTGTGGCACAACAAATCAAAATTTCCTGTAATGTCGTATTTAAGAACACAAAAGCTGCCCTTAGGCTCATTATTTTTAGGTGTTGTAGTTTCATCAATCAAAAGATTAACTAACCTAACTAACATACATTCAAAACCATCTCTATAGACTTCAGCAATAACCGCAGGTTTTGTGCTACTGCTGGCAACCCAATACCAAGACAAGAAATTACGTGACCGTACACACCAGAAGAGTCACATACAGAATTTTAAAACTTTCAACCAAATGACAAGAAATGACACATTACTACCTTCAAATTCTCTTTGCTTGTGTACCTTTTTAAAGACTCTGTGTGTCTAACTAAAAGCAGAGTTAATCATGGCTGCAAAGCTGTAAATGAAAATAGTATCATGCATAATATTGAAACATGGTTTCATGACTTAAGCCACTCCAACTGCGGACTGAGCACCTATACCTCTGTGTACCAAAGAACTTGTACTTTACTGCATTCAACCAATTTTCAAGCATATCAGGTTCCTGTGCTAGAACACAAGAGGCCAAGATACACAACTGATTTCTGAATCACTCCTTTTAGTCCCAGCACAGATTTGACACTAGTTTAAGCCTTTGGGGAAATCAGATCTTTAATTACACACCACGTGGAAAACCAGCTTTAAATCTCAGACCTTTGACAGATTTTGCTGCGTTAACGACCTGCAGGTCTCAGCATCCAAGACTGAATACTTTGCTTGGGAGCCACCCGGGTCTGACACAGGCATCACCAAAATGCAGAGAGACTCTCCGTAGTTGCAATGTTTATTTATTAAGAAAAACCACCACATCAACGTAAATACTTTAACCATATAGGTTGTACAGCTATGCTCCTAAGGCCAAGTGCAAATCTTAACCCTATCCGTGGTTTTCTTCCTTTAAGGCTTCCCACGAACACAAGCCGCCAGACTTGTGTGAAAATACCAAGAATGGTATTAGTTGCAACCCTTTAGGAAACACAATTCAGGCAACCGAGCCGAGTGGGTGCCCGTTACCTGCCCCCCACTCCCTTTAACTTCCTACTCCCTCCTTTTCCCTTCAGGGCCCAGCCGCCACTCCCGAGCCAGGCTGCCAGCGACTCCGCCGGTCCCACAGCCCTACCGGCCCTCTGGCAAGGGCGAGGGCCCGGGGCTCGTCCGCACAGCAGGCGGGGTCTGACGGGGCTCTGAGCTCCCCTCACCTCAGGGCGGGACGCCCGCCTCACACGCACCTCCGCGCCCCAAATCACCCACCGGCACCGCCAGCGCCTCTCCCGCCAACAGCCAGCCGCCCCTCCCACCCCAGGAACAGCAACCCCGGCCTTCCGGGTCAACGGCTCCCGCTCTCTCATTGGGCACCTGCGGAGGATTTAAATTTAAACCGCCGCTGAGGGCACTTGCGCGTTCTAACCGTCCCGCTGCGCGAGCGGCTCTCGCCTTCCCGCCCGCGCAGGTAGCGCCGCAAGAAAAGCGGGAGCGGTTCAGCCGCGCCGCGGGTGGGGTGTAAGGGCCGCGGTCCGCCTCAGGGGGAGGCGGGGGTGCCGCGGGTTCGCGTCCCGCCTGAGGCGGGGGAGCTGCGCCAGGCTGGACCCTGGGGAGGGAGGACGGGACGGGGCCCTGAGGCGGCCGCAGCCGGGGGTTTTCAGCTGGGGGAGCGGGGGCGGTAACGGTAGTGTCGGCTCGTGGGGTTTCGGGCTTGTTTCGCAGGCTTTTTGGCTTGCTCGGGCTGTTTCTGCTCCGAGTGACAGGTCTTGTCCCTTGGAAACCCCTCAGAGTGGGGTGAGAGAGGGAAGTGTCTCCGGAGAGATTTCTGTCAGCCCCGCGCTGACTTGCACCTGCCTACCTGTTTCACCCTCTGTGGCCCGCATGCCTCGTTCATGTCAACGTAAGATAATAAAGTAGGCAGTCCCCTTCAAACGTTCTGGAGCGTAAGTAATTGCAGTTGCTGTTGCAGTCTTGCTTGTTATCTGATGTCTCCTGTTTCCCGTGTCCCTCTCCTACATTTCATCATTTCTCCTGGTCATACCAATCACCAAAAAAACTGCTGTGGACTGTGCCTTAGCTAGGTGAAATAAGGGGAAAGGTTGGTTTTGTGTTCTGAAAGTGAGTGGTATGGGTATTGCTCCTGTACTGTCACTGCAGTGTTAGGGAGCTATGTTTCAGTAAAGAACAAGTTTAAAGAGGGCAAATTTTTCAAAGAGTCTCATGTACCTGTGTCTTGACAAATGCAAAAAGGTGAAAAAGCCTGGAGCGTGAAGCAGTCAAATTCAAAACTGATACTGAAACTCATTGCCAAAGGAAGTAGGGGAGATAATGACTTATCAAATGAAAAAAAGAAAAAATACTATATAGGTAACAAAAGCATTTAGAGATGTCTTTGTTAGTAAGTCTTAGAAATATTAAATCTCTTGTTTCCAGGTTTGAAACGTTCTGATAGGCACTGGCCTGAATGTATAGAGAATACGGATAGTATAGAAGACACTCTCTGGGGCATTCAGACTGGCTGCTTTCAGAGACAAAAGACTGTCATATTTGCGATAATGTTTATTCTTTTATGTTGGCATCAGTACAAGGAAAATAAGGGGTTTTCATGGAGACGTCATACGTAAGCACTTTTAACCCATTATCTTCATAGTTGCTCTGTCATAGCTGAGGCGAGTCTTACTAGACTTTTGGTTTAGTGAGAAGATTTTATTCTAGGAACTTGATCTGCAAGAAGATACAACAAGATTTGCACAGCTTATGCTGTGGTGGAAGGTGAAGTCGTGCATAGGCCTCTTGCATAGTAATATTAATTTTTATTTCTCTTAATTATTTCTATCTTCTACTCTAGACAATGAGTGCTTTCCAGCAAAAGATTTTAAACTCAATCAAGTGTTTCAGAAGACAATGGCCTTTATTTTCAAACTCTGAAAGGACTACTGTATGTGGAGCAGACTGCATGCTGATGGCATTACAACTGTCAATGGCTGAAGTCAATAAAGAGGTTAGCATTCTTTCAGTATGTTCTTGGTACTCAGTACATCTCAAACGTGGTTCACTTACTGCGTTTTTTGCTTAGACACCTACCTGAAATGGCCATTTTGGTCACTTCATTGTTGTTTTAACTGAGGGACAGATGCAGCGAAGCACTAAAATTAGTATGATTAAGCATACTGTTGAATCAGGGCTTAGAAAAAGAACCGCAAGACAGATGGGAGGATGGAAATGTTTTAAGTGTATATCTGAGTACAGTATTTTTGCTGCCATATACTGGGGAATGCTTTAGATACTAGTAGTATGAACTCTGTTTCTTTGGTGAAAACTGGAAAACTTGCTACAGTTGCAAAATTACTGGTTGCATGTATTCTGAGGTCTGACTCAAATAGAAGGACCTCAGCTGAAGAAGTTTAAAGACATGAAGCGGGGACTGGTATGTAAATCAAAGAGCAGGCTGTGGATGAAAATGAGGAGTCTAGCTGTGAAAGAGGAGGGCTAAGAGTAAGCAGTAAGGAAGTCACAGGTTTCAGGGGAAAGAGGAAGTGGTGGCAGGGAAGTGGCATCGGGAAGATGTAGAGTATGATAGTATGGAAAGGTCTGCAATAAAGATGGCTGTGAGAAAACAGAGATTATGATGAACATTGGATAAGACACCAAGATTTGGGAGCAAGGTGAAAACAGGTGCAGAATACTGCATATAACAAAACTCAACTGTAAAGGCAAAGTACTGGAAGACCTTCAGCTATAAGTAAGACCTTGTTTATTCTAAACATAAATATTTAGATTGTAATAGTTTTTTAAAAATATATATATATGCAGCTTGTTTTAAAGTTATTTTTAAAGCTATGCTGAATAAAAATATAATATTTTTGCTTTTTTCTGTTCTATTAGCACCGTGGAGATTTCACAGTATCGCTTAGTGATGTGTTGGAAACTTGGAAATATTTGTTACATGACAAACTGGGATTATCATACGAGAACATGAAAGAACCTGAAAATTATGCTGACGTAAAAGAAGCTTATCATGCCTTCTTAGCAAGAACCAATATGTTAGATCTCATAGACATATATCAGAAGTTTTATGGTCTTGGACTTGTATCTGAAGATGAAAGCATAGCCCCTGTAAGTATTTGTTTGTTTGATCTCTGATATTGTTTTGACATATTTTTGATTCCAGTTATGGATTTATGACACTTCTAAATATACACAGGAGCTCTGAATTATTCACAAGTTACTTTGGTCTTCTATTGGGGAAGCAGATGAGTTTAAATTACTAAATATTTTAAAGAGATCTTAAATTCACTTCAAAATTCTTTCTTTCTGTTGTCCTGCTGGGTGGGTGGGTCCCACAGCTCTTCTATGAGTATATCACTCTTTGCCAGAAATGGAACTGAAAAATGAATTGTAGAGATTTGGTAAGACTGGAACAAAGCTTCGTGATTAACACTTGTCATGGAGTTTTGGTTGTATGTTTGTCATGCTTTAACCCCAGCCAGCAACTAAACACCACGCAGCCATTCGCTCACTCGTCCCTGCTCCCAGTGGGATGGGGAGGAGAATCAAAAAAAAGAAGTAAAACTCATGGGTTGAGATAAGAATGGTTTAATAACTAAAGTAAACTAAATTATAATAATTAATAATTGTAATGAAAAGGAATAAAACAACAACAAAAATGAGGTAAATAAAACCCAAGAAAATACAAGTGATGCACAATGCAATTGCTTACCACCCGGTGACCGATACCTGAGCAGCAATCCGTCCCTCCTGCCCAACTCCCCCCAGTTTATATACTGAGCGTGACATTCTATGGTATGGAATATCCCTTTGGCTAGCTTGGGTCAGCTGTCCTGTCTGTGCTTTCTCCCAGCTTGTACACCTGCTTGCTGGCAGAGCATGGGAAACTGAAAAATCCTTAACTTAGGATAAGTGCTACTTAGCAACAACTAAAACATCAGTGTGTTATTAACATTGTTCTCACACTAAATCCAAAACACACTGTACCAGCTACTAAAAAGAAAATTAACTCTATCCTAGCTGAAAGCAGGACAATGTTGATATGCAGTCAAAATATTTTTAATGGTTATCATTTTAAAAATAGCATACTTTTAAAAGCAAAAACTATCCTATACTACATGTAGTTCCATGTTAGATTTTTCTAGAAACCAGAAGAGGTTCCACTTAGCCACTCAGTCAGCAGCTCTGTTGCAGTTTATTGTGGCTCAGATGTTCTTACGACACTGCACGTGAGGCCATCGTCTAGGCTAGAGAAGTTCTAGTGTGTATTCCACTCTTAGACAATGAAAGTCTATGAAAAATGAATTTGATTAATCTCTATCTTATTGGATAAAAATGTATGTAAATAGCAATTAAGATAAGTTTGAAACACAAGCATTCCACATGATTTTATTTGATTCTGTGCTCTCTAGAGCATGGAAAGGTCAAAAGGATATTGATACTGAAAAAAATCATGAATGTTGGATTTAGATGCACATACTTCTAGCTTGTAATGAAAATTAGAGAGGAGTTAATTGTCTGCTTTTACTGCCCGCTCTCAGCATTGCAGACTTTTTTCTTTTATTCCTGTTTTCATGGGGAAGATAGAGAACTTGAGTACCTCAATGACCTCATTCTAAACATGATATAGGATACTAAATGTTCTCCAAAACATAAGCAGCTGCTTTTAGTGCAAGTGTATTACAGAACTCTTTGAAATATCTTTTCTAAGTTAATTTGAATCTTACACCTCATTTCTCTACTAACACAGTTGTACTTTTAAACACTAGAACCAAAAGTAGGTTGTAAGGGCTGCGTTAACCTCAAAACACTAGCAAACTGGTGGAGGCATAGTTTCACCAGGTTTTAATACTACTTTTGCTTTCTAGTCATCTTCATATTTAAGTTTATTCTGATTTTGTTATTAAAGGTTCAACTGTTGGAATTTATTTCTGGCATAATGAATGTACAAGAAAATAATGGTTATGTTCTTTCTACTCCTTCTACACCAGTCAACAGACAGAGCCAGAAGAATGTAAAGGTAAAAATTATTTCTCTTTTGTAATGTTCTGTATATATTGAAAAGATGAAATATAACAGTTTCCTTTTCCAATTACTGGTATTAAAATATTGCTGGTTTAAAAAACCGGAACGTGTGTATTCAAACTCTGTATCAGTTGAGTATATTGCAGGTGTGTGTATGGGGCTAAGTGCAGAAATTTATATTCTGGCAGACAGTCCTTTTATGGCAAGCACTTGATGTAGACTTAAATCTGCCTTGAAACGCCAGAGAATAAATTTTTCAAGTACACCATCACTCAAACATTGCCTTGACTAAGAGTTAAATGATTTGCCCAATGCTGCAAAGTGAAAGTGGAAGGTGAAGTAAACTTTGCTTTCACTTTATTAGCTCTTACTGCCTTACATATGGAAGAAACCTGAATAGCCACTGTAGTGGTAGCTGTAGAAAAGCAAACAAGGTTTGTCTGTTCCAGTAGAGGACTTGAGAACTTTCTGGGAATACTGGATTCTTTTCTTTTACCCTTTCAACCCCCAAAACAAGAATCTCAGAATACTATATAACAATGTCTGAAATACTAGAGCTTTAGTCATTTCCAAGCTTGCTTTTCTCATGATAAGTGGCAACTTCAATTCAATATTTGAGTACAACTCAAAATATTTTTCTGAACGAGAAAATATTTTCTGAACTAAGGTTCTCCCCAAGACAGCACTTCCACCACTAACATAATGGCTTTCTTGCTCCTCTGACTTCTGTAGTAAAAATATTCCTTCTCTTAAATCTATCTTTTCAGACTGTCACGTATACATGTTTTGTTTTGGTTTTTTTTATACTGCCTGCATTTTTGTTGTATACATCCCATTGAGTAAGAAGAAATTCCATAGCAAATATAGGTTTTCTCATTGTTTTTCCTTTTGTTAATGGCCTTTTTTGTGGTCTTTGCTTGCAACAAAACTGTAAATTCTTCAGTTCTTGGACTGTTGTTCTTACAAGGTCCAGAACAGTGCTGCAATATAAACAATTGCAATGTTATGTTTTGGTTATGTGGGTGAAGCTGGGTCACAATTTATGTACAAACTCAATCAGTGGAGTTTCTGTGATTGAAATCCCCTGGGAGCCAAGGGGAAAATTACTGAATCTGGGGAAGAGCTGGCAAGTTGTTTAAAATCTTAGCCTATTTGAAGTTAATGACAAATCCTTATGTGGTTTAGTAGTGCTAGTATTTTGCCTTGGGATAGAAAGGGAATATCTGTGAAGAGGTTTCCAAGTAGAAATTGATAGCCAATTTTAATAGCTAGAGATCCAACCCTCAAATATTTTGTGAATATTCAACTACAGTATATGTAATTTTAACATATTAATCATGCTTGCTTTTGTCAATACTTCCAGAATCCCCATACATAAAGTAGCATTTTGAAATTATGCAAGGTGAAATTCTTACTCTTCCAAAAATAATATCAGTACATATCTAATTAGCTTTCAAAAAGAAGGAACATAATTTAGTAGCGGGATGACCAATTTGTGTGATGCTTTCTTTTACAGGTGACAATGCTGGCAAAGAAGTGTGTTTGTTCATATTTAAGCCTGTTGGTGAATTCTAAAGATGATCTGTCATTGGCTCATATTCTAAATGTTCCTGAAAGAGGACTTGGTAGAGAAGCCTTCACTAACCTAAAACATGCCTCACAGAAGAGAAAAATGTCCATTTTCCTGGTATGTGTGTCAAATGAAACTTGCTGTAGATCAGAGGCAATGAAATAGCTCTATAAACATAAACTGTTGCTTTAATCTCATATGCAAGACTGACATTTGCAAGCCAAGTCAAATACCACCATAAACACAGTTTCTAGGTTAAAAAGACACAACAGAGATTCTATGTGAAGACATCAGTGCTTGCTTGGTCACGAGATCTAAAGATGCTCGGAGAAAATAATTGTGTGCATGTGTGCCTCTAGAGCTCTAAAATGTGATACCATAAAAACAGGCATTGAGACTGTTCGTCCCAAATAGTGACAGAAATTGTGAAAACGTTTACTATCTTAAACATGAATATAAGATACGCTTTTTGTAATTGCTTTTAAAATGTTGAAGTCTTGGTAAATAGTGTGAAGTGAGGTCATGAGTATGCATATCAAAGAAAAAAGACAGAGGAAGAAAAGATGGCATTAGACTAGATGTTGCTCCTTACCAAATACCTCTAAAAGCAATTGTGGTGGGTTAACCCAGGTGCCCACCAAAGCCGCTCTATCAGTCCCCCTCCTCAGATGGACAGGGGAGAGAAAATATAACAAAAAGCTCATGGGTTGAGATAAGGACAGGGAGAGATCACTCACCAGTTACTGTCATGGGCAAAACAGACTTGACTTGAGAAAAATTAATTTAACTTACTACCAATCAAGTCAGAGTAGGGTAATAAGAAGTAAAACCAAATCTTAAAACACCTTCCTCCCACCCCTCCCTTCTTCCTGGGCTGAACTCTGCTCCTGATTTTCTCTACCTGCTCCCTGGCAGCAGCACAGGGGAACAGAAATGGGAGTTGGGGTCAGTTCATCACATGTTGTGTCTGTGGCTTCATCCTCCTCAGGGGCGGGACTCCTCACACTCTTCCCCTGCTCCAGCATGGGGTCCCTCCCATGCGAGACAGTCGTCCATGAACTTCTCCAACGTGAGTCCTTCCCGCTGGCTACAGTTCACGAGCTGCTCCAGCGTGGGTCCCTTCCATGGAGTGCAGTCCTTCAGGCACAGACTGCTCCAGCGTGGGTCCCCTGCAGGGTCACAAGTCCTGCCAGAAAACCTGCTCCAGCGTGGGCTCCTCTCTCCATGGGGCCACAGGTCCTGCCAGGAGCCTGCTCCAGCGTGGGCTTCCCACGGGGTCACAGCCTCCTTCAGGCATCCCCCTGCTCCGGCATGGGGTCCTACCCAGGCTGCAGGTGGAGATCTGCTCCACTGTGGACCTCCCTGGGCTGCAGGGGGACAGCCTGCCTCACCATGGTCTTCACCACAGGCTGCAGGGGAATCTCTGCTCCGGCACCTAGAGCACCTCCTCCCCCTCCTTCTGCACTGACCTGGGTGTCTGCAGGGCTGTTTCTCTTGCATGTTCTCAGTCCTCTCTCCAGCTGCTGTTTCTGTGTGCCCTGAAACTTTTTTTTTCCATCTTAAATATGTTATCACAGAGGTGCTAACCACTATCGCTGATGGGCTCGACCTTGGCCAGCGGCAGGTCCGTCTTAGAGCTGGCTGGTATTGGCTCTGTTGGACATGGGGGAAGCTTCTAGCAGCTTCTCACAGAAGTCACTCCTGTAGCCCCCAGCTACCAAAACCTTGCCACACAAGCCCAATGCAGCAATGAGTTTGGGTTAAAAAAATATCACAAAGCAGTATTAATATTAACAAAACTAAGCCACTAACAATGTGTTACAATGAGCTCCAGTTTTAAAGCGCTGTAAGTGTGTATTTTGGTTAAATAGTAAATCAGCATTTTTCTGTGCATTTGTTAAACTTGAGACATTTGGAACCTAAAGTATTTCTGTGTGTAAATTACTTTTTTTAGAGCAACTTGGTGATAAAACCCTGCCTTTGACATGTACACTAGAACAGAGGCCAAAAATCGGAAGGGCGGTATTGTAGTATTTTCAGCTTTGACTAGGAATTTGGGGAGGGTAATGCTTTCCAGTTATTTGCAGCTTGATTGGTCTTGAAATACTCTTTAAGATGTGATTGGTATGGGACATTCCTGCTCATTTTATTCTCAAAGGCACAGAGCTGAAAGAAAAACCTCGAGACAGTGGTATATTCTCTCAATGCACTTGTGTAGGAATATAAAAAGTTACAGCATCAATGTGCAATGCTCATAGGCTTGCTGCTAAAGAATCTAGTTTGGTATGTGAGGTGTATTTATACTTACAGTAGTTATAGTCAGCACAGAGCCATCTCAAAAATAGTTGGAATAAGATGAGTAAGAATCCTTTCTCCAAAGAACCACTATAGTCCTTTATATTCAAAATAATCAAATTTTGCATGCATGGTGGCCTCAGTGCAGACAACAGCAGACCAAGGAAAAACAGTATGGGTATGTAACAATCACTGAAGCAGCTGCATTCTCAGATTTTTATGGTTGAATAAATATGGAAAATTTGTGAAATCTCAGTTCCAGAATTAATTATTTTAGCTCCTAATGCTCTGTTAACATTGTATAAAAAAAAGTATGTGCTTGGACTGGATTTATTACCTCTTCCTCACAGTTGCCAGAGGGGAAACTTCTCTACCGTGTAAAGAAATCTTCTTTTCTGGCATCTGTGTCTTGTAGAAATCTTGCAAAGCCAGAATATTTTCCATTGGGAAAGCAAGGTCCTATGAACTGTACTTGATCCACAGGAAATCTTTAGCACAAAGACAGGAATACTGGCAGGTTTACTTTCTTTGCTAGAGTAATTCCAGTTGTACTCTTTCCAGTCCTAAGAGCTTTATGATTTAGCTGTATAGTCTGAAATTAAAATTTATATGTAGAATTAATATTACTGCATCTGTGTCAAGCGTGTTGGATTGTCATCTTTACTTTCACCTTTCTAGAGAACTGCTAAGCTTTTTATTCTGACTGTTGCCTTAAAGTTTGAGGAGTTGTCCTCTAAGGCGTACTGCTTTTGGGACATCTCTTGTTTTCAGTGTCTTTATAGCATATAAAAATATATGGAAACTTTCAGAATTGGGTACCTGTATGGTATGTTCTATATGACAGAAGCCTTAACTGTCACTATTATTCAGAAGATTTGAGTATACATTATTTTTATTTGCGCCTCTGAAAATAAATATACTACTGAAGTCAACTTTTACATGCTTATGTTAAAATTGTTCTTGGGTCATAGACAGCTGTCTGAATATAACAGTAGTTTCTGTGAGGTCAGCACAAGCATTTAAACATCAGCAACAACAAAAAAATTCTATACCCTGTGTTAATAAAGTTTTTTCTAAGCTGTCAAAAGGCCAATGAAAATATAAATTAGCTGGGTCACTTTTGCTTTGGCTTGTGTTTTTTTTTTTATACTGCTGCACTATTTAAGTATTGATCTTGCAAATATTTATGGTGAGATGTACAAAGCTTAAGAGGTATTCTATTGATATCAGTTAAATTCTTTCTGCTATCAACCAGCTGTTATACAGTTTGCAAATCTGTAGGAGAGGCTCACTTCAACATATATATATTTTGTGTATGTCTAAAGTTTCATATTTCTGAATATTTCTTCTAATAGATGGCAACATCTTTTATCCGAACCATAGAACTTGGAGGAAGAGGCTGTGCATCTTCATTATTTGATCCTTTAAAAGCCCATGTAAAGGGGCTTTCAAACTTTGTTAATTTTATTGACAAGCTGCAAGAAATTGTTGGTGAAATCTTAAATCCAAGGTAATAGAATTTCTGTTATATTTTTGTCTTGTTGAGCACCTTTTTTTTTTCCTTTCTTGTGCATGTGTCTCGAGGAGAGGGAATGAAAGAAAATCTAATCATTTACTTATTTAATAATTCAGAGTAAATGTTTACAACTCAAACCTTATTAGGAAATATAAAAATTTGAAAAACAATTGGGGCAAGCTTATAGATTTTTAAGGTTACTCTTTGTATTACATTTTTATGAAATCAGTGGATGTATGGCTGTTTGGTTAGTTCCCTAGTTGTAAATGAACTTCCAAAGATTTCAATCTTGTGGGTCTGGTAAGTACCTAAACTAATGTGCTTTACTTCTTGCTTGTTAATTACTTTCTTTTTGTCATTTTGTTTTATATACCTTTATATAAAGGAGTCTTTATTGCTGCTGACAAATGGTGACATCAGTTATTTAGCCTTTCTTTTCTTTTTAACCTCATAAGTGAAGCATAAGAATTATTTCTTAGGAAGGGTCTGGTGATTTTAAATGTTTTTCAAGACCTGAAGTTAGTCTTTTGGGCAGGCTTATAAATGTGACATTAATTAGAGAAGTGTAAGTGTAACACAGGAATTTGAATTGGTAAGTGCTGGCATTAGTACAGAGAGAAGAGCAATTTTCTTAAGCATTATAGAAGTTAGTATTTTTTTTCATTTATAATCAGTAATTTTTCTATAAAAAAATTTAGCAAATCAGCTGTCCTTCATACTAAAGAATCTTTTTTTTAGACTGAATTGAGTCTAATCTGCACAGCTGAAAACAAAATGTTATAAGCAAGCCATAAGCATTATTTAAATTACTGTTCAGATTGCATTGAGGCTGGAAATGGGAGGTATTTCTGAAGTTGTTTTGCAGTTTTTGTTTTACTTTTAAATTGTGTTTCTTTGTTTTCATTTCAACATCCTGGATGCCAGAGACATGCTGTCTGTGCTGGTGATTAAAGAAAACTTTTGATTCAACATCTAATGTATCCTTTTAGATTTATTTAAATCATCTGGCACTGTACGTTGATAAAAATGAGAAATGGAAAGACACTTATGTGCATGAACTTACTTTTCAGGGTGGAAAGACCACTTTTTTAGGTATATACAGTTCAGCAAAGTGTAACATAAAATGCTATGTCTTGTTAATTACCCTTCTGTTTAAGGCATGTGAGAAAAATCAGAGTGGAATAGTTGCTGGGAATTATCAGTTTCTAATTTGGAGAATTCTCTAGAGCTTGGAAATTCTTTTCAGCGTTCAGCTATTTATTCTGTTGCTTCCTCTGCTGTATCTGCTGTCCCATTTATTCTGGGATATATATCTCATTAACATCAGATGCTGGTGTGTTCATTAGTTTGCATGTATACATGTAGGTGTTATTGGTTGTATCACTGACCAAGAATGGAAGGTAGTTGCACAGTGGTGTTTCTAGTATCTCTTGTATTCTATATAGGCTTTATAACCTCACGATGTAAAATACTGCTATTTCTATGTATGTATCTATATAGTAGCTCAGTGCTTATAGAAATATACCAATCAGTTGGCTGTCTTTGAAAGAATCTTCATTAGTATGCTGAAGTTCTCAAATATTATAGGACTGGTATATAGCTTAGAAACTGTAAAAGTCACAACATTGATGAACAAAAAAGTATTTCTCTGAAGTGTTTGGTAAGCCATATGAGCGAGGACTGTCTGTATGCCCTGCCTGTGATGTGACAGTTATGAATTCCAGAATATGCAGTTTTACACAAGAAATTTCTCTAGTTCTTTTACTACTGCATTCTGAAGAGCAGAGGGAGAAAAGCAACAATGCAGCAAAAGATCCCATTGTTTAATCTCTAGAAGCCTGCTGGGAAATCTAAGCAAACGACAACCTGTCTGTAGTATTGCTGTTTCTCCGATGCAGAGATCAGCCAAGTTGCAAAAAACAGGTCTTGGTATTTGCTATGCCACAAGAAAAATGCAGTATTTTTGGTTGTTTACTTAATGATTAGAAGTCTGTTATTTCAGTTTCATCTTGTTACAGTGGACATCTTATGAAACTTGAACTTGAATAAAATACAAAGTAGCCAAATAAATGCTTGGTACATTGTGGAACACGTTGAAAAGAGGCTTTCTTCATCTGCCTGAGTTAAGTTCCTTTGCTTTGGAAACCTAGAAACCAAATTGAAGATGTTGGACGGTGATGAGGTGTGCTTAATAATGTTTTGAACATAACAGGACATATGGTGCAACCAAGCACCTGCCAACCTATGGAGAATAACAAAAATGTGTTTCTCATCCTCAAGTCATTAGGCTAAGAAAGTGAGTAGTAGATAAATAAGGGAAGGGAAAACTGTCAGAGTGGAAATTTAATGAAACTATGATGATTTGATTCAAATATGGCACGAAGTGCAAGCAGACCTGATAGCAGGAGAAATGGAAAGATATAATGAACTTAGGTAGTTTCAAGGTGTGTTCACTGAGCGGAACCTACATTCTTACAAATCTCTGGAATTTTGAAATGGTTCAATTTTGCCTCTCCTTGTTCTCCAGATGCCTAAGATTAGAAGAAATCATTAATCTTTCACGAATCAGTAGCATGAACATTCCTTAAAGTTTGGGGATGCTGTAAAACTTGTAACACTAAAACTATTTACCGATTCTTGGACAGTGTTTATGCAGTAAATAGAGAGCTTGCATGTTCTACTTTTTGTGCCTGTTTCTTGACAAGAAACATATCAATGTTGTATTTGTCAGTGAAGTGGATGATTATTATACACCTGAGGATCTGGAAACTCTTTTCTGTTGGTATAAATGAAAAGGTGCAGTACTAATCAATCATTCTGGACATGTTTCTCTTTTAGGCCAAACAATAATGCTTCTTGCATCTGGAAAGAACTTATTCTATTTCTGGAATGACTTTTTTCAAGTTCATAAAATGTGTGTCGTGGTTTAACCCCAGCCAGCAACTAATGTGCGTGACTTAAAACTGAATGATGGAATGGCATTTGTCTTATTGGTTACTGCACTTGTTGGCTCATATAGAGATGCGTGTGTGTGTATATACATATATATATACACAATTCAAAAGCCTCAACTGATTTTGTAGAGTAGCAAAGTTGGTAGATGGGCAGTAAATTTTTGTCTTGAATTGGGCCCTGACTTCGCTGTAAGCACTGACCACTAGGTGCCACTATTGCACAGCTCACTTTAGTAGCTGTTTAAAGTTAGCTGTATTGTTTCATTCAATACATTTGAGTGAGTGTGATGCTTTGGAGTGGGTCTTCATTTCACGTCCGTGAGCAGTCTTCTGCAGTCAGTTGTAGAAGTTATACAGCTTGACTTGATCATGCACGTGGATTAGTGCATTGAGCTTTCCCTTGACAGGGAAAATGCTATTTCTTATGTGTTGTCTTTGTGAAGCTGTGATTGCATCTGGACATGCAGTAGTATTTTGGGAGAGAAAGCACATGAGACTTCATCTGGTCTTGTGCTGAATGTTTGAGTTAATTGGATAGCATTCACACAGCCCTGGAGTTTTGTGTTCTAAAGTTGCTGGAGGGTTGTGCAAGCATGTGCAAAACATTGTCTATAGGACTCCTTAAATGTAGGATCATAGAACGATTCAGGCTCGAAGGAGCATCAGGAAGTTTTTGGTCCAACATCGTGCTCAAAGCAGGGTCAATTATGGGGTCAGCCTAGGTTAATCAGGGCTTTATGCAGTCAAGCTTTGTGCAGTCTCCATTCCTGGAGGTTTTCAGTCTCTCTTGGCAACCAGTTCCACTGCTTGAGTGTCCTCATGGTGAAAAGTTTTTTTCCTTATGTCAGGTTGGGACCTCTCTTGTTTCAATTTATGCCTGTTGTCTCTTTTTCTTCCACTGACTGCCAACATGAGGAGCCTGGCTCCATCTTCTTGGTTACCTTCTTGTAGGTATTGGAAAGCTGTTAGATCCCCCTGAAGCTTGCTGTTCCCTTAGCTGCTTCTCACAGGGCATGTCTCCCTAACCAGCTTGGCAGCCCTCTGCTGAACTTGCTCCAGTTTATCAATGTTTTTTGTGGACTGGGGGGCCCAAAACTGGACACAGTATTCTAAATTTGGTCCAACTAGTGCTGATTAGAGAGGGATAATCACATTCCTCAGACTACTGGCTATGCTACCGTTGATGCAGCCAAGGATACTGTTGGCCGCCTTTGCTGCCAAGGCACGCTCCTGGCTCATGGTTAGCTTGCTGAACACGCATCAAGACTCCCAGGTCCTTTTACATAGAGCTGCTCCCTAGCGTGTATCATTGCAAGGGGTTATCCTTTTCCAAGACTTTGCATGTCCTGTTGAATTTCATATGGTTCCTGTCAGCCCATTACTCCCATCTATTTAGGTATCTCTGCATGGCAGCTCTGCCCTCAAGCATATTGACCATTCCATCCAATTTGGTGTCATCTGCAAGCTTGATGAGCATGTATTTTTATCAGTGAGTCACCACCAGACATTTAAAAGAAAAAAAACAGGTTCCAGGATAGTCCCCTATGGTACTCCATTTGTTACTGGCCTCCAGATACAGTACATGTTTACTACTTTCTAAGTTGGATCATCCAACTAGTTTTTAACACATCTAGTTGTCTGTCCATCCAGACTGTAACATCCAAACTTCCATGTTGAGAGTATTTTCTGACAGTGTTGAAAGCTTTGCTAAAATCAAGGTAAGTGGCATCCACCATTCTCCCCTGGTCTGCAGAGCCAGTCTACTATAGGAAGCAAGCAGATTGGTCAGGCATAATTTACACTTGATAAATCTATGCTTACCATTATCAGCCTGCACCTAATCCTTTGCATGCCCATAAATGTTTTCTCAGAGGACATTTTACATTATTTTCTCAGGTAACAAAGTGAGGCAGCTGAGCCTGTGTTCCCCAAACTACCCTTCTGGTCTTTTTTGCAAACACTTGTGTTTCTCCATTTGTCAGGGACCTCCCCTGTTTCTAGATTATTTGTTCATAACCTGTCCCTTCTTCATCATCCTGTGTAAAGCCTTTTTGCATTGAAGCTCTGTCATCAGTTCACTGTTTAGCCAAGCTGGTCTACTGATATTTCTACATGTTTTTCTGAATATTGTGATGGACTGTTCTTGTGCTTGTAATATGCTGTCATTAATAAAGTGTCAGCTTTCCTGAGCTCCTTTGCCTTTTAGAATTATCTCACATGGGATTCCATGTACCAGTTCACCGAATAAGCTGAAATCTGCTCTCCTAAAGTCATGGTCTATACTACTTGCTTTCCTCTCTCCCCTAGGATCTTGAACTCCAGTACTGCATGATTGCTACAGCCAAGGCTGCCACTGATTCTTTTTTTTTTTTTTCCTCCACATCCCTGACCAGTTCTTCTTTGTTAGTGAATAGCAGACCCAGCTGTGTGTAACCCTGTGTGTCACCCATCCAGTATCCCTGACACCCTCTAGATATCTTGACTGCTTGCATCCTGTTGTGATGCTCTTCCAGCAGATGTTGGGGCAGTGCCCTGTAAGAACCAGGGTCTGATACAGAGCCTGCTGAGACTTGCTTTAAGAATACTTTGCCTGTTTCCTCACATGTATTGGGTTGACTATAGCAAACTCTGAACCTGATTCACAAGCTCTCAATGACCTTCTTGTCTGTCCAGTAGAAGAGCTCCTCCATACCTCTGAGCTGCTCCTGCATACAGAGGGCAATCCCCAAACTTGTCTTTCCTGAAGAGCTTGTTGTATTCATCCTTTGCAGCACTCCAGCTGTCAGGCTGTCCCACCATGTCTTGGTTATTCCAATGAAGTTGTAGCTCTGTAACCATGAGGAGCTTATTCCTTCTAACTGGTTTTATTGTGTTTTATTGGATAAATCTATTTACACTGTTTTAGAGTATTTGCAATGCGCTGTTTCTCAGTAAAATACTGGGAACTTAGACACTCTAACCTTAGTTTCTAAACTAATAGCATCATTGAAATGAAGAATATTTTGATGTTTAAATATTTACAGTGAAAGTTACTGATTATATAGAATGACCCAAATTAAGCCTATATTACCATTCTAACATGTTAACAAACATTGTGCTTGTGACTTAATTAAGGATGCTCTTGCATTTTGAAGAAATAGAAAAATATCAGAAAGGCTTATGTAAGAAAATAATTATTTAATAAGAAAAAAAATTATGTTTAAACCAGACTCTTAAAAAATTTTCCCTGAAAATGCTTGCCACTTCAAAGACTAAGGTACTTTAACAGAATTTTGAAGTAAATTATCTGCTTTACATAAACATTTAACTTTCTAATGGAAATACTGATATACTCTAATCTGATTGTCTTCATTTAAATTTAATGTTGAGAATGTTTTAAAATATATTTAGAAGTAAAAAATTTTTAAAATAAACTTAATTGTGGTTTAAATTGGATTTGCCAGAAAATAGAAAACTTTAGTTGAAAAAGCTGATCTTTTGAGGGTAACTCTGACTTGAGACATCGCAGTTCAAATGTGGTATCTTAAGTGTCCCAATTGTACAGTACTGCATTTAATTAAATTGTGATTTGGTAATTTACTTTCCCATTCCTTAACTCTCTAATTTAGGCTGGTGCTGGAGAATACACGGAGCATTATGTCCTAGATATTGAAATTCAAGTATAGTCCCTTAATTAAAAAAGACACGGAGGCTGTGTTTCTGTGGCACTTTTATATCAGTGCTGGATTGAAAAATCTTACCCTTATGCCATCATACAGATATCAAACTACTAGTTCATCTGTTTCCATGGCCTCTCTCTAATCCAGATTTGAGAAGCAGTCTGGCAGCTCCCTGCCCATAATTCCAATCCTGGTAACTTTCAGTAAATTGCACGAAAGTGATTATGTCTAGAGGGAACTATTAAGTTGGATATGTTATGGTGGAACAATGGAACCGTAGCATGGAACATGCATGGCTGCTCATCAAGAATCTTACTCTGACAAGAGTAGTTGTTTACTTTTATATTAGCTTTGTCACTGGACTTGAGGAGCGTTGCTTGGTATGACTATCCAAAATTAATCTTGGTGAGAGCAGACACTCACAGAACACCAACTTTTTTTTTGTTTTCAGTAAGTTCTTGGGAAGATAACAGATCTTTTAGATGGTGGCACTTCCTGAGGAAGAGTCAGTGTGGTTTCTTCCACCAAGCTAAAAGATAGAAATTTTTGGCAATACAGCAAAAGCGGCAGCAGCGACATGGAAAAATACTTAGCAACAGGATTCTTTTTTGCTGTGCTTTTACTGTGGGTCTAATAAAATGCAAACTCCAAAGGGTCCAAGGTAGGGTCTTCACCTAATATTTCTGTATAATTTAAAAAATTAGAGTAATAATGCATTCATCTGTTGTTTGAGGTGGAATTTTTTTAGTACTATGAGTGTTTTGATACAATTACTTTTTCTTTTATAGATACATTTAAAATCTAGATGAGTTCACTGATACAATTTTATTGTTGAAATTTTGATATCTAAATTAACATGAACTACTGATTTTTAAAAAACTTTATGCATATAACATAATTAGAAAAAATATTTGTTTTACTTTAAAGGCACAGTTACTGCTCTGTTAAAAGCATTTGTATTTTGTATTGTTTCTTAGATAAATTTTGTCCTGCTCTTCTACCCAGGTAGATGAAGTTCTAGACTTAGATTGCTACTCTCTTCATATAGTTTTAAATTAAAAAATTGCATAACTGTTCAGGTCTTATCAAGCTCCAAATCAGCTCTCTAAATCCATAACAAAGAAAAAAGCTGTGATCCCCTCCCACCCCATGATCTCTAGGTGTTTGTAATCTGTTTTAAGACATTTGTTCCCACTACATAAGTTAGATAGTTATATATTTGTGATGTATTTTTTACCTCTGTTGGAGAAGCTGAATGAATAAAAATGTTGACCTTAGTATAATAGAATTTTGATATATTATTTTCTGTTCTTGGAATAGGCTTCAGGAGTCTGTTCTGCTTTTTATCAGGTTTTGAATATTGTCCATATCCTCAACTCTTTTTTTTTCTGTATGCTACTTTAGTCTTTTCCGCAAAGATGTATTTCCAGAAAAATAAAAGTGCTTCTGCATCATATTAACTTTGCACACTAAGGCCCCAGTTCTGTAAGAAGAGCTCTTGCGGATGTTGTTTAGATTTTAGGTAAGTAGAGGAGCTTGTTTATGTGTTAATCTCAGTAGGAACAAAATAGACAAGGCATGCAATTAGTTTCTTATAAATTAATTACCTTAACATAAGAAAAGACGGTTTGATAAGGAAAATGAGATAGAAATAGATAGGACTGGGGCACAGATGATGTAAGGCCAAAAGGGTTCAAGCAGGCGCAAGATCTGAGAATATTTTTAGTAGAAGCAACCAGTGACAGAAGATAGGATTTATACAATGCCTCGTTAACAAGTAGAGTTTTACATTGTACTATTTTTTTTAAACTCCCTTTAGAAGCACTGATGCAAATAAGGCATTTTTAGCATGTGATTCACTTTATCTTTCATGTAGATATATGTTTTTCTCTAGCTATAAGATGGGTGAGGTGAATCTCACCTGAAATGTCTAGTCCTCTTTTAGTGCTGGTTCATGCTGAAGATGGTAAGCCATTCCTTCTGTCAGTTGATCTAAAATGTTTGGGAACTTGTTAATGTAAAAAAAAAAGTTAACTGAACATTGTCGGCAAAACTAAACACTTAGAGGCTGCCAGTGAAGTCTTAGTTCACCCGCCTGAGATGCATGCTTTAACAGTCTTTAATCATGTGACCACATGCTTTCTTCTCACCACCTGACCAGTAGTCCTGGCTTTTGTGGATAGGAAATAAGAATGTAAATTGAGACTGTGTAATGGAAGATAGTAGTGCTTGTTGGACCCTCTCCAGCTGCTGAAGCAAATGAAGAATAGTGCAGGCCATCAAAGAAGGGAAGGGGTGCTTGGTTCTAGGTCTCTTCTGCTATGGACTTACTATGGAATAATGGACAGATATGCTGATGGTCACATTTGACTCCACTCAGTAGAAGATCACCACTGTACTGTTGGATCCAGGCTTTTGTGTCTGAACATTCCCTGCCAGACAGTGGAAGGTGGTTGTTTCTAAAGGGTTGGATTGTTTAGCATTTATAGTTACTCTGATGGATTTTCTTTGGTTATTTCTATCATAGATAAAGTTAACAGTGGGTTTTCTAGTTGAGATTTCTTTCAGTTCATACTTTTTGAACAAAGAAATATTGTTGCACATGACTGAACAGAAGATGATATTATTTATTAGCTTTTAAAAAAATTTGCTATTTTACATCTGTCATAGTTGTAACTGACAGATGTTTACTGCTAACTGGATTTAATAAGAGTCCTCCTTCAGTATGATTTAAAAGACCATGGATGTGAGACTGAAGCACTTTATCATAGAATATTTCATGCCAGCAGCCTACGATCTGAATGAAACATCAGAGAAAGCTTGTTAGCAGGCACGCTGACTGGAAAGGGGCAAGCTCTCTCCAGTTCTCTATTGCCTTACACTAAACAAAGCAATGCCATTTGTCTATCAAGTTCATTCTTGAATTCACTTAGGTTTCTTGCTCCTCTTTCAGAATTAAGAAGAACTAAAATTCTTATCTTTTGCTGCTGTAATAATTATCTGAAGACTGATAACTTTGACCATGTAATTCCATATTCAAAACAAACTTTGCTGCCCTTCTAGCTGTTAGGAACTGCAAAGTGGATAACAGTTTTCAACCTTATTCCATTCATAGACATTTTTTTCTAGTACAATGCCAGATATTTTAAGTTCATTTAAGTTCAACTGATTTGTTATGTAATATAAACCCATAAAAGAGTAATATCAGAGCAATCTGGCAGAGGGTGTCTTTTTTGTAAAAAAAACCAAATAAAACAAAACCAACCCAAACCAAACAAAAAAACCAACCACCCTCCCCCCAAAAAACCACCCCCCCAAAAAAAACCCCACAAAACCCAACCAAAACACAAACAACCAACCCCCCAAAAACCCAAGTTGCATTTTTACCACATTTTCCTTTTATCTTCATGCTTTTATAGTTAATCTTTTTAAACCTCACTAACAATGAAGTCCTAATAGTGCATCTGAAATTGCTCAGGTAACTTGATTGCTTTAAATGGAACTATTACATTTATTGTTGAATTAATGTATAGTTTCATTTTAAAGATGGTTGTTTCTTAAGTTGTTTTTGATCCAGTGAATTGTCTTATCAGGGAAAAGGATGCTACTTTTTTTACCACAGAAAGGACTCTACAAACATAGACAGAGCCCTAGCCATCTCCATTTGTGCTCTAGATGGCATCTACAGAGATTAAAAGGATGCCTCTCCTATTGAGACTGACTTGACTGTACTTTTTGAAACTGCTAGACATTGTCAGTTAGGGCTTTCTGTAGTAAGCTTTGAAATATTCATGAAATAGCACAAATAAGGTAGATTCAACATTTTATAAGTATATTCAAGACTAATAAAACAAACCTCACAACATAACTTATTTTGTTGTATTCTGGTGTAAAATGGCATAAGCTATGGCACACTGTTTCAGTACTAATCCACACACATTAGATCAGCATTTTATGTCTTGGCCTGTTTATATAAATTCTGGTTGAAGTATGAATAAACTTTTCCTTTTCTTTGCTCCAGTTAGTACTGTGTGTATCTGATGGGGGACTGGAACTCTTTCTTGGAAAAGAAGGAATATGGGGAGAAAAAGAGATTAAATGAACTTTACTTCTAATAGCAAATATCCTTAGTTGGCATTGGGTAATAGAGGCAAAAAACTAAACATAGAAAATACTTTTATCACAGGGTTTTTTTTCCTCAGTGAAAAGCTACAAGGTAATTGAGTCACATACAGAGCATAACATTTAAATTAAGGGCATGATTATTTTAATTAACTGATGCCCAGTGCTATATGTATAATAATACTTTTTCTTCCAGCATACATACATGTATATGTGTGTAAAATGTGTGAAAATTATAACGACGTAGATAAGCTTAAGATACCTGTAGACAGAAAGGACTGAACCTGGCTTTCAAAGACAACTTCAGTTAATCCTTTCACTTGCTGGTTTGTCTTGGAGTTCTAGGTTCAACACAGTATTTATGGAACTGATACTACTCATTTAGTACAATGCTTTTCTCATTTGAGGGTATTATTTTGGAAACTCTCAGTATAGGGCTGAGGGAAATAAAGCAGTTTGGCAAGAAGCATCAAGAGACTTGGCTACAGTTCCTATATGCATCTTTGAGACAACTTTTCTTCAGCAGTGCTCTCTTCTTACCTCTTGACAACTTGCACTGTATAGTTGGATTTTTTTCTTTTTTTTCCCCTTGAACTTTTCATTCTCTTGTGGTTAGACTGAATTGTGGTTTTTGGAGCAGAGGTACACCAGCATCTTTTAATCTTTTTTTTTTTTTTTTTTTTTTTAACTATCCTTTCTAAGATCTGGATAGTTCTTAACCTGTGTGCAGAGACACTTCACATGGTGACTTTTCTTTTGGCTAAGTGCATACATTGTGCCTCAATTTCTGCAAAGCACAAGTTTTTCTGTTAAACTGAGCCTGCAAATCTAATGTGAATTGAATAATCTTTAATCTGTAAAAGTTTAAAGCTGAGAATTGTGTGGAAATATTTGGGTTTGACCTGGAAAAAAGCCAAAACAAAGTTTCAAGTTAACTTCAGGTTTTCAAAGTTATTTACAGGAGTCTTGTTCAGCCAGAATAAGTCAAAACAGTAAGGTGTCTGGCCAGTTCCCTCTATGTATTTTAACAGGAAACAATGTAAATAAACTAGTTTTTCTCTGGCTCAATTCCTATTCTTACCTAGCTCTGCCCACTCATTTTATATTTTATATGAATGTAGACACATGGAGTTTCATTTGATGGAGGTTCTCCTAACTAGAACTCTAAAATGTATCTTCAGAATTTAACATGTACAAAATATACCTTTCTTTCAATTTGCAAGGTATCCTTTTAGGGTAGGTAGGCAGGAGCATGGAGGAAGCTGAAAAATTAGTCATCATCTCACTCTTGGCTATGTTGCCTGGAGTAATAAAAAACCTTTGCCATTGCTTTGGGTTTTTGGCAGAGCTGTGATTTGCAGCATCATAGATGTATCTAAAAATTCTACTATATGTGCCAATAGCAGCTCAAGAGTTCAGGGTGTGTGAATAAATATGGAGTTGTTTTGTGCAGTCCATGGTATAGTTAAATCAAAACTATTGGTGTCTGAGCTTGATAGGCTGATGTTAGATTACACTCAACATGCTGCATTTTTGCTTTGATTTGGATTATAAACCTAACTCTTAGGAAAAAAGAAAAGTTAAACTTCAGTAATACTCCTGTTAAAGGCAGGATTTAACAGGCTACCCTTTTTTAGGGTTGGCCATCCTATCCAATTGTTAGATGTTGCAGGAAAGTGACTAGTGTTTCTTAAAGTCTGGAAAAAGAAACTGTAGGTTAATTGGAAAGGGAAGATGGATGATTGCAATAGATCATGAAGCAGATTGACTGCAAAGGAAAAATTCTTGGAGCAGGAATTCAGAATGAACACAACTGCTGTTGCTTTTGCTGCTTTTGTCTGACATTATACTTTGGTTTTATAAAACTTTAAAAAAAAAGTCTGACAAAATCAGTCTCATAATTGAACTTAGCATCGCAAGCATATCTGGCTTCATTGGAAATTTTTTGTCGGGAACATGGTGACTGGAAGGCTGAGGTGTTTTTTGCTTGTTTTCATTTAATTTTTTGAGTCACTACTGTTACCGCAGAGAATCTATGTTACTTTAAGGATATGAAATGTGATTGTACAACTCCAAAAGAAGTGTCCCCAAGCACAGGATCTTGTCTCCAATACTGGCAATAAATACATGCCTTGTAAGAACAGAGAAAATGTTTATGATGCTTCTCCTGAGTGCTGTCTCAATTTTTAATTTCAGTTCAGGGTATTTTCTGAACACAGAATTCTACCTATTTTTCCTGGGAATCAGTTTTTTTGAAGAATGGGTCCTTTGTGCCTCTTGTTATGATTTTATTTCTTCCTTTATTCTTACATGTGTTATCAGCTGGTATTCAAAGGTGAAAATAACTATGTGAAAAAGTAAAAGGGGAGGGGGGGAAAAAAACCCTAAAAATTAGAGCTAAAAATAAAATATAGACTACCACACTCTGAAAAAGATTGAGGAAAATACGCAGAAAGAGAATGAAATTGAAGACAAAATGTCATGGGGAAATAATGAAGTCCTTATGTATATGTGATGTTAAACAGAAGATAAATGATTACTTGGTGAGGTGAGGGGAATCTTGATTATAATCTACTTTGTTGGTCTGGATAGTGGGTCCATGTTCTGAGAAGACTGGAGAATTAATGATAAAGCTTCCAAGCAGCCTGCAACTCCAAAAAGCTTTTGGGAAAAGATGCAATATGATGTAGGAGCTGAGTGGTTCTTATAATGCTTTTTTT